>NC_077231.1:18549648-18858913 GCF_027887165.1 Monodelphis domestica | reverse complement strand
AGATCAAGGGCCCAAGCTTTCCAATTCTATTCTGTTTCTCAGAACTGTTCCCTAAAGTCTTTTGTTCAATCTTTAATATGTTAGGAGAACAAATTGAAATGCTTTTCAGAATTTATTTTTCTGATTCCTTAAATCTTTTCCAAGTCTTTTATGTCAATTGTAATTTCCTTCTGATTTCTTATCAAAAAAGTTCATGCTCCACAAAATTATTAATCTCTTTCAGTCTAAGATAAATAACCTTTCTCTTAAACAACAATTAGCATTTATTAAACATCTGCTGTGTACCATGGACCATGCTAGGTTCTTGGAATACAACAGTCACAGACTTCAAGGAACCTTCTTTCTGCATTAAATTCAGATTAATTTTGGTTATTCTGTTCCTTAGCACAGAAGGTACTTAGTTTTACTCGGTTTCATTGTTACTTTTCATTTATACAGTCATCATTGTCAGCATTAGCTAACTTAATTGTCATGGACCAACAGACAAAATTACACAATGAATATAGTTGTCTTTGGTTACCATCCATTTCCACTCTTTTATTGTGAATCACACCATCTTGGATTTAGCTTTCCTCCTGGTGCCCTTCTTCCTCTTGCTAAACTTCAGACTCAGTCCTTTGGGAAAAACTCTTTCTGTCAACTACTAGTCTGAAAAATATGAGTTAACAGAAGAGAACTCAAGTAGAAAGGCACCTTTTGAGAAGACAGTTCATCCAAAGTTCTCATTGGGATCATAAACTAATGCATATCTTATAACACTTTTATTTCTCATTTGTAATAGTTATAAGATAATTTTTCACTATGTTGAGGCTGTCACAGGATCTTTACTTGGTTCCAACTACTAAAGGTATTTTATTTTAGAACACACCCTAAAGACATGACACGTGTTGTTTTGTTGAGGCTTTTGTTATTGTTTTTAACCAAATATAACAACTTCTGCATCAAAATGTCTCTTTTCTTTCTGAATCATTTTGTCAGGCTAAACACTTCAGTGTTAACTTTGGACAAAACATTTTAAAATTATTTAGCTAGTTAAATAACTATCATCCACTAAACAAAATCAGTATACAGACTTTACCATTATACCTTTGTCCTTGTTTTTGTTTCAACCAAAAATGGTAATATCTAACTTGGCATTAAATGGCAATTTTGTCATTTAAGATTTGCCACCACTGACAATATTCAAAAGAATATTGCACAGTAAACCCAGGAAAATATCCCATAGATGCTTTGAACCACAGCAAAATTATTAGAATAAGTACACAATCCTCCAAAGGAAGCTATTCTGAAGGAGATAGAGCTCATCATCTCCTCTGAATTTAAGTACCATCTCTATGCAGAAGATTCCCAAATCTAGATATCCAAACCAAATCTCTTCAAATTGTCAATGTTTCAACCTCTTGGAAATCTTTTTTTAATCAAATTTCAGTTACATTATGTTATAGCCATATTTTAGATTTGTGGTTAATTGTAGGATCCAGTGACCTATATACAGAAAACTGAACATATGTAAAGATTTCAGCCTGAGCCTTCTTTTAGGGTAGATAAATAAAAATACTAGCAATATTAAGGAATAGTTCAAAAACTTGTATAAATTCCAAGCTACCACAAAACACATTAAAATTCCACCAGCTAACCAGCAATCCTGTTTGTTGAGAATAATGCCTTTTAGTTTTCAAAGATTTTTACTTACATTAACAATTTACTCTCAGAATGATCTAGTTAGTATTATAAGTTATTTCCATTTTGTGTGTGTGGAAGGTAAGAGTAGCTAAATTACTTCTTAGGTTCACAAAGCTTAAAAGTCAGGTAGCCAAAATCAGAATAATGACCTCCAAATTCTTAGATTTTTCACTCCTCTATTTCAGCTCACCATTTATGTTCATATTTTTACTTAATGAAGTATCATAAAATTCACTAAATGATATGCATGTTTAGTATAAAGAAGTTTACTTTGTTGTAATTGAAGACCAGAGATTGTTTTTCTTCATGTGGAGATTTAGAAACTACTATGAAAAAGAATTCTAGTTGAGCAAGAAAATTGTTCACATGCCTTCCTATAGCCAAAACTTTGGGGAAGTTTCCTCATATTTTCATTTGGTTATTTGTGTTTGGAACTCATTTTTTTATTACTTAACTAGGGTAGGGCATAATGTGAAACAACCCAGTAAGTAGAAAATGTCATTTTCAAAAGAAAATACTTGTGGTTTTGTTTTGTTTTTTTTTTAAGATTTTTCTGTAACAAAGGTGATTTTTTTTAACCTAAAGAATACAAGTACAAATTACATATTTGTATATAACCAACCTCGGGGCCTGTCTTCATTCTTTACCAATACAGATTTTTTATATCAAATATTGTACTAAAAGCAAGCCATTAAATGTTAATTGAAAAGATTGGTTTTATATTGGTTTTAGATACTGTGGCTTGGCAGTTTTTTACCTCTATTACGAATTATCTTTCGATCAGTGCAACATAGTTGAGAGGGAAAGCTTGAATGTTCTAATGACTGTTTACTTTCTAGGACAAGTAAAGGGAAAAAATCTGATTTAAGCTTATTTTATAAATTTCTACTACATGTCTGTTAATGACACAATTGTACTTGCTTCGTCCACTTTCTATATCGAAGCAGTTGGGTTTTGTAGTTTATTCATAAGTATAATAAGGTATTTCTCAAATTAGTTTTTTTTAGATGTGTCAACAAATTATACATCCTCTGGATTATTTTTTGTTTTGTTTTAATCCTGATCTGTAATTTCACCCATTTGGGAAATAAGATCCTGATTTGGAATTCAGTGCTTCTGTTCTGCAACATGTCCTAGGAAGATTGCCTGGGACCCTGAGAGGTTAAATAACCAGACTAGGGTCTCAGCCAGGTTATATCAGAGGCAGGACTAGATCCTAAACCTATTTGATTCCAAATAGCCTCTTAGAGTCATCAAAACCTTATTTAAATAATTGAGGATTGGTATTTATGGACAAGTTGTGTCTGAATATAAAATATTGCTTCTAGTTTCTTAATAAAAAAACAACCAATTTCCTTCTGAAAGCTAAGGAAATCACTTTATCAACAGCAAAACTTTTTTGTTTCATAAGGAATTGAGGCAGTTTTTGCAAGATATATGCAAAATATGGAAATAAATTGTTTTCAGAGCTTAGAAGAAATTGAGCTGGACCCAATGAAAAGTAGGCAATGGATCCATTGAAAGTCAGTCAGGGGTGGGCAGCTCAGTGGATTGAGAGCCAGGCCTAGAGGCAGGAGGTCCTAGGTTCAAATTTGGCCTCAAACACTTCCTAGCTATGTGACCCTGGGCAAGTCACTTAACCCTCATTGCCTAGCCTTTACCACTTTTCTGCCTTGGAAGGCAGAAGGTAAGGGTTTTATTTTTGTTTGTCCTTTTTTAAGAGAAAGAAAGTCGGGCAGATCATATTTCCTTTGCTACTTTGCAGAGGCTTTGCATATGTAAGATTACATATATACTATGAGATTCAGTTGGTTCATTTTGGTGACCCCTTTTCCTGTTTTGAATTTTTTGTTACAAAAGATGGCTTTTTGGGGAGAGGGACATAAATTCAAAAATTAAGGTGACAAAAAATAAGAATAGGTTTTTAAAAGTTGTTAATCCCAGTTTCTACTTGGAAACTATTTGCAAAATAGGATTAAAACGTGTTTGCAATTTGTTTTTAAGAGATTATTTTGAATATTGGTAAAATTCCATCTCAATTTTATAAACTAAGAGATAATATTGCAAACTCTTAGTGACATCAATATTATATAACGCAAATGTTCTGCCTCATCTTTCCCAAATGATCCAGTCACTATTTAGGCCCACTATTTTCTATTCTTTTTCTCAGTTTCCTTTTTAAAAGATATTTTTATCTTGTCTTTTGGAACATCCAAAGAGCTCTTTAATTTTTTTTTACTGTTTTACTAATGTTCTTTTTTTTAAATTCTATAAAATATAGAGCCACCTATAAATCGAAGGGATAAACATGGTCTGCTGATTGAGTGCTGAATTAAAAAGTCCAAAAATTATTATTTCACATCCCAAATATGACATTTATCTGTTTTTCTTGGACTCAGTATCCTAAAAATCCCTTTATCCTTTCTAAATCTTCATGTTCTCCTTCTATAAAGTGAGGTACTGGATTAAATTTTCTTCAAGTTCCTATATAATTCAAAATTCTATAAACCCCTATCATTTTGTCACTTACTAATCGTATTTTCCATGGTAGACTGCCTAAAAGAGCTTCTGTTGCCTAAAATGTACCCCTTAAATCCCACCTACAAGCAAGCCCCTCCCATCCTTACTAATTTCATCCTTAGATAGCAGTTTTACAGTTTGTATTGAGTTCATGGTTACAGTTTTTCAAACTTGTAGTGCTTCCTCTGGTGCATGTACTATATTGGCACAGGCTTCAAGATCCTATAGTCATCTCAATGCCACAGTTGGGAATGAGGGTAGGACAGGATTGAATAAACCTGGCAAAACAAATTAAATTCTGTTGCCCTGTAAATGAAAATTTGGCCAACAAAATTACAATGATTTAATAATGGCCAAAGCAGAATTAGGGACTACAAAAAACTCTTAAGCTATAAAAACTGCACTGAGAAGCAGTTTGCTATTAATGAAAGAGTTTTGGATTTGGATCCAGAGAATCTGAGTTCAAATTCTGCCTCTTCATTTACAACCTTGAACAAATGAATTCATATCTCAGCATTGTTTTGCTTGACTATCCATATTTGTTGCAAGATTGTGTTTGGCCTTTTTTGTTCAGTGGACAGGTGGGAAGGGAAGAGAGGTACAAGAGAAAAATGAACAGAAGAAAGGCCAGAAGAAATCAGACAACCAAGACAGGTTTGAAAGTTACATGATGAATTCACAGTATATTCAAGAAGAAAAGCAAGCCTTAAGTAACAGAAATTCACAATTCTGTGAACAATTCTCTCCTGTTATGCAATGATGGGGAAATGCTTGTTTCATTTGATGCTTGCTTGATTCAGAATAAAAAGGACTCCATAAAAAAAGTTAGACTAGATGATCCCTAAGGTTCCTTCCAGTTTTAAATCTAATTCTGTGAATATATGGGAAATTTTAGGTCACTGAAAGAGATCTGAATCAGAGACAGTCTTTAGCTGGGTCTTTAAAATGACATTTTTCTTCTAAAATAAAAACTAATATGATCCTAAGCTCACATGTTAGAATTAGAATACATATTCCTTATTTTCTCAACATTCATTCAGATTGTATTTAGGGTATCGTAAATTCAACAGCATTCGGTGGGCTTTTTTATGCCAGGCACTGTGCTAAGCCCTGGGGAAAAAGGCAAAAGATACTGCCTGCTCTCAGGCTTCCTGGAGATTTTAATTAGGACTTAAAGAGAGGACAGTAGGCAGAACAGAGGAGAGGGAGAGCATTCCAGGAATAGAGGATAGCCAGAGAAAATGCCAAGAGATGGAGTGGTTCATAAAACCAGGATCACTGGGTTAGAGTCTATGGTAGAGTAAGAAGAAGTGTGTAAGAAGACTGGAAGCTGAGGAGGGGGCTAAGTTTTGAAGGGCTTTGAATGCCAAAAAGATGATTTTGTATTCTGAAGGTTAATGGGAAGTTTTTAGAGTTTATTGAATGAGGAAATGATCTAGGGATGTATATGCAACATCTAACAGGATTTTGATTCATTAGGAGATAAAGAATAGCATGAAACTTAAAGGATAAAAGATTACTGAGTGATGGAGGAAGGAGAAGAACCTGGAAGTGACATGGAGAAGCAAAGAGGATTCCAACTCCATGGCCTCAATCAGTGAGCCAGGGAGAATGAGTCAAGGGTTCAGCTGATGCTGAAAAGGAGGGCCAGGGAAGCTGTGTCATTAGGCAGGTTGGAAGGAGTGAGAGAGGAAACAATTTCAGATGAAAGAAAATATGTTCCCATGGACCATGTATTCCAGAGAGCACAGTGAAATGGCTGGGCTGAGACTTTGAGGTGAGAAGATTGCAGGGTACGGAATGATCAGTGTGTGTATGTGTGCGTGTGCTGTGTGTGTGCCTGCTTGGCTGCTGTACTCAAGTTCAGAGTCATTGGGTTGTGAAGGGTATGATCAGACTTGAGAATGTTCATCTTTGAATGGTGAGTACCACTCCTTTACCCACAAAGAACAGGTATAGCAGGAGATGGGAGGTGATAAAAACCATCAGATTAGGTTATCTCTAGTCCCATTCCCAGACTTCTAATTTTACAGATGAAGAAACTAAGATAAGTTGTAACTAGCCAAGGTGGTCATTTAAACAAATAAATGGAAGAATTGGGATTTATTTGTACCCAGATGCTTAAAACTTCAGAACCACTGTACTTATACTATATCATACTGTAAAATCTAACTCCTTAACATTAAAAGAGTGGCAAGTACAAGAACAACTGAGAGTGCAAATAAACTGAATGTGGCTTTCTCGATGTGACCTTGAAATCCTCAAAAGTGAGAGGCAACTATCAGAAAAGATCTACTGAATATACTGATAAATAAGTTCCTAGAAAAGGTAGCCAGAAAGGAGTAAATTCAACTGTGAAAAAGAATTATATTTAGATTAGAACCTATGTAGTCTAGGAAAAAAGAAACTTAGTAATTTCTTAGACATTAAAACTGAAGTAATAAGACATTTATCAAGGCTAAGGAGAGCATTAGATAATTCCTATCAAAAAGAAGCAATTAAAATTAAAATGAATATATTAGTATCTTTATAAAAAAATAACACCAAGTAAATCAATTATCCCCATCCTTCCTCTGAACTATCATTATATTGTTTTTGTCCACCATAGTCAAAGGACAGGAAAGATACTCTCGAGACTCTTGACACTTCTGATCTTAAAATCATAATATTTATAGTAATTAAAAGGAATTTTAAAAAATAAAAAATATGAATTATATAGTGTGAATGGCCATTTTAAAATTTGTTACATTCGTGTCTTGAATCAGGATAGAAAATGGAATAAATTAGCTTAAATTTAGGAATGGGAAGAAGTAAGTTGTCTTTGGGGAAAAGAGTGAGTAGAATAACCTTCAAGGGGAAATTGTGGAATTTCAATCCCTGCAGATAATTTTTAATAGGATATACCTATTTAAAGGATACTCTTTATAAAATAAAACTAGTTATCTTTCCAACAATAATCTAGTTTAGTAGCAACCTCTCCACTTTAAAGTTAGACAGTACAAAGGGATAGTATGGTTTTTTCAAAGTCAGTTCTTTACTGTCAGAGGTTGTTGGATTTCTACTATTTCTAAGGATTTGAGAACCTACCTGCTACTCAAATTCAGCAACATTTTCCTCAATTATTCTTGACTCTTCCAACCGTATCTACCTTACTTATTTTTCTTAATCTCAATTCAAGGACCTTCTTTATACCTCTGTTGTCGTTCCTTTTTTGTCTTGATCTGCTCTTGCTCTTCTTTTTCAGTATCATTAATATTGGACAGTCTTCATACAATTCATGGGATCTTTTTCCTCACTCACACAATAACTTCATTTGTGTGACTCCAAAGCTAGATATGTATAAAATAAGTTCATTGTTATATTCAAATTCTGGTGGGTTTTTAGTTTTCCTCACCTCCTGATAGCATTACTACTATTTAGCATCCCAGTCAGCTTTAACTACTTGCCCATCAACATTAATTCAGTCATTCAACCTGCATTTATTACCAAGCCATACCAGTCTTTTTTATCATAACTTCCCAATCAGTCAATAAGAATTTAGCAGCTTTTATGTAATAGGCACTGTACGGATACAATTGAAAACAGAAACACAAGCTCTGCCCTTTAGGAAGTCAAAATGTAAATAACTGTGTGCATCATGTACATATACAGTATACCCAGGCAGCCTGAGAAAAGAGAAGATCAGAAAGGTTCTCCTTACAGAAGGTAGCATTTGAACTGAGATCCTCCCCCGTTTTTATTCCCATAAATCTATTTCTTATCTACTTCACCAGGGTTCAGCATCTTTCCTTCAAATCTAGCCAACTCATAAGAACATGTTATTTTACTTAGGTGTAATTTCAACCATGTTACTCCCTTCCCCTCCTTTTTTCATAACCTAACAATGACTCCACATTGCTTTTGTATTAAATTTTAAAACCTGTTTTTTTCTCATTTTCTGTCATGTCCTGGCACATGTTCTGTGTTCCAGCCACATACACCTTCTTGTCCCACTGCCAGTACTTGCCATTCTTGTCTTTCAATTATCCACAAGTTATTCTTACCCTCCTACCGCATGCTACATACTCATTCATTGATATCCTTTGTCTATTGCTCTCACCTTCTGTACTTCTTGCCTTTTCAACAGGTAACAACTTGTAGTCTTATCTACTGTAAGCAAATCTTCTTGTCGACAAAGACTTAAATCACTTTGAAGCTATTCCATATTTCCTTTCATAAAATATTATTTTGGAATAATCCTACCAATGAATGTCTCACAGGTGTTCACTCTAGTCACTTCAGGTCCAATGAATTGATAAACAAGCAATTTTTAAGTACCAACTAGGTGCCTGGCCTAGTGCTAGGCATTGGAGAAAGAAAGAAATAAAGCTCTGCCCTCACGGAGCTTCTAGTCTACCAAGGTTACTAGTAGCTAGAAGAACCAAGAAAGACTTCAGTTCAAAATCAAGAGATTTAAAGAAAACATGGTAGAACTGAGGAGAAAGTAATGATTGACAGTGTAAAGTTAGGAAGATAAGGAGGATGAAGCATTATCTCTGAGAAATAACCAAAACCCAGTTTGGCTGGATTGTCAAATACAGGGAGGACAACAATGGGTGTGTTTGAAAAGGATCGTTGGGATAGAGATACTAATTATGAGACTGTTTCATTGATGCTGGCAAATGATGTTCATCCTTGATTTTCGAAGAGGACTAGTGACATCACAGGGTAATGTCTAGTGTGGTGTATGAATTAGATTTAAGCGACGCAGAGTTGCACAAAGTCAACAGCCTCAATCTCTCTTCCAGAGTCATTGAATTCTAGTAGCAAAAATCAAGAAGATTGGTGATAGCCCAGGATGCAGTGGATGATTTTGGCAGACAGAGACACTCAGGGCCTGAACTAAGAGTACAGATTGTAATTCGGTAATTAAATAGGTATGCAGAATAAGAGAGAATGAAAAACCTATGATAGCAGCTAAGGTTTTGAACGTGGATGACTGGAGGATAATGGCACCCTTAACCAAAACAGGGAAGTTTAGAAAAGCAAAGTATTAGAGTGCGAGAGGGCTCAATAATGAATTCTGCTTAGCTGCATTGAATTTGAGATGCCTATGAAACATCCAGTTTTTGATGTCACTGGTAGTAGCTGCTCAGGAGAGTGACTACGTAGGCTAAGTATATAGAGCTGGAAGTTACCAACATAGAGATAATGAAACCCTTGGAAGCCAATGAGGTTGCCAAGTGAGAGACTAGAATAGAAAACCTTGTGGAGCAGCCATGGTTAGGAGAAATGAAATAAAAGAGATTAAGAAGGAACACCCTGACAAGTCAGAAGTGGGGTTGGGGGGAGGGAGAGCATAATCACTCCAACCATTGCTTCTCTTCCCCCTGTCCTGAATATGTAGACATATGTATTTATCTAAATCCAGCTGGGTTTGGTCATGGGTTTGAAAAGTTATTTTCTTTTGTTTTTTTAATTTTGTCAACAGTAATAATAGAGAGCATTTATCTGAGCTTTAAATTTTGCACATCACTTTACCTTATCTCATTTCAGCCTCACAGTCTTTCAGGATACCTGCACTCACATAGTGATAAGAACATTCAAGTGCTGCTTTTTTGTGTTTGTGTTTACTTATCTCCCTAATATCTATTAATTTTTATGTTCCTTTAAGAAAGGGACTTTGCCTTCCACTCCCCCTGTAACTCCTTAAGTTGTTTTTTTTTACACAATAAACCTTTATAAATACTGATAAAGCAACTTCATTTTTTACTTAAATATTTATTTGCTACCTAAGAGTTTCCTGCCATATTTGTTGTTGTTTTTAAGAGAGAATATTACCAGATTGTGACAATTAGATGTTATTCTGTCTTCCTTGATCCTATCACCATTGCTCACTATGTTAATGAGAAAAGAGTAAACTGGAGAAAAGGTAAAGGTTATTAGAGAGTAGGAGCAACAAAGGAGGCTGTTATCTCTCTCAGCAGCAAATTCCACTATTCTGGGTCTCCCTCCTTATACTTACTTTGCCATTTGAATAGTTCCTAAGACCCATCTCCAAACTATTAAAGTCAACCTCACAGTAAACAAGTTGTCCAATAGTAAATCCTAGTTAGTATAGGAAATTGTCACTTTGGCTTGGCAGGAGTTAAGTTCTCTGTTAACTTCACTAGTAAAGTCCCTAAATAGATATTATAATTACTTAGATGATTTTTGTTCAGCTATCATGTGTCTAACCCCAGCCAAAACAGCACCATAGTTATTTTTTTTAATTAGTCGATTTCTAACATTTTTCTGTTGATATCTTAATACTATACTATGGTACCAAATCGTTACCATCTAGGTTGTTTTTTCACAGTAACCCAAGTGAAAAGTAATCAAAATTTTAATTTGTAATATTTCACAATAAAATCAATCACTTATCTCAAAAAATAGGTTTTGGCAACTGATTTTTAATTTTTTTTTTTCCTGCTAACCACAAAAACAAATTTTCCTACAAGAAAATATGTACCTTTTGTGAATATACAAACTCTGTTTGTCCATTGTAGCATACACTAAGTGGAATTAAGCAAAACCCAAAGTGGTGTAATTAACTATATGATCCTGGGCAAGTTACTTAACCCCCATTGCCTAGCCCTGACCATTCTTCTGCCTTGGAAACAATACACTGTATTGATTCTAAGATGGAAGGTGAGGGTTTTTTAAAATTGCATTGTTTCTACTAATTATATTAAAAACTGAATTTTAGCTCATAAAATCATTTAATTTTGGCCCAAGAAATAGTGAATAAATCTATCCACAGTTTTTAGCTTTTCCTGAAAAGAAATTTGGATTGCCAGGATGTTGGGAAAATAAAAAAAGTAAAAACGTACCTGCCCTGGGATCTAAATGACCGTGCTTTACCAGGCTCTGCTAAACTGAGTTAGAACCATGCCCACCAGGTATCATAGCCAAAAAGAAGGGCTTTGTGGGACACTATTGGTTATGGGTAACTGGCAATAAGCAACATATTTACCTTTGAAAGCAATTTATTTTGCTTGCATGATCCTGTAATTGTTACTTACTTAGGCAGCACAGGGTACTGAATTAGTAGGGAAACATCAAAACAGATTAAAAAATACACATCCAATTATAAACTTCACTTTTTCAGTTAAGAGAGAATTTGCTACAATTAAAAGTTTAGAAATAGGGGGCAGCTGGGTAGCTCAGTGTATTGAAAGCCAGGTCTAGAGATGGGAGGTCCTAGGTTCAAATCTGGCCTCAGACACTTCCCAGCTGTGTGACTCTGGGCAAGTGACTTAACCCCCATTGCCTAGCCCTTACCACTCTTCTGCCTTGGAACACAGTATTGATTCCAAGACTGAAGGTAAGGGTTTTAATTTTAAAAAAAGAAGTTTAAAAATATTTCATATCCCAAATTGAAATAAAATATAATGGTTCTAAATTTGACAGACCAAAATATTACTTTAGAGTTTTTATTTCTTAAGCATCTAAAATTAAATTGGGGAGCATAAAATGAGTGGATTAATTGTGTTTTTATTTGACCAAAAGCTTGACAACCTCAAAAAAACTGTAATTAGAAGTCATCTATATGTATATTACTAAAGGGAAAAATCTGCTCCTCCCAGCACATTATAGTTAAATCTTTTTAAATTGTGACCCTATGTTTACTTTTACTTGAGGTCACCAATTTTTACTTTTGCAGTGTTTGAGCAACACCCCTCCACTTACTGAATATTTCCTCAATGATAAGTACCAAGAAGAACTGAATTTTGACAATCCCTTAGGAATGAGAGGTGAAATAGCAAAATCTTACGCTGAACTCATCAAGCAAATGTGGTCTGGAAAATACAGCTATGTCACCCCAAGAGCCTTTAAGGTTAGTATGATGTGAGTGGGTGGGAGGGAGTGCCCATATTAATGAAATTGTGAATTCACAAGTTGTTTTTGATAAAAAAAATTGTAAACCTTCTCTAAATTCACAGGATTGAAAGTTTATCATGATTGAAAATGTTGGCCCTATGCATTTTTTTAAAGCTCAGCTTGCTCTACAGTATGGTTTTTCACAAAATTATTACCACAACATCAGTTTAAAAGATGTATTTTAACTATTAATTGAATTTATTTTGAACAAAAATATTTGCTCTTTTAATGCTGAAGGGAGTGTGAGTTCTTTGTTTCTTATGTTTGGCAAGTGGTGCTCTCCAACTATAGTAAAACCAAACTAATTTTGAGTTGGTCTTATATAAACTATAGGGTACATAAAGAGACACTCACAAACATACATATACACACCCTAGTACATATGTGACCATAAAGAAAAAAATTGAGAGAAACATTTTCTGGGAACACTATAAGAGAAGTAACTAGTTTGTTTCCCTTTACATTACAGGGAATTGAAATACTAATTACAGGTCATTGTTTTTTATTAACATAAATTCCCCAAGATCATCTACAGGGCAACATTTTTATTTCTCTCCAAGTTACTGTCTGTATTTGTTTTTCTTTTTTAAAACAATATTTTAATACTGCATATACTATTAGACTTGTTTATACTGTTTGGTTTTGCTGAAATGATTTTTTTTGTTGTTATAAGAGAGGTGAATAACAAATAAATTCCAAAATCAAAGTGATGTAAAAACAAGATATTTAAAAATTTTAAAAGAAAGAATGCTGCAATCTAAATTAACTTTTTTCAAAATAATACTATCTTGTCCTCCAAAAACTAAAAATATGCATGTATGCAACATATGTGTTTGTGCATATATGTACAAATATGATTGTATTTTTCATATATCTAATAAAACAAAAATATTAGTAATCCTATTGCCTCTCAAAGGCATAAATATTACCTTTATTTTTATACTGAATACTTCTCCATTGGCATAAATAAAATAATTTTCTAGTAAATAAATTTCCAGTAAGAAATTTATTTACTTTATTTGCTCAATCTTTAGTGGTTTCAAGTCTTTAATCCAGAGTATAATCATTTTATCTTTTCTTTTTTCCTTTTTCATATTTTTCTGTTTTAAAGTATCAAATTATCTTTTTTAAATTATAAACATTATCATTCTAAGTTTGATAAAAGGCATTTGCAAAACTGACAATAAATGGTTGTTGAATTAGTTAAGAGATTATTGAATTCACCTACAAAAAGCCAGGAGCCATTTCCAGTAGATCAGTGGTGAAATGATAGAAACATTTTTTCGCAAAAATTACAAACTATCAATAATGACATGAAAACATTTCCTAAATCATTAATAATAAGAGAAATCAAAAGTAAAATAATTCAAGATTCAGCTTACAGCATCCATATCAGTAAAAATTATAAAAGAGAGAAGCCTTCCCATATTGAAAGAGCTTCGAGGTGAAAGACCCATGAAGCATTATGGTTAGAACAGTGAAATGATCCAACAGTTCTGGATTTTGGTTTGTGATTATGCAAGAAAACTATCTAATGCATTTATATATAGCAGTCCTACTCTTGGGGATATATCCCAAAGATGTAAACAAAAACCCAACCATCCATTACAATCCAAAATATTCATGGCCAGTAGTAGCAAGCAACTGGAAAAATAGAATGAACCATATATATATATATATATATATATATATATATATATATATATATATATATATATTGAGGAATGGATAAAAAATAAAACCTAAGACATATGACTACAACAGTAAGAAATTATGAATCTTGAAAAAAATGCAATATACATGGGAAGAATTATATGAACTGAAATAAAATTTTACAAGAAAATGGTAACAGTGACTGCCGCCATATAAATGAAAAGATCTTTGAAAGGAAGATGAACTTTGAGTAATTTTTTTTAAACACTAAAAGTCCTGGAGAATATATAATGAAAAATAACTCCTCTCATAACAGAAAACTAGCAGATCACTAGGGCAGAATAATTTAATGCTGTTTAACAGGGCAGCTAGTTGGCCCAGTGGATAGAGTACCCGCCTAGGATTCAGGCAGATTGATCTTCCTGATTTCAAATCCAGCCTCAGATACTTAGTAACTGTGTCACCCTAGGCAAGTCATTTAACATTATTTGCCTCTGTTTCCTGAAGAAGGAAATGGCTAACTTCTCCATCATCTTTGCCAAGAAAACCTCAAATATGTCGAGGAAGAGTTGAACACAACTGAAAAACTACTGTGCTTTGTTGTTTTTCTTTGGTATGAGGGAGAGTTGTAAATGAGAGATGAATTGTAAAATGAGGGAATTAGTCTTAGAGATCCTTTCCTACTCTAGATCGGTGATCCTGTCAAATGAGTGATATAAAGACTGGTGTCAACTTTTTTTAATTATTTCATTAGGCAAAAATCTTTACATAAAACATTCTGTTGAAGATAAGAGAAACATAGTGGGGAATGAAGTGCTTTAAAAGGGCTATTAGTTTGAAGCCAGCATATGTAAGGCTTAAGTCTGCTGTTTATTGCCTCATGTGACTTTTAATCAAATCACCTAACCACTCTTGCTACCATTTCCTTATTTATAAAAATGCAAGAGTTAGATCAGATGATGTCTAAGAAACTTGTCCAGCTCTAAATCTAGTAAGCCGTGAATTTCAAGAAAAATCCGAGTTGCTTTTTCTCTCTGGTATAGATGACAGAGAAGCCTAATACCAAAGGAATAGTAACTGACAGAATTGTTTCTTAAGGGATCTATTTGTCATATGTGGGTTGTTGAATTTTCCCCCCTCAGTTCTGATTCATCAAAACAAGTATAATCTTGTTTTTTAAAAATTCATTAATCAGATTTAACTCTTTTGCTTGCATTACAGACACAGGTGGGACGTTTTGCACCTCAGTTTTCTGGGTATCAACAGCAAGACTGCCAAGAATTACTAGCTTTCCTCTTAGATGGTCTACATGAAGATTTGAATAGAATTAGGAAAAAACCTTATATTCAATTGAAGGATGCTGATGGAAGGCCTGACAAGGTAAATTTTCTTGCCTTAATATCTTGTGTAAAAGTTGTAATTTTGCAATAGTGTATTGTAAAAATGTATTTGTTTTATTTGTAGGTTGTTGCTGAAGAAGCCTGGGAAAACCACTTAAAAAGAAATGATTCTATCATAGTAGATATATTTCATGGCCTTTTCAAGTCAACCTTAGTTTGTCCTGAGTGCGCTAAGATTTCAGTAACATTTGATCCTTTTTGTTACTTGACTCTTCCACTGCCTATGAAAAAAGAGCGTACCTTGGAAGTTTATTTAGTTAGAATGGATCCACTTACCAAACCTATGCAGGTAAATATTATTGTTTCCAGGTAAATAGCACTATTTATGTCCTGCTTATAACATTCAAAGAAATTAATTTTGAACCTTCATTTTCAAACCCAGTTTAGATGGAATTTATGAGCTCAAGAATTTTAAGCATCGTAATTTTTAGAATATTAAAAAATTTCATGATGGTGTGGTATTTTTTTCCCAATAAAAGTCCCAACCCTCAGGGAGCTTACATTCTATTGTGTTTTCTCACAAGTATGTATTAGATAGCTGCATTCTTTCACTCAGTTTTGTCCCAGAATGTGATACTAAAAATAGATTGATAATATTACTTATCTCTCAGATCCTCCATTCTTTGAGTCTTCTTTTCATTAAGATGCCTAGTATCCTCTGTTTAACCTCTTAACTATATCAAGTTTTCCTACTTTGGCATGACACTTAAGACAGTTTCTCATATTTTTCTGATATTCATCCACCATAAAATTAAAATATATGTCATACTCATTATGGCTAAATCAAAGGCCTGACAAAATAATCTGATAATGTAGTTTGAATTAATGATTGATGTTAATACATAAATTACATTAATATATTACCCTTCCCAGATTAACATCTGAATTTTACCACCCAGCCTTTTGGATTTTAATAGGTTCTTCATGGAGCATTTGAGCAGGGTTAGTAATAAAGATGATTTTATTTAGGTACCTTTGAAATCTGGTCATTTAATTGTTTATTCTGCCTATGGGTGAATGCATGCCATATTAAATATAATATAGGGAAAAATTCTCTCCCAAGAGTCTGGTCAAAAGTAATAAAGATCCACCACTGCTTCTCACACACACGCACATGCACACGCACATGCAGATGCACATCTTTACCTTTCCTTGCAAAGATTTCAAGGCTTTCTCTAAATTGCAGTGATCATACATTATGCATACATTGCCAAATAGTAAGCCATAATCCAATTAACTCATCATAGATTTTTTTTTTCCCCCAGTTGACCTAACAGGTAACTAAATATATCTGTTCTTAGTTGTGGCTTATATTTTAGTGCCTCCAAACTCCCCTAGGAATCAGACTGGGACTAGAAAAGGCCAGAGGGGTCTGCATTATTTACACTTTATATAGCACTCTTAAGGATTGCTGTGGTTTTCCTTAGAAGAGGAGGTCATTTCTATCTTGTTGTCCCCATTTCCCAGACAAGGAAGCTGAGGTACATGAAACTTAATTATCCAAAGTAGCACACAGTGAGTTACATGTCAGATCAATATCCGAACTCTGAATTGTATTAACTGCTTAGTCACCCAGAAGTATACTGTGGACTTTTACCTCAAACCCAAATCATAATTGGTGTGCCTAACCTTATTAATGCTTTCCCTAGGTTGGGAAATATTGGATCTACCCTTTCCCTGTTCCATCCTTCCTCTTCTGTCAAGTAAAATTGCTTTTTTCATGAATATCCCTGTTTCTGCTTCACTTCTTTGGGGCTTCTCCCATAACTCTTGGCAGGAATGAAGAAACAAGTTTATTTACTAAGAACAATTCATAGATAGAACATGTTCTACCCTCTGGTTGATATAACATCAGGGTTTGTTTTGATGAGGTCAGAGGGAGGTGTCTTGCCTTTTATAATCAGGTTTTATATTCTAGTTATAAATATAAGCTTCTAGCTCAAAGAATGAAATCTGTTCTATATAGTGAGCCCATTAATGCTGACTCGCTTTCTCCTTTTCTCACTTTCTATCATTTCTTCTGTTGTTTATGTAAAGAAAGAGAATGAATAGGGTTTGGGGGAGAGGGAATCCAGTCATTGAATTACCTTTCTACCTAACACATAAATTGAGATGGCCATTATCTGTCAGTAACCATCACAGACGGAACTCCCTGTACTCCCTGTACTTGGAGAAAAATAGTGATATTACAGCTTCCATCTCTGTTGTGTTTTACTTTCAGATATATGATCTTGATTGCCACAATTCTTGGATTACAAAATAGTTTTAAAACATAGCTAGATTTAGTGGACTCAGGTCTTGACTTGTTCAATATAGTTATTATAAGACATAACTAGTTGGATCTTCTGTCTGATCAAGTAACGAGGCCCCTTCCAGTGCTTAAATTCTGCATCTCTGCAAATCACAGGGCAAGTGGGAGGGTGAAGCACAGGAAATTGTGAAAAGAAAAAATATTTCGAGTCTTTAAGAGAACCCAAATTGGGATAGAGAAGATTTTGACTATTTGACAGTGGGTAAATCCGTTAACCTCTCTAGGCTTTCCTCAGGTTCCTTATCTGTAAACTGAGCAGATTGAGTTCAGTGGCCTCTAAAGTCCCTTCCGGCTCTCTAGCCGTATAAGAATTTTTTGGTTACCTTTTCAAGCTTTACATTTTAAACAAAACTATATTTTAATGGAAATCTTTTTCTTAATGTTTAATTATCTACCAAAGTGTTCTTTAAAAAAAACACATAATTTTTATATTCTGACTTGTTGAAGAAAAAGATGGACAAGGTTTTTTTAAAGCAGACCCTTCAATTATTAGACTAACATTTTTAAGCACTTAGGTAGTGACAGGCACTGGGATAAGCCCTCAAGATACAGAAACAAAAATGAAATAGTCCTAAAGTAGCTTATATTCTATCAGAATTGAAGTACAAAGTAATGAGGAATAGGGAGAAAATAGGTTAAGAACTGGGAGTTGGGAGGTCAGGAAATAATTCAGATAGAAGATGGCTCGTTAAGCTGAGATTTGAAGGAAACCCAGAAGTCTGAGAATCCCAAAGAAGGAGTGAGCACATTCCAGCTGCAAATACATGGAGCCAGGTGATGAACTGTGTGTGCAGAATATCAAGAATCTGGACTTCAGAGGACATGGTGGCGAGTAGTGTCTATATATTAAAGCTGGAAAGGATAGTTTGGGACCAGGCTTTGAAGGGCTTTAAATGCAAGCCATGAAGTTCATGTTGAATCCTGGAGGTAAAAAGATAGTGATCAGATGACATAAATAAGCCAAAATTCATTTGATCTCTGGAAAACATTTTAATTCTTATACATGTAAGTATTTATGATTTATAATACATAATATAAAACTTCTGTAGTATGAAAGCACACTCAAGACTAACAGGAAGTATTTCTCCATCCTGCTACTGATATCCCATTTCATTCACAACATGGATCAATCCGGAGGAATTTATTAGACTCATATAGTGTGCCAGACAATGTGCTAGGGACTGGGGACACACATACAGAAAGGAATAGTCCCTCCCCTCAAGGAGCTTGCCCACTATAAGAGGAAATAGCATGTAGATGTAAAATTATGTCCAACTTAAAAGATAATGAGGATCCCTGATAGCTGGAGGGAGCAGGAAAGGTTTCATGTTCAATTTTACCTGAATTTTGAAGGAAAAAGGGAATTCTAGGGGGCAGAGGTCAGGAAAGAGTCTATCGCAGGCATGGATGAGAGCCAGCTAGTGCAATGGCACTAGAGACAAGAAATAGTATGTGTCATGGTGGGTGCAGCAACGCCAGTCTTTATGGTCAACATAGTTCACAGACAGGACAATGTGTATAAAAGTGATGGGGGTCGGGGTGGGACGGCTTTAAAGGCTGAGAAAGATTCACAGACTGAAAAAGCCTTAAAAGCCATGGAAAGGAATTTATATTATGGTACAGGCACTAGGGAGACTTTGGTCTTTAATGGAGTATGGGAGTGGTGTAGTCAAACCTATACTTTAGGCAAACACCCAAAACGGTGTAGAGAATGGATTATAGTGGCAAACAACTTGAAGAAGGGGGACAGTTAAGAGGCTATTTCAATAATCCAGGCCAGGGGTGATGAGGGCTTAAAGGAGGCTGGTGACCACTTGAAAAGAGATAGATGTCATAGAGTTAGAAAAGGTAAGATTTTCAATGACACAAGTAAAACCCAGTGGAATTGCCTTTCGACTGGAGGGGGCTGGGAGGAGAACATGAGTCATATAACCATGGAAAAATATTCTAAATTAATTAAAAATTCTCAATTTAAAAATAATAATGGTAAAAAAAATAAGGTATGATTTTGCAAATATGTGTCGTAAGGGATTGAGGAGGTAGCATTGCAAACCTGGCTGACTAGAAGGCTGATGATGCCCTTGACAGAAATAATAGAGTTTGGAAGAGATGGGTGTTTTGGGAAAAAGACAGTATCTCTTGGATGTTGAAGCTGAGTCCCCTGTGAGGCATCTAGTTTAACTATCCAATAGGCAGAGCTCATAGCTGAATATATAGATATTGGAATCATCTGTATAGAGAAGAGTGTAGGAAGAGAGAGAAACAGGCCAGGACAAAGCTTTATTGTTCACACACAATTGAGCAGGAGGGGAAAATGGTATGGATGTTGAAATAAGAAATGGTAAGAGAAGGGGTAGACAGGGAAAAAAGACCAAGAGAGAAAGGGATACCATGAGACCCAAACCCAAGACAGTAGCCGGAAGAAGACCAGTCACCAAAATAGGGTCATGTTGTAGAGAACTTCAGAAGAAAGAAGCCTGCCATCTGATTTGACAATTGGATCATTTGTAACTTTGGAAGGAGTAGGTTCAGTTGAGTTAGATGGTCATGAATGACAGCAGGTTGAAAAGCAAAAGGAGAAAAACTAGGCCTAGAATTATCAAAGGGGCGTGGAAGAACATAAGCCGTAGTAGAGCAAGGAGCCCACTGCTGTTTTTACTATACCCCACTATAAAGGAGGAAAAATAACTTGTATCTAGTTCTGGCTTTGTATTTTGCTAGTAAAGAACATTTTATTGAGCCATCTTTTGTATCACCTGGTTCTATAGTTGAACAAAATTAAGCATTTTTTGAAATGTGTAGGCTGAGGGATAGATCTTTTGTTCTGTGCAGAGTTGTTGAATGAATTATGAATGTTATTGTCATTAACTCATGAATTAGCTGACCTAGTTGTACACAGAGATGTATAAATAAGTCTTATTATGGGACAAATCACATTTTTGTAGGAGACTGGAGAGTAAAGAAATAAAAAGAATTAAAGTCAACAAATAACTCAAATCTTTAAAGTAATGCAAATTACCATCAACCTACCCCTTAAGAGGTTTGTTAAGAGTTTGATGGAAGTGATAGTATACAAAGAAAGTCTTCTCACCTAAATCAATTATATTCTTCAAAAATTGCCAAATTGTAACTTTTTTGTTTTTGTTTTTTCACCTAGTACAAAGTAGTTGTTCCCAAAATTGGAAATATACTAGATCTTTGCACAGCTCTATCCACTTTGTCAGGGGTACCAGCTGATAAGGTAAGCTTGTTGGGGGAGTTTTGAGACAAGCACATAGAATCAAATATTTCATTTTTCTGGCATTATGGATTCTAATTTAATTGAAATTTTTCTTATTTCCTTTTAGATGATAGTTACTGATATATACAATCACAGATTTCACAGAATATTTGCTATGGATGAAAATCTTAATAGTATTATGGAACGGGATGATATTTATGTGTAAGTTCACATCATGTGCTGTGCAATAGATTACCTAAGACACATTTTCAAAAGAAATATGCCATACTCATGTTTTTATGGGCACTATTTTTCTTACAGATTTGAAATTACCATCAACAGAACAGAAGATACTGAGCAAGTCATAATTCCTGTTTGTTTAAGAGAAAAGTACAGACACACAGGTTATAGCCACCATAGTGGTTCATCACTCTTTGGCCAACCTTTTCTTATGGCAGTACCTCGAAATAATACTGAAGAAAAACTCTATAATCTTCTATTGTTGAGGATGTGGTAAGTGCCTGCCAATTTACATTATAAAGTAAATGAGAAATCTAAATAAATATATTAGAAAGCATTGACATACAAATGTCAATAGAAAGCATCTGAAAGTACTTTCAGGACATGTGTGGGTAGCTGTTTTTCTTAGAGGATTCAGGAGATAGGCAGCATTTTGAGAGATTCTTCTTTAGACCCCTAAAATTATTTGTGCCCTTCTGTTTACTCTCTTTTACTCCTTTATTTTAACATCTATAGAAATGAAGTCTGAAGGAAATGATTAAGAAATAAAGTAAAATTTAAACTGTTTAAGTCTTAGAATTAAACTTACTTATTAGAAATAAAAGATTATATATATGTGTGTATGTATATATATATATATATATATACATACATATGTGTGTGTATATATATATTGGTCAGTTTTATTTGTGGTACTATGTTTTATAATATAAATTTACCTTTAATTATTTCCCAGGTCTGAATGCTGCCCAACAGATTTTTTTCATTAAAAAGTTACTTGTGACTGACTTGCAATAGACTATTGGGAGAGGGGAGATTAGACATTGTATTATATGCAACTTATGGCTTCCCCTGATTTTATTTTAGCCGATATGTAAAAACATCTACTGAAACTGAAGAAACAGAAGGATCCCTACACTACTGTAAGGACCAAAATATTAATGGGAATGGCCCAAATGGAATACATGAAGAATGTTCCCCAAGTAAGAATTGCCTGCTTAAATTTTAGGAAATGTTTTCCTTCACTGTTTGATCATCAATAAGAATTTGATTCATTTTTTTAAATTGCTAATTATTGTCCTCAGAAATGGCTTTTAGACTGTGGGTTTTAATTCTTTTATTTCCAGTCCCTGGCATAGCAGTTCTTTATAATGAAATAAATGCAGTGAAGGCCAGGAAAAATGAGCAAACACTTTTCAAGTCCCTAGGACTTATTTTTTTAACTAGTGAATTTCCTCAATGAAAAAGCCTTTACTCGAAGTAATTTATTAATTTTCCATTTAGGATTTGAGTAAAGAAAATATATTTTAAGACTTATTTGAATTTTTTTGGTGTTGTTATTGCTGTTTAATTATTGATTCCTCCTTAGGTGAAATGGAAACAGATGAGCCAGATGATGAATCCAGTCAGGATCAAGAACTTCCTTCAGAGAATGAAAACAGTCAATCTGAAGATTCAGTTGGAGGAGACAATGACTCTGAAAATGGATTGTGTACTGAGGAAACTTGCAAAGGTCAACTTCTCATGGGACACAAAAAGAGATTATTTACATTCCAGTTCAACAATTTAGGCAATACTGATATCAACTACATCAAAGATGATACTAGACATATTAGATTTGATGACAGACAGCTTAGATTAGATGGTAAGTTTCTGAATAAAGATGAACATTAAATTTAATTGAAAGCATATTGATTTTTTTGATTCTATAGAATTTATATGCAGAATTTATACTCATTTATCATTTCCTAAAGTAAAAAAAAAAAACAATTTTAACTATAATTGGAGACTTTAATTTTAGAAATAGATAGTATCTACTTAAATCTTTTATTGCAGCTTTATATTGAACTCATGCTGATATGATCCATTTTCAAAATTTGCGAATTCATGAAAATGTCCTTGGAAATAACTCTTAATCTGTGTTGGTTTTCATCTTTTATCTACAGCACCTGGCATAGATCTAATAGGTGCTTAATCAGTAGTTGTTGAAGTAAATGAAACAATTCATCCCCTGGTTACCCAAAAATGTTATAAAAATGATTATTTAAACATTGATGAATTAAAATTAAAATTAAAAATTTTAGGTATTTTAAAAGGAAAATATATTTTTCATCTTAGAAAGATCTTTCCTTGCTTTGGATTGGGATCCTGAATTGAAAAAAAGATATTTTGATGATAATGCAGCTGAGGTAAGTCACTTCATTTATTCATCATTTAGCATCCTAAAGTTAATGATACACATTAATATTAGAATATTGGTGTGTGTTGAATCTGTTTAGCATACGTAGTTTTTTTTAACAGACTTTTTAGAGAAAAACTCAGTAGGAAAGACCAGTAGTTCAAGTATTTGCCCAAAAATAGTCAAAAGTTCATTGAGGCATGTTTATATTGAAAAGACTGTGGTTGAAAGACTACTTTAGAAACTTATTGAAAAAATTTAAGTGCAAATTTGATACTTTCAGAAAAATTCTTCATATTTTAGGAGCTTGTCGTTATTTTTTATAGTAAGGATGGTATCACTAAAATGAGTTTTGTTTCATTTGTTCTCTTAACTCAAGAAATACTTCTCTTTAGGATTTTGAAAAACATGAAAGTGTGGAATATAAACCTCCAAAAAAACCTTTTGTGAAATTAAAAGATTGCATTGAACTGTTTACAACAAAAGAAAAGCTAGGTGCTGAAGACCCTTGGTAAGAGACAATGTTAAAATAATTGTGTCTAATTATTTCCTGTAAGGATTTGTGCTCAGGTATGTCCTTCTTGATCTGGAAAATAAACAGATTTATTAACCCCTTGTTTGATAAAAAGCTAATCAGCAATGATTTAGGGGATAAGTCTATTGAGTGACAACATTTCTCTGAGATGTACATCATTTTAAATATAATTTTGTATGTATGTACATGTATATTATGTGTACGTACAAACAGCAGTTACATTTTCAGATGTATAGTAAATGTTTGGTAAATTGTCAAACTATGAATTAAATTCCAGTTTACAAATTTTATAGCTATTCTAAAATATTTGTCATGCCAAAATTTGTATCAATTTCAGGTAATTCAAATGGCATCCTTTTGATTGTAGTTTGTACTTTTATGTATTTGTATTCATCTCTTTAAATGATTAAAATGTGTTAGGATTTGTAATAAGAGGAAAGAAACACTACTTGCTATTAAAAGTCTAGAATGGACTCTGACTTATTTCAGTTTGTTTACATAATTAGTGTGTATCTTTTGCTACTTTTGTTCATTAACTAAGTTTCCAACTTTCTTTATTTTAGGTACTGTCCAAATTGTAAAGAACATCAGCAAGCTACAAAAAAATTAGATTTATGGTCACTGCCTCCAGTATTGGTGGTCCATCTTAAGCGTTTTTCTTACAGCAGATATATGAGGGATAAGTTGGATACATTAGTTGATTTTCCTATTAAGTAAGTTTGAATTACATTTTGCTAAGTGTTAGGAAATCACTCATTTTTTAGAATGAATGGATTTCTCATTCAAGATAATGTTTTAGTAATAAAAATATGTTGGCATGTAAATCTGAATAGCACTTGGTGATGACAAAAAGAGTGTAATAAGTTTAAATTTTACGTCCTGAGGCAATCTTTACTCTATCCAAGGCCTCCTCGAAGCACTTTTTGGTAGGGAAAGGCCAACAGATAGCAGTTGTTTGGGAGAGAGTAATATCGGTATAAAAGTAAAATGTTATTGACAAAAGAAATCAATATTTATTGGGAATTTAATAATTTATCAGTAACATGAGTTTTTCTTTAAAACAGTGACTTGGATATGTCAGAATTCCTTATTAATCCAAATGCAGGGCCTTGCCGCTACAATTTGATTGCTGTGTCCAACCACTATGGAGGAATGGGAGGAGGGCACTGTAAGTTAACATTTTATATATTATCTGTAGTTTTAACCTATAAATATAAAGATTTTAGTCAGAGATATTAACAGTGATAGGATGTTTGAAGTATGAGTTTGAACTGTTAATTTCTTGGGGATATGAATGTCAGTATAATGAAAGGCAAAACCATTGTCCATTAGCCTAGCCCAGAGATAAAATTTTAAGATCAGAAGCTGGTAATAAAACAACTAACTGAATCCCTGAAACTCCAGCCCCAATTAATCTAGCTGAGCCTTATATTTTTCTGTAGCAAAAGATGGATTTTAAGTCTCATACTGCTTTTACCAAGAGTAGAAGTCTGAAATTGTACCAGAGTTTACATATAATGATTTTTTTTAGCTGTTTTAAGAGCAAATGATTAAGGAGCTGAGTGTTGTTCTCTTAATTCTAATTGTTATTTACCTAACACAAGGAAGACCACGGAGTTATAAACAACAAAAAACATAGCCTTTGTTTTGGGGTATGATTCAGTTCAACAAGCATTTTCTAAGACCCTATTCTCTATTAGACAAATATTCTTAGAGCTGCTGTGGATACAGAGACAAATAAATATCTATCCTTGCCTTTTAAATACTGGCAGCTGTCCCAGAGATGAAGCAGATAAATCAATACAAGATAATTTGAAAAGAAAGACAGCACTAATACCTGTGTGAATCAGAAAGAACTTTGTATAAAATGAGTCTTAGGGAAAAAAGAAAAGCTTGCAGATTTATTCATTTTTCCTTTGGCTCATGAAATGCTAAATTTCTACCAGTGAATTAATTAAGAAAGTACTTAGGTGCCAAACATGGTATGTTTTGTTTTGTTTTGTTTTGTTTTGTTTTGTTTTGTTTTGTTTTTAAGGTTTTCAGGGGGAGAGGGGAGGCAGTGGATAGAGCCAGGCCTGAAGATAAGAGTTTCAAATCTGACCTCAGACACTTCTAGTTGTAAGATCCTGGACAAGTCACTTAATCCCAGTTGCCTAGTCCTTATCCCTTATTTGCCTTGGAACTGATACTCCATATAAATTCTAAGACAGAAGTTAAGGGTTTAAATATTTTTAAAATAATTAATATTTTCTAGAAAATCTTAGGATATATTCTTCAATAAAGTGAAACTTCAAAGTTGATAAAGTAATTTCCTGAGTATGTAACTTGTGGCAGAAGGGATATTAGTCTTATTCAGGTTGTAAAAGAAATGTCTCCTAAGCTACACAAAGGGAATTCCACTGTTTGTGGATTTTATGGTTACACTTCATATATATGGTTTTCATACCTTAACTAGTTTTAAGCAAAATATCAATTACTCACTAAAGGGACCACATTTCACTCTAGATACTGCTTTTGCAAAAAATAAAGATGATGGAAAATGGTACTATTTTGATGACAGTAGTGTCTCAACTGCTTCTGAAGACCAAATTGTGGTAAGTACCTGCTATTGTTGTCTCTAAATCAAAGGAATCTTGTTTTTAGATTGTTGAAATTAAATTTAGAAGTGAATTTCAAAAATGCCTACGAAAAGGGATACAGTGTAGTTCATGTTTCTATAATCATTCTAGTAATTTGGGATTAATAAACATTAATTCTCCTTAATATAAGGAAAAGTAGAGTTGCAAAGCATTTGAGAAAGGATTTATCCTTTAAGCTTAGTGATGGTTCCAGCCTTCCATTGGTGCCCTTCCTCCTATCCTCCTCTGGAATCTTTCTTCATCAATCATCACTTGTTTTATGCTTTCAGTCCTTGCCTCTGCCCACGGACATCTTCATTTCTTTCCACCCCTTCTCTAGTACTCTGGATATTATCTGGTCTTAGAAGTGTGCATTTTCCCTCCATGCAGATCATAATCCATCCATGCCTTGTCTTTGAACTCATAAAGTTACTCCAGAGGGTCTGCCCAGTGTGCTTGGGGCTCTTGTGCTTTCTTGATGTTGAGTAGAGATCAGTCACTCAATAAACATTCATTAAGCCCCTCCTATACATCAGGTACTAGGCTAAGTCCTTTGGTTAAAAAAAAGAGGTAAAAATGACTTGTACATTTTTAAATCAAGTGATAGTTTAAAATAGGAAAACCATTCTTAGGCCACAGGATTTGGCCCTCAGTCAAGTACTGCCCACCCTTTTCCCACAGAAGATACACTATACTTGATTGTGTCTTTATTCACTTTAGTACTTCAAGTTAGTTCATTTTCCCAGGCCTTCATTTTCTCGTGTATAAAGTAAATAGATTAGAGTGAATGGTCTCAAAGATTGCCTCCAGTTCAGAAAAATCTCAAGATCTTTAGAGGTCTGACTTCTTCCCTACCCTAGTGGAGCTACCTTAAAAGTAATTCTTTTTCATCTTTTTTTTTTTGTTATTTTTTGTTTTACATCATCTAAGCCCATCTATTGTAACCAAGAGTAAAAGAGAACAAAATGCTATTTAGGCAAACTAAATAACACATCACCAAATCTGACTCTATATGATGTTCCAGACCCATCTTCTAAAAGAAGAGAAGGAAATAGATTTGTTCATTTCTTTCCTAGAGCCAATATGTTATTCAATTTATTTTTCCATTCATAGGTCCAGATCTAGAGCTGGAAGGGACTCATGGGCAATTTAGCCCAAATTCCTCATTAACAAATGAGACATTGAGACCCAGGGAGATTAAATGACTTGCCAAAAGACTCCCAGGCCTTAAATGCCAGAAGTGAGATTTAAATGTAGGCCCTCTAACTCCGGGGTTAGTATTGTTTCCACTTTACCTACTGCCTCTGTTTATTACATTGTGGCAAATATTGTGTACCTTGTTTTCTTCGTTCTGCTAAATTGGCTTGTCCAGATCTTTTCATGGTTCTTTGGGCTTTTCTCATTCATCACTTCTTATGGTTTAGCATGATTCCTTTACATTCATGTCCAGCAGGATTTTCTTAGCTATGTCCAATTGATAGACCTTTTATCTAGTTCTTTTAAGAAGTGCTGCTAGGACTGTTTTGCCATATCAAAAATTTCTCTGTTTGACTTCCGTGGAGCATATGTGCCTAGCAGTGGAATCACAGGATCAGAGTGTGGATGTTCTCTACACTTTCCCAGACCTGTTTCTGGTGGTTTTCCTGAATTATTGGACCAGTTCAGTTCACAGATCAGGTAGTACCTTAGCAGCCTGCCCTCCTTTCGCCCCCCCACACCAATGACATGCCCTAACTTGGGTCATCTTCCCTGAGTTCCTGAGTGTGAGGTGAAACTCAGAAGGTATTTGGTTTGCTTCTGTGATTAGTCACTTTGGAATCTTTCACAAATAGTTTGGGATTCTTTTTAGAGCTCTGCACATCCACTGACCACTTATTCATGAGAGATGGCTTTTGATGTTAATTCCTGTGTATCTTTAAGCAAAGTTGTTTTTGTTTTTTTACTTTAGTCACTAGCTTCCTCCTCATATTAACTGTATTTGTTTTGTTTTTGCAAAAGTTTTTCAGTTCCATGTAATGGACGTTCTATCCCTCCTGTGGTTAAAAACTGTTAGATTTAAAATAGTTTTGAGTGTTAAATAGTTGTAGATAAGAGAGTGGGAGCCATAAACTGTGATAATTAAAATGTTTGGGAGCAAGGGAAATATATATATCAATTATGACCACTGAAATATGTTTTCTACTGTGTCTTGGTTTTATATAAATATAAGATATTCCCAATTTATGAATATGCCCAAGCCAACTGGGTTTTATAAAGAAATTTTATTTATAATACACTGATTAATCAATAGAAAAAGAGAGAAAGTAAGAAAGGAATAAGAATGAATAAATCAGTCAGTTGGTTTTATCACTCACCCAAGATCTCTCTAGGTAAGGCTTCTCATGCCAACCTCAAGCTCCACCTTCAAGAGAGCCTCCTTTCAAGAAATGTTTCCAGAGAATTCTCCTCCTTCAGAGCCAGCCTTCTCTCCTGGTCCTCCCACAGAGCAACCTCCTCAGTCCTCCTTCAGAGCCACCTCGCTCAGAGCAAAACCTCCCCTCTTCTCTCCTCAGACCCCGCTATCTTTAAGGAAACCATCTAAGTCCCCTCCTCTCAGTTCTCACATCAACCAATCACTGTCGATGTCTCCCCTGTGCCAATGGTGGCTCTAGCTTAACCCAGAACCGCCCAAAGGTCTGTTTCCTTTGCACATGTCTGTTGTAGGTCATATTCTCAAATAATTAAATCTTGATCTATGCTGCAGCCCTTCCTAAATCCTGTTAGACTGAGTAGGGTGGAGATTGTAAGTTCCAAGACCTGGTTCTGTCATTCCAAGTATCTCTATTGTATCAATTCTAAAGTCAATCATGACTCAAAGAACTTCCTGTTCTATGCTTAAGCATAGGTCAAAGCCCTTTCCAATGTTTAGCAAAAGGTTTCTGTCCTAAAGTAGTCTTAGGTAGGGAGGAGAAGGATCCTCCCATGCCAAGAGGGTTTCACATTCCAATAGAGTTCTTACTATCAGTAGGAAATTTTTTCCAAGTATGAAATTTCCCAATGGTGAAATTTCCAACATTCATAAGTCTAAGAAATTTTAAGGTTTACAGAACTTACCCCTTAGCCACAGCTATGAAAAGGCCCTGATTTTATTCTCAACAAGTTGGGCCAAGGGCAGGGGGCAGAATTGTGGCTGATGTTATGACTTTTGAGTGACTTTTCTACTTTGAGTGTATAGTGGCTTATGGTATAAGATGATGATTTAAATCTTAACTTCTGCCAAACTGTTTTCCAGTTTTCCCAGCAGTTCTTCCCAAATAAGTTTTCTTTTCTTTACTTTATTAAATACTACATTATTGAGATTTGTCCCAATATATCATTTTACTTAACTACTTTTTTAAAAGTTACTTATTATTTTGCCATGCTCTAAAAAGTGTCCCCATGGTTAAACATCATCTGGGGTTTTCAGTGAATTTGGTTCTCAGAATGCTTTCATTGTTCATAGGAGGTGAATGCCTTGTGACCTTATTTCAGGTTGATATTTCTTGAGACAGAACAGCACTAAGTACTAGCTTTCCTGACTGTCTTTGTGAAAGCTTAAGTCACCTTCCTTAGAGCTTTGTCTTTCAGTTCCTTCATCTGGATAAACAGAGGCTTGGACCTGGATGATCAGGGTGGGCCTCCTGTAATTCAGTGAATTCTGTCAGGAACTATAGCTTGTTTTAGGAGTTTTTCATCCCTGAATAGAGTCATATATAAATATATATAATAAGTATCTAGTACATATTGTAGATGCTATTTTGGACTAGTTTTGATTTGCCCTTAATTCCATTTACAACATAATTCTGTTATTTTGTCATTTTATGACATAGTGGTGAATCTGAAATCATTTTTATTTATGAAAATGATTCCTCACTCAATTTTTTTTTTATCCCATTACTAGAAAGAAATTATACAATGGTAAGTTTGAGTCCACTGAGTGTTTTTTAAAGAAGTTCAGAGTGCCTCAATTAACTAAATTCCTTTTTTATCCTGTCTGCCTTAAGTCACAAATTGCTCACTTGACTTCATCTTGTTTCTTGACACATATCAGCCACCATCTGAAATTCATTACTCTCTTAACCCTCTGTGTCTGTCTGTTTGCTCCCACAGTCCAAAGCAGCATATGTGCTCTTCTACCAGAGACAGGACACTTTCAGTGGGACTGGCTTTTTCCCCCTTGACCGAGAAACTAAACAAGGTGCTTCAGCTGCCACAGGCATCCCATTAGAAAGTGATGAAGATAGTAATGAGAATGACAATGATCTAGAAAATGAAAACTGTATGCACACTAACTGATGAAAGTCCTAGAAGCCATAAAAGAGACTTTCCTGCCGGTGGTTTCTGTTGAAATAATGAAGTTACCCACCACATGAAAACAGAAGTCTGAGATGGGGAGTTTCGAATAAGAGAATGTAAATCCTTTATCAGATTTTAACTTGTGCAGTACTTGAAGTGAAACACAATGAAAACTTTAACAGAAATTGTCTCTTAATACATTTACAGTCTTGTATTTACAAGCTTAAATATATATAGGAAATCACAAATAAACCCCTTTTAAGTTTGCTGCTGTTTTGATGAATTATGTTTCTTTAATTGTTTTGGATGTGAGTTAACTGATGACAAATGTTAAATTTGTGGATGTTGGTCATTTAATTTACTCTAATAATACTGCAAGAAAGCAATGACTAAACCTAGAATAAACTACTTATTCATGTGTATGAGGCAACCATTCATACTACTCTAATATTTAACTGCACTAGTAAATGCAGCTTAAATACTGCAGTAGTATCTTGGGAAACCAAATTTTCAAGACTTTTCCCTAATAATCAAGCTGGCCTATAAAGAAAAACTGAATCATGATGGCAGAAATCAGCTCCAAGAGGTTATTTCTCTTTGTGGTCTCACTAAATCTCAAGAATGTTTATGTTCATCTAACTGCTGCTGTGGAGCAGGCTCTAGATTTCTCACAGTGGATGAAGTCATTTTTCAGTTAAATATTCCATATTGCTGTTGGATCTATTACTTAGACATTAAAATCCTTCACGTGCTTATAAGAAATGCATAACTTTAATCTGGTGTCAGTCCAAAGTTTAAATTTGTGCTGCTCATTTTTATCTCCCCCCTTTTTTCATAGTTTGGTAACGTTCAGCTCTCCCAGTTACTATAAAATAAAGTCAGACTTAATAGTATTCTATATCCATAGTAATAACTGTACATCAAGCTTAGATGAGATTTTGGTTCATATACTTGCCTTTAAATCATTAATGGACAATTGGCTTTAAAGGTAGGTCTGTTAATTTTCTTTGTGTGTTCCTGATGGAATTCACCATAGCCTTACAGCTTTTCTCAGAAGGTAACTTGTCATAAGAGAATTGGCATTTGCATGTTCCAGAGTCAGAAAACCTGTACAGCATATAAAGCATACAAGCCTTGAATTTGACTTAGGTAATTACCACATTCAAGGATTCAGGATGCCAAAAATCTGTGTGAACATTTTAATCATTTTTCATTTGCTGCTTTCCCTTTGATCTAGTTGAAAGAATGTATTGTTGATTGGCATACAATACTGCCTTTAGGAAATCTTTTAAGTGCTGGGACACACTTCACATACCTACCTACAACCTGAGGAATCGCTTTGTGTCCCACTGTTATTGAAGCAAAAAGTATGACGTTCTTCACTTGAACTAATCAAATACAATAGGTTATAAATTGTGTATTGTAAATAAAAGTTCACTCTGTGAGTGCACATTTTGGTAAATTATTTATTTATGTTAGCATTAAAGTTAAAAAGAGGGAAAAAGATGCATTTGACCAGGATAAACGAGGTATGTTGAACATGGCTTTTGCTTTATACCTTGATATTAAAGCTGGTGTTTCATCCTGGTATTTTAAAGCTGCTTTTGGGATTTTTTTTCTTTTGGTTTGTTTTTTTTTTTCTAATGTAAACTAACCTCCTGCATGACAGAGGTTGAAATTTTGTCTGCACTTGAGTTCACTTGAGTTTACATTTGAAATGTGCATGTTTATTTATACAGATTTCAATAAAGCTATTCAAGGCCTTATTCAGTCTTTCATTTCTTACTCTGAACCTTTTGACAAAAGCTTTTATTTTGTAGGTAGGTGGCCTAAAATGCCATTCATTAGTTATTTTATCAAAATCATAGCTTAACTAGTAGAAATGCTTCCACACAAGAATGTATTCTCCCATTAAGGGCATATTGATAAAGGCCAATTTTAACTAAATGTCTCCAGTCTAAACCAGATGTAAAATGGATTAAGCAACATGTCTATTTTTCTGAAAGACAGAAGAAAAATCAAAATTATGTTTTTCTGCACCTAGGTTGTCATTTTTACCTTAAGAATGAGAAATCCACATAGTCCCAGAGATCTAGAACTGAATAGGAATCACCCAATCCAACCCCCCTTATTTACAAATGAAACCTAAGGACCAGAGAATTTTAACTCACTTTCCCAATTTTATACACAAGGATCAACATCGAAAGTAAAACCCATATTCACATTGTCATAAATGGAAGAGCCAGAATTTCAACCTCAGATCTTGTGAGTCCAAGTTCGGCCCTTCTCACTATATTCCAATATGTTATAATTAACTTAATATGTTTTAAATGGTTACTATAGGGATAGGGATTTAACCTGTGGTTTCATTCATATAGAAATTTAGGAATTCTCCACACTTTCCTTGCAGTTCTGAGTCTTAGAAGAGCTGGAGCCCTGGAATATTAAGTGACTCGTCCAAGGTCATACAGCTCTTGTGGCAGAGCAGGAACGTGAACTTTGGGCCTTCCTGACTGAGGCCATTGTTGTATCCACACAAAACCATGCTGCCTTTCAATTCTGTACCTCACTAAGAGGCTACATTGGTTAGTATTAGTAGAAGATTATATTAGATCTGATTGTTTGGTCAGTAATTACATCTCACATTTATGCAGTGCTTCAAAATTTATATTTATGTGATATTTTAAATTTTACAATATGGTTTGGAAATTTAAACAATCTTTTTAGTGTCATGTAATGGATAGAAAGCCAGCCCCAATGCCAAGGCAGACCTTCATTCAAGTCCCGTTTCTGATCCATTCTGGCTCCCATGTAACTCTGAGCACTTTGCTCAAACTCTAGTCAAAGATTATAAGTTACAAAAAAGATGCCAGCCTGCACAGGTGAAGGGAATTTCTTCCTCCAAGAGTTCGGTCTACTAATGAAATCACGGTTACTCTTGTCTAGTTCCAATCTGTCCTTATCCTTTAGCTAACAAAAGGGAAACTAAAGCTATGCCAAAAAAAAGTGTAAGTACTACCTCTAATTTTTAAAGTATCTTGGTCAAAATTTTTTTTATTTATATCAAGTGTCATATTTTCCCCTCTCTTTAGATTCCATCCCTTCCCCCAGCATAAGATCTGTGTTTTTTTCCAAATCTGCAAATGAAGTGATGCCCACAAAAGACTCCAGGTTCCTTATTCTTCTGTTGTAATTTAGAGCATCAGAATCTTCTCTATAAAGATCTCATTGTCTAACATTTTATTTCATGTTGCTTGTACAAATCATGATTTATTTGCAACCCTATATTTTACATCCGTCTTTACTGGCACCTAAATGCAAAATCATTGATTTATGACAATGACTAAGTGAGTGCCCAGGCCAGATGGAAATCAAGGCTTGCTTCTTTTTACCCAATATTTATACACCATCCCTTTATTGAAAGAGGTGAGCCTTAGAAAAAACAAGCCAATGAATAAGAGGACTTAAGAGGCATACTTTAGTTATTCAGAGGGGGAACCTACCCCTTCCAGTTTCATCTCTTGAATAAAATTTGAAGAAGTCTTGGGTGATCTTGTTAATGGGATTCATTGTCTAGAATCTCAGATAAGAAGAAAAGTGAAGAAAGACATTTATTTCTTGAGCCACAAAAATTTTTTTCAGATTAAGAGAGAAGGATTTTGCTGTTGTTTTTTATTTACATTTTTTGTCATTATTAGGATTTATATGGAAATTAAACCTGTGATTTCACTGGTATCTGGAACTCCTAAGTAGGGAGAATTCCTTCTTCCAATGAAGGTCAGAACCTTTCCTATAACTTTACTTAGAGCATTGAGAAGTGAAGTGACTTATAGAGATTGGACTTGGAAACCAGGTTTTCCTGACAGTTAGACTAATCCTATCTTCTTTACTACATTGCCTTTCATTATTTCTGTTTTTTTAATCTCCCACAGACTAGAATATGAGTAAATCAATCTAAATACATTTTAAATATGTATTTGTTCCTCATGTAACTTTTGAAAACTAAAACTATTCCACCAAAGAAAATTAACCCAGTGAATTTTATTCATGTACATTCTCGTTAACTTTTCTTTCATTCAGTCGCAGAGTTTAAATGTCTCAAATTACATCATCAACTTTGTTTCATCAGAAAATGCCTGCCTCCATACATTAGCAATATACTCAAAACATATTGATAATTTAGAGTTTTCCACTTATTTCTATGCTGGGAATTTATTGACCTTCCACATGCTAATAAATATTTGATATGTTGCATTCTTTACTCAAAGTAAAGAATGTTGAAACAAACTACTCAGATAACAATAAAGAATATGTAAAACTGAGTTGAAAAATGTAAATTGTTATAAATATTGTGAAACTTAGGTTCAAGAATTTTATATTCCCTATTAGTTTGAATTCTAAGAAATATGTCATGATGTTTTAAAAATACATCAAATTTGATGATTTAAGAAGGAGATCCAGCAGGGAAGTAGTAGGTTAAAGTACTTGAGTTTGAAATCCAGAGCTGGATTCAAATTTTGTCTCCTACACTTCTGTGTGCTTCAGAAAACTCAACAGGACAGATGAACTAAGATATTAGAAGGCTTTAAATATGAGTCTCTTGAATTCCCAATTTGTACTGAAGAAATGACAAAGCCTTATATTGACATATTAAGAATTCAGATCAATTTGAATCAGTTCTTTATTAGAAATGTCTAGATTCCATGAGTAGCAAAACATGTTGTCATTTGCATGTCATTTTTCATAGAAATGATGCTACAAGTGTTTGTCCATTATACACAAATATTTTAAGTATTTCATAGGATCATAGCTTTAGAATTAAAAGGGACTTTAGAGGCCATCTAGTCCAAATTCTTCATTTTACCAATGTTTATCAAGGAAACAATAAAGAGATGAGATGACTTGGCTTAGAGGGGTACTCATAGCAGAGCCAAGATTTTAAATGTTTTGTCTATTGAAATGAACTTTTGTACAATTTTTAAAGAACATGCCTCATTTTTGTTATTGAAATAAACCCAGTCAGGTTTGATTTCATTGCATCTTAAAAATAAAACCCCTACCAATTTTGAAAAGTAACTGTAGAAATGAACCCTTTTATCCAATATCATTCTGAGAGGAAATAATGAAATTATAAATGGTACAGGCCTAATTCAGAGTTGTGTGGCATCCTAAAACATTTTAACCACAACTATTATGATTTTGTCACTTAATATAAAATGGGCATGATACTAATAAATATTCTCCAGAAATGCAGAGATTAATGTATATGGAGTCAAAGATTTAGAAGGAACCTCCAGAGACATATAGTCCATTCTTTTTTACATTGGAAGAAACTGAGGCTCCAAGATAATTTATTTGCTCACTAGTAATAAGTACCAGAGGTAAGATATGAAAGAGAATTTTTTAGGGTTTTTTGTTTTTATTTGTTTTAAGAAAGAAACCAGAGCAATACCTGAAAACCTCAGAACAAATGATATGGAACTTTTAATCCAGAAGTAAAATTTTCCACCCAGCCCAATAGTACACAGAAATATAGCCCAAAGATCATCAGACGACTTGAGGGATTTCCACCAGAGTCACCAGAGAAGAGCTATGCCAGAGAAGCTAGTCAGCATTCCATATATTAAGCCAAAAGCAGCCATCTCCTGCTGCTGGGGGAAGTCAGGCCACTACCAGCTCTAATGATCACAGACCTGAAGCCAGATCCCAAACTAGCTTGTCAAAAAAAAGAACAAGGACAGAAAAGGTCTTTGAGGATCTCCACACAGACAATCCAGTTGTACATTCCTTGGAGCACTGGAAAGTACATCACTTGATGGGAGAATATCGTCTGGGTGCTTATGGCAAGGGGCCATGCAGTTAAAACCAATCCAATCTCTCAACATCCCACTGAGATCTGACAGACTCAGAGATCATGTAAGGTTCTGGTAAAAGCTAGAACCCTAAGTGATCCACCAGGAGACTCGGAAACCCAAAGGCTGAAGACAAGCCTGGGATCCCAATGCCAGCTGCACCTGATGAGCAGGAACAGAAGAATCCAGAGTACAATGGGATTATCCATCAAGAGTTATCCAACCCATCCAAGAAAACCAAGAAAATCACAATGTACCAAATCAAGATCAGACTGAAAAGTAAAGGGTAAAAAAATGTAAGAAGGAAACAAGCCCAGTGAAGAAATGCTATTTGTCAAGGAAGTCCAGTGAGGTAACCCAGGAGAAGAAAGGAAACCCATAATACCTACAAGTAGAACCTCAGAAAATAGTGACTTAGCAAAAAAAAAGCTTCCAAAGCAGTGGGAAAGGGGTAGCTGAGGTCTCACTGGACAGAGAGCCAAGCCTGGAGATGGGAAGTCCCAAGTTCAAATCTGGCCTCAGACGCTTCCTGGTTCTGTGAACCTGAGCAAAATGACTACAATTGCCTAGACCTTGCCCTAGACCAATACTCAGTATTGATTCTAAGCCAGAAGTAAAGGTTTGGTTTTTTGTTGTTGTTTTTTAAGAAAAGTGGAAAAAATGAATCAAGAGGTTAAAAAAAATTTAAATTAAGAAAATGAAAGAATAAAGAACTTAGAAGGTGGAAAAAAATCTTACCCAAGTAAGGTGTTGTTCATCCTTCATTTCGAAGAGGACTTGTGACATCACAAGTGATGTTTTGACTCAAGCAAGAATTGTATTTAAGTGAGGCAGAGTTGCACAATCATCCATCTCACTTTCTCTTCCAAAGTCATCAAGTCTGGTGGCATGACAAAAGTCAAGACAACTGGCAACGGCCTGAGATGTAGTGGATAACCTTGGCATCTCTGATGTCTGATTAAGCTCTGAGACTGCTTCAGCCACCTCTGTGGTTGTTAAAACAAATTGTCCTCATCTCCCCATCCCCCTGGGCGACATCTTCACGTGCTTGGGGTAGACATCCCCTAACTCATCAAGACATCTGAGACACTCTCCCTGGCTTACCTGGTCTGCCAAGATGTTGTTGTGGCCATTGTGCTTGCTGTAGCTTCTTGGAGTCCCAAGTAAGAGTTGGGTAAAAGGTGGATAAATATCTCTGAAAAGGACTCTTCATCACACCAGAAGTGCTAGTCCTCCAAGAACACCCCCAAGTAAAGTGGAAGAAAAAGAGAAATAAATGAGACAACAGAATATGTTTTTGAGCAGCCAAAATATCTGACCTGGAGAGCAAGGTAAGGAAAGATAAGTTGAGAATTCTCCGACTCCCTAAAAACTATGATTAAACAAAAACTTGAGCACGATACTTCAAGAAATCATAAAAGAAGTCATAAAAAAAACATTTAATATATTAATTAAATATATAATTAAAATATTTAATATACACAGTGCCAGTCTCTGGGCTAAGCACCAGGGATACAAAGACAATTTCATCCTCTTTGTTTTCTCTTAACATAGCTTCCTCTGTACCTTGTTCTTTAAACACTGTTCATTCATAACAAAACATTCCTGGGCAACTTGTCTCACTTAACTGACTCTTCAGATAACATTCAGGTTCTGAGAAGACCTTTGTATCATTCCCTTCTTCCTTATCCATTAGAATGTAAGCAGTTCATATTTATACATTCCTTTCCAGTTTTTCTCTTGTACTTTTAGTATTTGTAATTCCAAGTTCCTATTCAGTTCCAGTCTTTTCAACAATATTTAGAAGCCACTATTTCCTTTTTTTTTCCTCCTTTGAGGGATTATACTTAATTTTGCTAGGTAAGTTATTTTCGATAGTAGGCCAATTTTTTTTTAATTCTGAACTTAAGAAACATCAAATAAATGGTCATTTCCATGCAGAGTACAAAAGACTGATGCTTGTTATAAATTCAACATGTAATTTTCAAAGCTTCCCTACTTGCCTTTGATTTTTAATGGCTTTCCTTTTTTCCCCCCTTTTATGAAGCATTATTTTTTTCACCTCTTTCCCCCAGAAGGAAGAAAGGAAAAAAAGATTCATGTATTATTTAAGTATAATAAATCCAAACAAATTCCAATATTAACTGAGAAAATGTATTTCTTATTTTGTATAGCACTCCATCCCCTCACAATTATCATTAGGGTGGCCAGCTTTCTTCTTTATCATTCCTTTAAAATCATGTTTGGTCATTTGTTTCATTGGTTATTACAATAGTGATGTCAATAGTATAAATTGTTCTGGTTCTGCTCACTTGATTCTACATCAGTTCACACAAGTCTTCCTAGATTCCTTTTTCTTCAATTCTTACGAACTAGATGTATTCTCAACCAAAGAAAGGATAGAAACAATTAGAAACGATAGAATTGAAAGCTTTGATTACATGAAACTAAAAAGCTTTCACACACACACTTAAAAATTAAACTCAAGGTGGGGGAGGGCTATGTAAAAGGGGCAAGAGATGCTCATGAATGACAGGGATGGGGTGACTGAACAAATTTTGGCATATGACTGTACCATAAGAAATAATGGTGACTTCTGGGACACCTAACCAACAAGATAGAGAACTAGAAATTTTCTCTGGGCCTCTCCACTACTCAAATCTTGCCAAAAATGAAATTATACAGCAGAGAGAAAGCAATCTCAGCTGTCTCTCTCATGGTCTAGGACATCAAGAACCTAAACAAAGTTTATAACTATGAAATAACAGAAGGGAAAACCAGTATTCTCTATTGCACTCATCCAGCATCCTGTCCCCCTCTGACTTCCACTCTCCCATCCCCAAGACTTAGAATTCAACTCTACAGCCTAGCCCTGGCCACCCCAACAGCCTGGGCAGAAAGTCGTTCAGGCTATGAAAGCCTTGTGGCCACATTCTGCATCAAAACGTCTCCAGAGGAGGACAGAGGGGAGGGAGTGTGGCAGGATGTATGTCTGCACTTGTAGTAATAGCCTCCCAACACTACCTCCCCAACTAACCAAATGCTGAGAGGATCCAAACTCCAGAAATAGTAATTTACTCAGGCTGTAATAGGATTTGGGCACTGCTCTTCTGCCGAGCCACAGAGAGAAGGGGACCTGGGCATGAGGGGAAGGGGATTGTTGTGATAGGAGGGTGGAATGCCACTAACTCTACAGAGCCCAGCATCCAATGGGGCCAGTTCTGGTCCACCAAATATAGGCTGGTGAATTAGGAATTGTCAAGCGTAAGAAAAAGCTAAAATTCTTTGGGATACAACCCATAGCCACCATCAAAGAGACGAGTGTCAGAAGGTAGGAGAATAAGGGGGAAAGATGGAAATGAATAAAGTTCTCAAAAGGGAAAGACCCTAAAAGAGTGAGCATTATTCAATAAACCAACAGAGAAGACATTAAGAACAGAAGGAAATATGGCCTCGATCTAATGAAAGAGTTGAGACATCTGTGACTAAATGAGCAAATATAAAACCTGATGAGTAAAGGGACAAAACCACAGCACACTAATCCTGAATGGCTTAGAGGGGAAATAAGAATTGTGAGAAGAGTTCATGAGTTGCCCAGCTGAAATAATTGGCAAAATAGAAAAACTTTAATCAATGGTAGCAAACCCTGCCAAAGAAACTAAAAGAGAAAGTAAAATCAGAACGTAGATAAATGGAAATAAAGGACAATCTGAAATAGAAGCAAAGAACTATAAAATTAAAGGAAAGCATGATCTCCATACAAAGTACATTAATCTCAAAGACAGGGTACATAGAGAACAATTTAAGGATTATAACTCCCAGAAAAAGACAATGAATCAAAAAACCTGAACATCTTAATATAAAAATGAATACAAGAAAACTCAGAACTTCTGAACACAAGAAAATAAAATGCCAATTGAAGAAATCCATAGGTTGCTTTTAGGGAGATGGGGTCTGAAAACACAGTGACTAAATTTAAGAATTCTATTGAGAAACAAAAAATTCTGCTAGCAACCTAAAGATCTGTAAATAGAAAAGGAAATTCTTTTAATATAAGACTATTGTGTAGCTACCAGAAAATATAGGAAATAAAGGGATATGTGTTCCAAAGAGCATTGGAGCTCAAAATGCAGTCTAAGGTGACCTACCCTACAAATCTACAGCCATGGAGTGGGAGGAGGGAAATAGATGTTCAGTAACAAAGATGTGTTCAAGAATTTCTTGAAGAAATTCTCAAAGACCTAAGACAACAGAAATGAAAGAAAGATAAACATGGCATCCAAGGACAGCAACAAAATATCAAAGACCATGAAGAAACTTCTTTAAATGTACAGAAAGATAAGGTTTAAAGAAGAAGTCAAAGAGAAATAGTGCAGACATATATCGGGTCTTCACCCTCACAACACTCAGCCCACAGGCAAATCAATGATTTTTGTGAGACAATTTCAAAATGAGAAGGTGCATGAAAAGGGAGGAAGGGAAGAGGAACATGGGGCATATCCTAATCAAGTAAAAAGTTAACAATGAAGGAAAAGAAAAAACAACTCCTGTAGTGTCTCAGAAAGAAGAGAGCCTATATTCTCAGCAATGCAATGATCTGGGACAATCCTGAAAGATTTTTGATGGGGAATGTTATCCACCTCCAGATGGAATCAAATAGATGTGGGTCAAAGCCTGCTATCTTTCACATCAGTGATTTACAGTTTTATTTTGGTGTTTGGTTTTTGTTTGAATGTGCTCTTACAAGAACCAATATAGAAGTGTGTTTTGTGTGACAATAAAAATAATTTTTTTTATTTAAAAAAGAAAGAAGAGAGTCTACAGAAGAATGAAGAGAGGGAAAGAAAGGGGGAACCTTACTTCAGTGGTGAAAGAGGGGTACTGCTGATGGATACTCCTATGAGAAATGAATTCATAAAGGAAGATGAGAACTTTACAGTGGGTATTATCTGCAAGGATTTGATGTTTAAAGAGAGGATTTTTAGCTAGGAAAAAAAAAGAGATGAAAGCAAATGACACTCAGAAGAGTGGAGGGTATGCACTTGGGGAAGAGATTTTGAGACCAAGGGGCAAAAGATCAATAAGGGGAGGATAATCATCAACAATGAATTGCACAATCAGACATAGGAAAAGGCCGACCATGGGGCAATATGTTCCCTATCACTTACAGGAATTGGTATTTTTCAGAGTAATGTACAATAGGGAGAAAAAAGACCAAGAGATAAAACCTATAAAGCTTTCTGAGAGAATCCTAACTCAAAAGACTTAATAACATGAGGATAAAGGAGTAATTAAGTATAAGGACTATGAACCAAATCAAAAGTCTAGATTCTAAAGAGAGGGTAAATGAGTTACAGGGGAGAAATCCTTTCAAGAAAAGGGCACCAAAAAATGGAATTTAAAAAAAATGAGGGGGATGAAAAGAAGGGAGTATTCTACATGATGAATAGAGATTGGGCAGGAAGAAAGGGAAGAATGATATGGATAAAAGCAAGAAATAAAAGCAACTAATACAAAATTCCAAAACCAGAGGAAAGGAATTAACAAATTGGAAGGAGGTGAAGGTCAAGAGACAAAAGCTGGTGGAAATAGGGCCATCTTTACAAAAAGAGCTAAAATAAGTGATGCTATATTGTTCGGTGTTTATAATGGAAAAGAAAAAAACACTATTAGAGATAAATGGAGAAATAAGTGAGCCCAACTCATAATTCTAAATGTGAATAGCTTAAACAATCCATGTATGTGTGTGTGATATAGTGATAAATTAGATAAGAAAACCAGATCTTACAATCTCTTGCCTGTGAGAAACATACTTTATTAAAAGAATAAAAGGGGGAGAGTGGAGTGATTATGCATCAGATAAATCTAAAAATGCAGGAGTTGCAATCATACTGTCAGATAAAGCAAAGACATTCAAAGCAAAAAGGATGAACAAAACTACATTATACTGAAATGAACCATAGACGACAACGAAATTTATATCCTCCGAATGCCAATATCATCCAAATCCACGAAGGAAATAATAACTGAGCTACATGATGGCATAGTAACAAAGTGATAGGAAACTTAAATATCTTTCTGAATCTTGGATAAGTAAGATCATCAACAGAGAAATTATGGAATTGAACAAATTTCTAGGTAAACTACAGAGTTAAAAGACTTAGGACACCTAAATGGGACTGCAAAAGGAAACATTTTCTTGACACTACATGGAACTTTTCTAGAAATTGACCACGTGTTAGGAAAAAAGAAATAATATGAAAAACAAATGTAAAAAGACAGACTAGTAAATAACACTTTTTCTAGACCACTACAATAAAAATGGGCATCAGTTCAGACACCACAAACAGAAGACACAAACTCAAGAGATAATAAGTCCTAAATACTGAATGGTTGCAGAGAATAAATAAAAAGTGTGCAAAAGAAAATGATAATGATTAAACAGTATATTAAAATGTCTGAGATGCAACTGAAGACAGTCCTCAGGGCAAACGTGCATTAAAAAAATAAAGTATTAATGAACTACATGTGATTTTTTAAAATTAGTTAACAAACAAGCACAAAAGTGGAAATAAGATAAACTAGAAACTAAAAACTGTAGAAATTATCATATAAGAGTTAATTTTTAAGACACTAATAAAATCAATAAGCCTTTAATCAATCTAATTAAAAAGAAGACAGAAAACCAACCATAAAGTAGAAAATGAACTCGGTGAAATCACAACAAAGCCAAAAGAAACCTAAGAAATGATCAGAACTTATTACACATGGTTGTGTGCTAATAACACTGAGAAACTGAAATAGAGAAATACTATTAAAAATAGAAAAAACCCAAACTGACAGAAGACCAAATAGAGATCTTACATAACCCAAACTCAGAAAAGGAAATAGAAATGTAAAGAAACTACCAAAACAGAGAACTAATCCCGAAGGATTCACAGGAGAATTTTAGCTAAGTTTTACGAAAAGGATATAATTGGTCATTTTAAACACAAAAACACCTAAAAACCTGTGTTTATCTCAATAGATAGAGAAAAACAAAACGTCTGACAAAGCAGAACACTGATCCTTTAAAAAGTATAGGCATAAAGAGGCCCTTTATAATACCAAAAGTATCTAAAATTAAACACAAGCATCATATGCAATCAAAATACACCAGAATCTTTTCCAGTAAATGTGGAAGTGAAATAAGGATATTCACTCTTCCCACTATTCTTTAATGCAGTTCTGGAAATGATTGCAACAATGATAAAACAAGACAAGAAAATGAAAGGCATACAGACAAATAAAGAATAGATATAATTGTCCCTATTTCCTGATCATCTGTTCCATACTTGGAAATCTTAGGGAATCAGGAAAGAAATTATCAAGTCAATAGTTTAGGCAAAATGGCAGGCTACAAAATAAACCCTCAAAAATCATAAATTTATATATGATACAATGAAAATTCAAAAGAATGATAGAAAGTAAAATCCATATAACTGCAAGATCAATAAAGTATTTGAAGATCAGTCTACCAAAGATGCAAAAGACTTGTATAGATTCAATTACAAAGTGTTCCTTAAAGAAATAAAGAACATTTTAAATAGCTAGAAGAATATCAGTGTTCATGGCTACGCCATGACAATATAATAGAAATAATACTACCAAAGTTAATGTATATTTTAATACTATACCATTTGAATTATGAAAGGGATGCTTTAGAAAACTTAATAAGATAATTTATTTTCAATAAAGTCTAGACTATCAATTGAGGCTAAGGGATAGAAGGCTGGGCTTGGAGTTAGGAAGACCTGAATTCAAATACAGCTGCAGACACTTACCACTTTGTGACTGAGCAAATCACTTAAGCCCATTTGCCTAACTCTTGTCCTTCTGTCTTGGAGTTGTTACTAAGACAGAAAGTAAAGGTTTGAGGGTTTTTTTAGCTTCTATACAGAAAGTTTACCTAATATTAAAATGGGAACAGTACCATATCTCTAATAGTAAGAGAAATGCAGATCACAACAATCCCCAGATTTCACCTCACACCCTACTAACAGTCAAAAGTGGAAAAGTTGGCACCAGACCTTGTTGGAGGGATTGCGGGGAAATGGGATCACTGGTGAGCTTGTGAACTTCTGATATAACTTTTGGAAAACCATCTGGAATCATGCAACATGACTAAAACATGCACACCCTTAAACCCAGATACTGCATTATATTCAAAGGAAGCCATTGATAAGAAAAAAGTCCCCATATTTTTCAAATATTTATAGCAGCACTTTTTCTGATAACAAATAATTGGACACAAAGTAGATGCTCTTCAATGGAAGGATAGTTAAACAAGTTGTAATGCAGGTGTGTAATGGAATCAATGTGATGAATACAGAGAAGCATGGAAAAATATACATGAAGTGATACAGATTGAAATAAGCAGAGTTGGGCAGCTGGGTAGCTCAGTGAATTGAGAGCCAGTCCTAGAGATGGGAGGTCCTAGGTTCAAATCTGGCCTCAGACACTTCCCAGCTGGGTGACCCTGGGCAAGTCACTTGACCCCCATAGCCTAGCCCTTACCACTCTTCTGCCTTGGAGCCAATACACAGTATTGACTCCAAGACGGAAGGTAAGGGTTTAAAAAAAAAATAAGCAGAGTCAAGGAAAAAATGTTCAAAATAACCATAGCAATAACGGAAAGAATAAAACACACACACACACACACACACAGACACACCAAAAAATGAACTCTGCAAAAATTTTAAAGAATAAGGATGCTTAGGAAAAGGACTTCCTGAATTTGGAAGGTCCACAGGTGTTGTACATTACATATGTTTTTTGGACTTATTCAATTGATTGATTGTGTTGATTTTTTCCCCTTCTTTCTCTCTCTCTTTCTTGAATCTTTAGAAAATGCTTTTTGTTAAATGGGATGACTTTCTGGAAGGTATATTGGAGAGATACTCTAGAAAACTGGTGATATAAAAAGCAAGAGAGATGAAAACTTATTTAAAAAAAAAAAGAAATGATTGACTTTGCTAATACAAGACAATCCAAAGGGACTTATGAGAAAGAATGCTGTCCGCATCGAGAGAAAGACTGTGGGAATAGAAACACAAAAGAAAAACAAATGAGTTAACATTTGTTTATATGGATATTGTAAGGAGGGAAAGGGCTTATTTTTAAAAAATTTTAACTGTATTATTTAAGAGTGTGGTTGCCAGGAATTTATATTTATCCCAAAGAGATTTATTTATAATTTATTTATAAAATGTAGAAAGAGGGAAGTAAGAAAATCAGAGAGAGGATAGGGTAAGATATCTAGCTTAAGCTCTAAGTAATTTACTCAGGCCCCTGGCTCAACCTGGGGGAAAAAAAGCAAAGCCAAGGACTTGGGAAGTCTCTCTCAAGAGGTAAGTCTCTTCTGAGGATAGTTTTTTCAGGAAATCCAGCAGTTAAGAGTCAGTTTTTCACTTACCATGTGTCAGTTCAAAGGAAAAGATTTTTGACCAGCTTCACCAGGAACAGGGCCTTGGGTCCAGCCTCCACTCCAAAGAATGTCTCCAGTCTCCACCACTCCAAAGAATGTCTCCAGTCTCCACTTCCAAAGAATGAAGAACTCTCTCTCTCACAGGAAGTGGCAGCTCCTTTTAAAGAGGGTTCTTTTGCGCCACTTCCTATGTCTCCCCCTAATTTTACATCTACTAATCACAGTTGAAGCTTTGCTTTAGGACTGCCCAGGGGCAGTTAGTTTAATTCTTATTCATCACTCACTATTGCACATGTGGGTCACAGACCTCGCACTTAATGATTAAGTGGGATACACTTTTGGTGATTAGATCTAAAAATGGGCTGATCTCCATACTTTTAAGTATGGTATTTAAATTAAATTAATTTAAATTAAATTAAATCTAAAAATAGGCAGGGGTTACAATTTTAATCTTCACAATCAAGGAGACTTAATTTTAATCTTCACAATCCCCCCTGATGATCATTGGGAGACTAGTCTCCCCACTGATCATTTAACATAATCATCTTGTACCCCTAAAAATTTCTAACTACAGATGTATATAATATTTCACTTTCTAAGAGGAAAACTATAATAGTTAGAGATAAGAGGGAAATAGAAGAGAAAGAAAGCAAAACCCTAGTTGGACAAGAACCTCTCAATTTTTTAAGATAGCCTAAACTTTTTTAAGCCACATTTCTCCTGCCAATGCTTTTCACCCACCCCATTCACCCTCGCAAAATTCAAACTCTCTTTGGAACTGCTTCCCTTTTCTTTCCCTACTTTTTGCCCAGTTGCTCTCCCTACTGGCTGTGCTATTTTTAGCTGGGGGACTCTTGGCAAAGAGGAGATAATCCACTTCTCTCACCAATCTGCTTGAACTCATATTCCTCAGTTCCTACCTGCTGCCTCTGGCATTGCTGCTGCTGATACTGCCTGCTCCTGCTTCTGCTCCTACTCCTGAATCCTCCTCCTGATCTCTGGCCCCAACCCCAACTGCTATTGTTGGTCCTGCTGGGCTGCTGGTAGTTGCTGATGTGTCTTTGGAACTCACAACCTTCGAGCATATCTCTGGGCAACTGATAAAAACTGGGGTGTATTTTCCTTAGGCAACATTAGCCTCCTAACTCCCTCTCCATGTGGCTGGGGAAACTAGTGTTTTACCTCAGGGGGAATGGAAGAAGGAAGTTACTCTTCCAAACAGGAAGTAAATTGCAAGCATGGCATACTCTATGAAAGAGCAGTACCTTGCCTATTTCAAACAGCTTCTACCATTCATGAGTGCACTGATCCTTTCACTTATCTTGCCTGAGATTCAGGGGAGAGATTCATCTCTCTATAACCCTTTGCCATTTGGGCCTGCCAAATCTCTAAGATTCATCCAGTTTGAGATTCCTCAAATCCATGTTCTCCCTTGTTATGGGAAATACCACAGTTCTGACAAAAGGAATCTGAATGGAGAGAGAAAGAAATTTTAAAGAGACTGGACGTGAAAATTTTAAGGCTCTTCAGACTTCACTGTTTTATGAAAGTCTCTGTATTTTATTGTATTTTGCTGATTGTCTGCTTTAAGATTTAATTTTGTTGTTTTAAGTTCCTATAGTAATCTGATCAATACTATTCTATTCCACTGAATCATTTTAATCTGCTGTGTTTTAACTATTAAATATATTCTGTTACCTTTCCTCTATGACTACTGAACAAAATATTGTAAAAGCCCATAAACAGCTTTTTTTCCCATTTTGCATTTGTTAATTGTCACATAGATGATGGATGGACTCAACCTGGCTAGCAACCTTTGGAGAATGACCTAATTTAATGACCTAAGAATTTAAATGGTAATTCTTATATTCTTATATATTATATTATATTATTAAAAATGTAGTATTAAAGGTAGAGAAACAAAGAAATGTTCCTATCAAGGTGTTTCTATGAAGCAGGAAGGCAAAGAGCTACTGTAAAACTCTTCAGTTTAATTTACTCTGTCAGAACAATCTAGATTTCCTGGTGATGTTCTAGACCCAAATAAGTTTTACTTTGTTTAAACATATATTTGTCAAGGTTGAAATATTTTCTACATCTGTAAAAAATTTGACAAATATCCATCAGTTCATAGTTTGTTTTTTGTCATACAGCAACTTATATGAAATATGATAGTGGGTTCATTTGCTATTGTAATTAACTGGGCAATTGTGAATTTTAGGGACTTTGGTACTTCTTTGAATGTGCATTATCTACTATATTAGTGTTTTATTCTGAAAATCATTTGTATTCACACAGTTGTTAAGTTAAAAAGGAAATGCATCTCATTTTTTTGGTGAGAAACCTTTGTATTCTACCTCTCCTTGGCTGACAGTGTGTCACTGATTGTAAGCTATATATTTTTGACTTTTAAAACTCTTTTATTATTGTTTTTCTTTGATGTGCAATTTGTATGAGTTTTATTTTTTTCTCTTTTTGTATTTGAAGCACATCACCAGTATTAAGATTTTCTTTAACTTTTTTGATTTTGCAGTACTATAAGTTTAAAATACATTTGCCCTGATGTCAATACATAATAACCAAATACATACCCAAAAAGCTTTAGATTATAAAAATGATGCCATTGATTGTTTAAAAAAATTATGGGACTTTGCTTAATGATTCTGTCTGATTTCAGGAGAAGTAAATACAAAAAGAGTCATTGCACAGTACCAAAAAAACACAAAGCTACTTGCATAGTGCCAATAGTACACAAGGTCAAAGAGATCAAACCAATCCTATGTGGATTGATAACATTCAGTGCAAAGAGCGCAAGGACTTAATCATGTGTGAGACTCGAGGTTTTGGCTGTTTGACTTGTGTAAAATGCAGGTGTTCCTTGTACCACACCCTCTATATAAAATACATAACATTGATTATTCTGGCTCCATTCTGACTCTCATTTGCTCCTATAATCTAGACCCTTTTCTCTCTTATAGGATAACAACTTCCTGTAGTCTTGGCTGCAAATGGGTAAGTGAAATATTACTACATTTTGTCCTATAGACTTGTGGGATAGGAATTACTTTAATTGGGCCCTGATTCAATGGCCTTTTATAACTTTATTTTTCTTTTACTTAGAGGTTTTACACATAAGACTGTGATAGTCTGTATTTCATCCAGAAGTTATTTTGTCTCTTTTATTTGGATTTTTTTATGTTTTCGATTTTCTCTTGCCAATTGATTCATATACCTCATAACTCAGCCATGCATCCCTAAGTGATCCCTGTGTTTTTCAATCATCCTCTTCAATGGGGAATGTATTAATTATTCTAAAATGCAAAATTTAAATTCTTTTTGAGAGTAATTTTAGGGTAAGAAACACGCTACCTCTCTGAATCCAGAAAGTGAACTGTTTGGAGAAGGCACCATGAAGATGCCTCTACAGACCACACACTGCACTGGAAGATCCAGAGTGAACTGTGGGATGTAGTGATTTGAACTGTGTGGGGTTGAATGCATTTGTTTTGTATGTATACTCTTATGCCAAAGGGGACTGCCCCCTAACTGACTTTTTGTCAAAGTACTTAGCAATAATTGATTTTGTTCTCTTTTCCTTTTATCCCCAAATTATTGTAATTTAAAAGTTGGTTATGTTTACAAGATCCATTGGAGAGACCATTCTTCCACAGATCTCAGGAGGGAATGTATAATTGAAAATCTGTTATCCTAAAAAAAGAACTACATTTCCCAGGAGCCCACTGACTTCCTGTCATTACGTACTTCCTGTAGACAGGGGACATTAGGTGAGGATGTGGAGGGTCCCACCCTCTTTGGCTTCTTGGCTCAATGGTGGTAAATTGGATTTTCAACAGGTTAATCAGTCATGGGCATGTGGTCTTTATTTTGTATTCCCTTTATTCCTTGATTTCTAATGATCGTTAATAAATCTCCTAAAATATAATATTTTTATATTTGAGATCTAATTTTAATTTTTAAAATATATAATTTGGGATTGGTTTTAAAAGATTGCTTTATTGCAAAAACGAATAATATGGAAATAGGTTTAATTGATAACATTTGTATAGTCCAATGGAAGTGCTTATTGGATCCAGAGAGGGGAAGGAAGAGGAGAGGGAAAAAAATGAAATATGTAAACATGGGAAAATATTTTTAAAATAAAAATAAAATCAAATGGCAAAAAAGAATGAAAAATTACTAAAGAGAATCCATGAGAATATGAACTAAATGCAAAATGAAGGGAATAAAACCAGGAGAATTATTTTTTAATAGCAACACTAAATAAAAACAGCTTTGAAAGACTTAAGAATGCAATGATATTCTGTTTCTCCTGTTACTCACCTACTGAAAGAGTGGTAACAGACTCAATATGCAGAGAAGATACAAAGCTTTTCAACATGGCCACTGTGGATTTTGTTTTATCTGATTAGGGTTTATTCTTTCAGTTTTTAATTGGGGAAAGGGAGGTTATGATAATTATTTTTAAAAAGGGTTATTAACGTGTTAATATATAGAAAAAAAGTTTAAAAGGAAGCACAGACAGTACAGTTTTGAATGTAGTAGTAGTAGTAGTAGTAGTCTCTTGGTAACCGAGGATAACGATTGTCTTTGTGCTCTTTCATCTGTGATGTAGATGAGTGTGCACAAAAACACTTGTGCGTGAAGGAGATTTAAGTGGAAAAGTCGATGCACAGAGACAGTCCCACTCTCTTGGCGTTGGAAGCCTGGGTACACCTGGAGACTTCCTCAGCTGCATTGGATGGCCGTGTTGTCTTTTGTGCTCCATCATGCTCTAAGCACTCCACAGTGCTTTGCTGTGTTGCCATCTAAGCTGTTGAACCTTTTATTGGTTTCTTCCGTCTGTTCCGCCAAAGCAGTCTTCACATGCTGGGTGAGCAAAGCCCTGGTTCACCAGGGGTCGGTGACAACCTGATGGCTACCCTCACAAGGTTTAGCCAGCCTGTTGAAGCCGTTGCCCAGGGTGTGGCCGCTGCCACATGCTAGCAGCTACTGGGAGCCACAAGTGAGAGCTGGGTGTCAGGTGGGGGTCAGAGGCTAGAGAGCTGACCTAGGAGGGTACGACAAGCCCTCCATACCAGAAATACTACCCCTCCCTAAGCACCCCATACACCCCTTTGAAAGTAGAATATGGAATTTATTTTACATATACATTCTTAGAAGTTAGTGGTAACCCAGCTATGTGACTCTGGGCAAGTCACTTAACCCCCATTGCCTAGCCCTTACCACTCAGTACAATACACAGTATTGATTCCAAAATGGAAGGTAAGGGATTTAATTAAAAATAATAGTGATAATAAAAAAGTTAGTGGTAAGAAGAGATTTATATGTTCATGTAGTCTTTTTATGTTCTATATATTATATAAAAAAGTATTCTGTATTTTTTATATTTAAGCTAAGATTTTTTTTAAGATTAAAAAAAGAGTGGAGCTGCATGTCCCTAAACTAGTATTCTTTCTACATTATTAAACCTCTTTTTGTTAACTGTTAGATTGACTATAAAGTGACTTATTTCATTTAAATATTGAACATGAAATTCAAAAACTGCGTTTAGCCTAACTCACATTATTTTGGTGTAGAACGCAGGATTTGATGGAAATGATATTATGATTAACATCTTGGGTGAAATAGGGGAAAAGCAAGTGAGTTAAGATAAAACTAAGTGGAGAATCCCCTAGTTATTGTTAATGATCCTAGAGTTCTAGGTTATCAACATAAAGAAAATGGAAATAAGTTGACCCAGTACATTCAGAAATTAAAGATGGAGTTCTTTGATTCTAAGGCGTGTACCTTGAAGGCAGAGGAATGCCCAAAGGACCTGGTAAAAACCAATGTAATAAGATATAGTCAGCTAGATGGAGAGAGCACTGGACCAGAATCAGAAAAATTCATCAGACACATAATAGCTGTGTGACTCTGGGCAAGTCATATAACCCTGTTTTCCTCAGTTTCCTCATCTGTGAAATGATCTAGAGACTGAAATGGGAAACAGCCCCAGGATCCCTAACCAAGAAAACCCCAGATGGAGTCACAAAAAGTTAGACACAACTGAAATGATTGAACAATAATAAATGAGATGAAAACTGGTAAGCCATATGGGGAGTTTGGTTTCTAACCCCAAAGTCTTACTGGAATCTCACTAAATGAGAACTACAAGGTAACAGAATGGAAGCAGGGGTGAAGATGAGGACTAGGAATCTGGCCCCAAACTGAGAGCCTTGGAATAGCCTATTAATATCTCCAGGAGGTAGGGAACACAGAAGGTGAGCAGGCTTTTGCCACCCAGAAAGTTAGGAAGGTGCAGAAGTTTAAATAGGAGCCTAATGAGTTGACCTAATGAGGGTGATTGGAAATTGCTTCCCAGAACAAAATTCCATCAGCTTGGGGAAATGACAAATGACAAAATTACTTTTACAAAGCCAGTTAATAAATCAATTAGAGACTCTGATGGAGAACATTGTTTCTTTGTCACTGTCTCTCTTCTCTCTTTCTCTTTCTTCTTTTTGGTGCCTAAGCTGAGAAGTTGGAGAGTAGGGCAGTGAAAATCCTAAAAGGGATGAGTCCAATAGACTAAATCTGTGGGCTTCTCACTCCCTAATGAGTCTACTACTCCCTATGGCCAACCTACCACAAAGAAATTAATGAGAACCTTCTAGAAAGAGACTGCCCAAGTGGCTTCAAGCTTGATCTCTGGGGGTCCCCCACCACACCTCCATACATACATGGACAGATAAACTGATAAAATATAAATAGCAGATAAGGACAGCTGTCCTGGGTAAATATAGTTATCAATGCAAACAGACTCTCTTAGCATGGTGCAGAAGCCACAGAGCCTGCCTTCTTAATAGATAGGTGAATAATGGCAACACCCGCTCCCAGAGAGAGCTTTGGGTCTGGTAAAACTGAAAAATAATATGTAGAATTTGGTCATTAAGAGCACATTAACCCCACCAAGTGCAGATCTGACAATCATCTATATGGAGAGGATAACCACTGGAACTGATGAGGCCACCACGTGAAATTGTTTAGCATGAGGATAGAGCTTGAGGGAACCCCCAGGATTAGTGACCACAAGATGAATGAAGAAACAGCAAAGGAGAATGAGGATTGGTTGGACAGAAAGAAGACCAAGAGCATTATTTCACAAAAACTTAGACAGTAGTGACTCTATAGGAGGAGAAAGTGATCAACAGTGAAGAGAAGATCTGATAACCCAAGCATAAACCTATATTTCAAGTTTAGTACAGAAGAAAGGAACTGGATGCTAGCTAGTGAAAATGGTAGGATCAAGTGAGAAGTTTTCAAGAAAGAGGTAGACATTGGAGTGTTTGTAAGAAGCAGAGAGAGACTGAAGACAGAATTGGGATAATAGTGTTTGAAATCTGTTAAAGATGACAGGAGGCTTTGACCCAGCCATAGCACTGCTGGGTTTGTACCCCAAAGAGATAATAAGGAAAAAGACATGTACAAGAATATTCATAGCCCCACTCTTTGTGGTGGCCAAAAATTGGAAAACGAGGGGATGCCCATCAATTGGGGAATGGCTGAACAAATTGTGGTATATGTTGGTGATGGAATACTATTGTGCTCAAAGGAATAATAAAGTGGAGGAATTCCATGGAGACTGGAACAACCTCCAGGAATTGATGCAGAGTGAGAGGAGCAGAACAAGAAGAGCACTGTACACAAAAAGTAAAACATGTTGGAACAATCCGATGTAATGGACTTAATATGAGTAGCAATGCAACAAGCCAGGATACTCCTGAAAGACTTATTTATGTTAAAGAATGCTATCCACATTGAAAGAAGGAACTATGGGAGTAGAAATGCAAAAGCAAAATATATGATATCATTTGTCACATGTATATATGGGTATGGTATTTGGGGCTTAGGTTTTAAAAGCTCACTCTATAGCAAAAATGAATAATATGGAAATATGGAAATAGGTATCAAGGGACAACATTAGTACAACCCAGCTTGTCGGCTCTGTGAGCTTTGAGGGAAGAGGGGAGGGAAAGAAAATGAATCATGTAAATATGGAAAAATATTCTAAAAAATAAATAAAATGAAGACAGGAGGGGATGGAATCAAGAGTTCTTATAGAGGGCTGAAATTGGCAAGGAAAAAAGCGACTTCTTCATCAGGGATTGAATTTAAAGAGGAAATAGTAAGAGGAAATGTCTGAATAACATGAAAAAGAAGTAAGGAGGCAGAAAAGGGAGCCATCAATGAGTGGCCTCAATATTTTGGTGAATGGGCTCTTAACTGACAGAGTGGGGAGAAGGGCTGGCTGTGAGAGGCTTCTGAAGTGTGCTGTAGAAAGTAGGGTAGGACGTTGATTTGGGGATGAGAATGTTTATGTACTTTAGGGGAATATGGCACATCTAACTTCATTCGGCTGCACATGACTAGGGGGAGAAAGGGGATGGCTGAGGGGACTAATCCAGGAGTTTGGCAAGTCATCAGTGATAAAACAAGGAGGCAGGGGGGCTTAGAGGAGAGGGCAAAGTAGAATTACATTGTGTATTAGGTGGTTGATCTTTAAGGGTTATGGTGATGTGGAATCAGATCTGCCACCCAATCATTCATAATTGTCTCACTAAGGGGAAAACATTGTAGAAAAGAGGAGAAAGTGTAACCAGTGTGAAGATGAAGATGTGGGAAAGAGCTGAGAACTAGCAAGAGTAAAGATCATGGTACTGAAAAAGAAAAGAGCTAAGGGTTGTAAAACAAGGAAAGATGGGTTGATAAAAGATTATGGACAGAGAAAGGAATTTTAGAGTTTGTAAATAGGGAAATGGAACACTTGTAGGAACACAGTAGTAACAAAGTAATTGGGAAACAAAAGGTGCTACCAGCAACGGTAGAGATCTGAATGAGTTTCCACTTGGAAGACATGAGTTCCATGGAGTGGAGGTGAAAAGGAACAAAAAGGGGAACATTTTGTACAAAGACTGAGACTCAAGTAGCAGCATTATGTATGAAGAACAGCATCTAGGCTAGTTTGACTGAGAGCCCCCTGAAAAGCCAGATTATTAAAGGGTTTAAAAGAAAAACAATTGTGTGTGTGTTATAGTAGAACTGTATTGGCAAACCTATGGCACATATGCCAGAGGGGGGCTGCTCCCCTCCCCTTTTCCACATACATCTGAGAACATTTTTCACATAACCCACCCCTCTGCTCAGCAGCCTTACGGGAGTACTTCCTCCCTCTCCTATCCGGGATAAGGGGGTGACTCACATGTAGCATGAGAGTTGCAGTTTGGGCACTTTGTCTCTAAAAGGTTCATCATCACTGGCCTAGAGACAAGAGGTTACCTACCTTCTGGAGCTGGTGAGCGACATGGTCAGACCATGCTTTGGAAACACCGGTATGGCAGCCGTGTAAAAAAAAAAAATGAGTTTAATATAATAAGAAGATTGAATTCAATTCCAAAAACAAGATGTAGCCATCATACATGAAGCACTGAGCCAGGCACTCACTAAGGAGAAAATTAGTATAAGAAGTAAAAAAAAAAAAGCAAAAACAGACCCTGTTTTATTGAAGCATAAATTCTATTGGGTGTAAGGGGAGATAATAATAATAATAGCTGGCATTTATATAGTGTTTTAAAGCTTGCAAAGCTCTTTGCATCTATTATCTCATTTGGGAGGTACTCTCATTATCACTCTTTTGCAGAAGAGGAAAAAGGCTGAGAGAAGTTTATAGGAGAGATTAAAATCCCTAGTAGGTGACTGAGGCAAATTTTGAATTCGTCTTTCTGACTCCAAATACAATTATGGCATTACCTGCCTCTAAAAAAAATAACAAAACAAATATAAGAGAGAAGAGCACCTGGATACATACAAGGCGGAATGTAATGAGTGCAAAATAAGTCTTAGTTGCTATTTATACGTATTCATTCATTCACTAAACAAGCATTTTTTAAAACCTTACCTTTATAGAATCAATATTAAGCGATTCTAAGGCAGAAGAAGGGTAAGTAAGGGCTAGGAACTGGGGTTAAGTGGCTTGCCAAGGGTCACACAGCTAAGAAGTGTCTGAGTTCAAATTTGAATTCAGGACCTCCTGTCTCCAGGCCTGACTCTTTATGCATGTAGTCACCTAGCTTCCCCAAACAAGAATTTATTAGGCACCTACTGTGTACTTCTGTACCTCCAGCTAAGTGATGGCCATACAAAAAAATGCAAGGCAAAGCTCAAAAAAAGTCCCTGGTCTCAAGAAACTCACAGCCTAATATTATGCTTCCTTTATAAACAAGAGTAAAGCAGGTACATTGGTGAGTCACATATCATTAAACAATAGATGTGGATGTATATATACCCACCCACACATATGTATACATAAACAACTATAAATGTATGGGTGAATATATAGTAACATATATATACTGCCATCATTATTTTTTGTCAGGGTGGTAGAGTGTAATTTTGCCCAGATTTGTTTGTATTTTGTTTACCTTCTTTGGAAGACTTTTCCTGAGTACTTGCAAATATTTAATGATATTTGGAGAAGTGTCTATTGCAATCAAGCTCTTCTGCGTGTTTGTGTTAATTACATACTCCAAATTTCTCTGGAGATTCCTTTTGCCAACTTAATGACTCATTGAGTCCCAGGCATTATTCATCAAAAGGAAGAGCAATTCTCAGGATTAAAAGTAGGAAATATACCATATGCTTTCTAACTCCTTGATGTGTGTGTGTGTGTGTGTGTGTGCGTGCCAGAGCACACAATGATCTAGTTTGGGATGTCTCAGAAATGATTTTTTATTTTAAAAAAGGGATTCTCTGAGATGTGTGCTGTCATCTTGCTTTTATTTTTTTTAATAATGTATTATGCTTTTATTACTAACAAAAGTATTTCTCAGTACAATCTATTACCACCAGCTTCTCCATCACCTCTTCTGTAACCCTTTCTCTTCACTCACATTTGGATTTGTAGCCACATTTTTCTTCTCATATAACCATGTATTTTGTTTTTAAAATGCCGTAATTCTGGCAGGCCACAGCCAGGGCTGTGTGGCAGCCACCAAGCTCTCACATGCTCCCAAGAGACCGTGAAATTTTCAGTGTGAGCATTTGTAGCTGGGAAATTGTCAAACACTACAAATCAAGGCTTGATTGATTGTTTTGTTGATTGCCTAGAGAAAGTGATGGAGAATATAAGACTATAGACTAAACTTAAAAATGTCTTGTGGGTACATTTTTTAGAGTCAATCATTAATCGTTTACCAGAGGACCCTGAAGGTGACTGCTGCAAAAATATTCCTAGACCATTATTCTCTTTCATTAACAGGTCTGTCTTTTTGTTTAACTGCCTCACCCACATCTCCCAACCAATCTCTCTGTCTCTGTCTCTGCCTCTTTCTGTCTTTCTCCATCTCTGTCTCTCTGGTTTTACCTGTCTCTGCTTCTCCATCTCTTTCTCTCTGTCCTCTTGTCTTTGTCTTTCTCTGTCTTTCTGTTTCTCTCTCTGTTTTTCTGTCTCCATCTCTGCCTCTGTGTCTCTGTTTGCCTCCATCTCTGTGTGTCTCTGTCTCCATGTTGGGTGCTTCTTTCTCTGTCCCCACGCCCCAGCACTCTAACACGTTAGTGTGATGTTAATAGGAGTTAAGTTGGTTTTCTTTCCTTTACATATGGCCCCATGAAATGAGTAAACGCTTCGACTTTCTAGGATATTTGGGGAGATTTCCAGAATTATCGTTAATTGATTTTACTTGAGAACTCTTTGGTTGTCCAGGAGAGGGCAGGACAACACTGATGCATTAGCCATCTTAGCTTCTCAGACTTCTCTGTAGTAAAGAAATACCTTTAAAGGGGTCCCCATTCAGCAGGTGTTGGTTGGAGCACTGCACGGGCTGCCCTTTGACAACACCTCAATTCATGCAGGATCACAATCAGCCTGTGTTGATGCTCCATGAGAATGGTTATCGCTTCTTGTCATTTCCTAACAGTAGGTTACACCCTCCAAAAGACAACTCTTCCTGCCTTTTCCAATTAGCTTTGCTCACAGTGTCTACCATTCTCAACCTGTAGCCCCACTTTCCCTCTTCAAACCCTCCCCTAACAACAGGCATCTTATCTATTGATTTCCTGAAGTAAGGCTTCAGATATGAAGAGTCCCACCTACCCGCGAGCTCACTTCTAAAGTTCCTGAATCTACCTAGAACAGAAAGGTAGCCTAGAAGTAGTATTAGACAATCAGTCTAATAGTGTGAGATGTTGTATGCAGAAATGCTTTTGCAAAGGGCTATCAGTTAATCAATAAACATTTACTGAGCTCCTATTATGTGCCAAACACTATGCTAAGCAAGGGAGACACAAAAAAGGTTGAGAAAAATCTCTATCCTCAAAGAGGATGGGGGGGGGGGGGGGGCGCGGGGGGAACAGCATGCAAATATATACAAAGCAAACTCGATATAGGTTAAATAGGAAAGAATTAAGAGACAGAAGGTACTAAAGAAGTAGAAGACTCCTGTCAGCTAATCTCTCCACTTTTATCCCTTCTTCTACTTCAACTGTCCCTTTTCCCTCAGATCTCTCTGTCTCTCTGTCTCTCTCTCTGTCTCTCTCTTTCTCTTTCTCTGTGTGTGTGTCTGTCTGTCTCTGAGTGCTTGTCTCTGTATCTCTCTCTGTCTCTGTCTCTCTCTGTGTCTGTGTGTGTGTGTGTCTGTCTGCCTCTCTCTCTCTCTCTCATTCTCTCTCTCTCTCCGTGTCTCTATCTCTCTGTGTCTCTGTGTGTGTCTGTCTCTGTCTGCCTCTCTCTCTCTTTCTGTGTATGTGTGTCTGTCTCTGTTTCTCTAGGTGTCTCTCTGTCTGTCTGCTTCTCTCTCTGTGTGTCTCTGTGTCTCTCTCTGTCTCTTTCTCTGTCTCTGTGTATGTCTATCTGTCTGTCTGTCTGCCTCTCTCTCACTCTGTCTCTCTGTGTCTCTGTCTCTCTATGTGTGTCTGTCTGCCTCTCTCTCTCTCTCTCTCTCTCTCTCTCTCTCCATCTCTCTCTCTCTCTCTCTCTCCATCTCTCTCTCTCTCCCTCTCTCTCTCTCTCTCTCTCTCTCTCCCTCTCCCTCTCTCTCTCTCTCTCTCTCTCTCTCTCTCTCTCTCTCTCTCTCTCTCTCTCTCTCTCTCTCTCTCTCTCTCCTCTTTCCTTATGTAACACCCATTGTGGACCAGATCTTGCTTTACCTGCAAGATACAGTCTGATTTTCTGCCTACTGACGCAGGTAGGTGGTATCATAGATAAGAGTGCTAGATTTGAAGTCAGGAATGCCTGAATTCAAATCCTGCCTAAAGACATGTACTAGCTGGCCAATTCAAGGCAAATAACTTAGTCTCTCTCTCAGCCTCAATTTCCTAATCTGTAAAATGGGGATAATGAGACCACCTTCCACAGAGGATAATTATGATAAAGTGAGATACCATGTCAGCGACATTTCAAAATTGCAAGCTAGCCTTAATATCACTAATTTTTTTTAGAGATAGTGTGATAAAAGCTTCCCTATCACTTATCTGTTTCATAGTCATTTATAACAGAAGCAAGTAGATGGCTCACTGGATGGAGCACAGGCCAGGAGTTAGGAAGACTAATCTTCCTGAGTTCAAATCTGGCCTCAGACATTTATTGTGACCTTGGGTAAATCACTTAATGCTGTTTATCTGTTTCCTTATCTGTAAAATGAGCTGGAGAAGGAAACAGTAAATCACTCTAATATATCTGCCAAGAAACCCCCAAAATGGAGTCAGGGAGAGATGGACACAACTGAACAACTTCTCCTTTTCTCCAGTTCCTACCTTTAGATTTGGGGATTTCAACTGTTATAAATAAGAGAGTTATAGCATGAGAGGGTGGTCTGCAGGGGACAGATACAGTGGATGGAGGCAGGAGACAAATAGGGAAAGGATTTTGGAATGTTGAAAAGAGAGTTGAGCTGAAAAACTGAGAAGCAGTGAGAGTCTCTCTGGGGGTTTGCTGACTGCAAGTATCTAGGGGGCTTTGCTGCCAAGCAAATAATAAATAAATAAAGTTTGATTATTACATTGTGAGAGGAGATTTTGGAAAGGCAACATGATTACAAGCACAATGACATAGAATTCTGTGAAACAAGAGAGACAGGGGTTAACCCTGTTAGAATCTTGAGGAGAGGAGAATGCTGGGATTCCAAAGCCAGCCAGTGTATAAATGGAAATGTTCTACCTTTGAGCTATGTTCCCCAGCATTCCTTTTGTATTTCCCAGCATCCTTTTCCCTTCGTTTACATGCGTCTTTACTATGATTCATAACTTTCTGTGACTCCTCTCTCTTTCTCGTATTTATCTAGATTAAATGAGGTTGGTTGCTGAACACTTTCTAGAATTCTTCACTTTCATCTTCTCCTTCGATAGAGTCTGTACCTACTTCCTCATATTCCTTCTCCAGGGCAGCCAAATCTTCCTGGGCCTCAAAGAATTCTCCCTCCTCCATGCCTTCACCCACGTACCAGTGTACAAATGCCTGCTTTGCATACATAAGGTCAAACTTGTGATCTAGGTGGGCCCATGCCTCAGCAATGGCACTCAAGTTACTTAGCATGCATACTGCCTGCTGCACTTCCTCCAGGTCTCCTCCGGGCACCACAGTTGCGGGATGGTAGTTGATGCCAATCTTGAAGCCAGTGGGACACCAATCTACAAACTGAATGGTTCTCTTGGTCTTGATTGTGGCAATGGCAGCGTTGACATCCTTAGGTACCACATCACCTCAGTAGAACATGCAGCAAGCCATGTACTTGCCATGACGAGGGTCGCACTTCACCATCTGGTTGGAGGGATCAAAGCAGGCATTGGAGATCTACAGAGAGCTACTCATGATAGTCCTTTTCAGCAGTGAGTAAGGATAAGGCACCAGTTTGGTCTGGAACTCAGTGAGGTCTACATTAAGGGTGCCATGAAAGTATAGGGTGGCAGTGATAGAGGAAACTATCTGGCCGATGAGTCAGTTGAGATTGGTGTAGGTAGGGCGCTCAATGTCCAGGTTCCGGTGGCAGATGTCATAGATGACTTCGTTGTCCACCCTGAAGGCACAGTCTGAGTGCTCCAGTGTGGTGTGAGTGGTTAGGATGGAGTTATAAGGTTCTACCACAGCTGTGGATACCTATGGGGCTGGGTAGATGGAAAATTCCAGCTCAGACTTCTTGCCATAGTCAACAGAGAGTCTCTCCATCAGGAGAGAGGTGAAGCCTGAAGCGGTGCCACCCCCAAAGCTGTGAAATATCAGAAATCCCTGCAGTTCTGTGCATTGGTCCGACAGTTCAGATGTGCTCCAATACAAGATCAATTATTTCCTTCCCTGTAGTATAATGGCCCCGGGCATAGCTATTAGCACCATCTTCCTTGCCAGAGATCAGCTGCTCTGGGTGAAACAGTTGTTTATAGATGCTGGTCTGAACCTCATCTATTACAGCAGACTCCGAGTCTACAAAGACTGCTCTGGGTGCCTGCTTGCCAGCCCCAGTCTCACTGAAGAAGGTATTGAAAGAGTCATCAACCCCCTCTCCCCCCAAGGTCCTGTCACTGGATACTGGCTCTAGAGAGCTCCTTTTTTACTCTAGCTTTTTAATTTTAATAAATCGTATAAATATGATGCTGGATTTATTGCATATTAATTTTAATTCTCACATTTTGGCTTACCACATAGGGATAGAATTCTAAAAAAAGAAAATTTAAGGCTTTGTAGAGAAATTTTTTAAGCCATGGTTTCTCTCACCCATCCGCTTGAGCCAGCATTCCCCACTGACTGTGCTCCTGTATCTTTTCAACACACAGCCTGAGAGTTCTTAAGAACCAGGTGGAGTATAAATCCCTTTACTCCACCCATCAATTTGGGTTTCCAACCTGTCCTAGCCATTATTCAGCAGGGGAAAAGTAAACCTGGCTATTCAGCCCCTCCCTCCTTCTAGTTTCTAAGCTGATTTCTTAAACTGACCCTTTACTCCTGGCTTACAATTCAGGATTTTTCACAGGAAGGACACTCCCCTGCCATTTCTTTCTTTCTTTCTTTCCACCCTACATTCCAACATGAGAGAGAGGGCAGTTAGCCCAAATCAGTGGATTTGAAGTCAGAATTTTGGGGAAGAAAGCCTGATTTTTTTTTTAACCTAAAACACCAAGGAGTACTCTTTCTCTCATATGCAAATACACTATTGTTTCCCCTCACTATAAATTTTCACTATAAGTTTTGCCCCTAGGGAAGAGGCAAAAAAACTAATACTTTTCCAAGCCTCCTAGCTTGTTTTCACTGTAAATAGAATCCATTCTGCTTTTTTTGAGGGCTAATTCTATTAGGAAGCATGCTTGAAACTCTGAAACAACAGTTTGAGTTGGAAAAGCTGACAACTGGCTCTGTTTAATTCTTTTATTGGCATTGTTTATTTTCACTGGAGATTTCCCATTTTATTTCTCCTTAAAAATATGCAGCAGCAAGGTAGGCTGCTTGAATTCTAGACTAAACTGGAATATTTTGAAAAAGTTTTGAAAATCTTAAATCTCTCAACATGCAGAATGGAGATTCTGTCCAGTGCATGTATGAGGAACTCCAGAGGGGTAGCAACAGAAATGCAAATGGATGATAAATACTGGGGAGCAGAATGAACCTTAAAGATATATGGAAGTTATTGCTTGCTAACTATTTTGAGTTTATTCCCCTCCATAATAATGAAGAAGTCTATTGGAATTGGAGAAAAAAGGATTATTGAATTCATTGCCTATACCCTGTCAATGCTTCTTTTATTTTACTGATTGCTTTAAGGTTTAATTTTTTTAAGTTCATATATTTATCTAATCAATATATTCTGTTACATGACTTTTATTTGTATTTTTTCCCTATGACTGTACTGAAGAACATATCATTGAGAAAAAGCCCATAAGCACCTTTTTCATTAGCAAAACCTTAACTTCTTTGAGATACAGCATTTGTTACCTTATTCATTGAGGTCACATGTTGCCTAAACAGCCTTTGTTCCTTTTTTAATTTCTTAATTATCACATAGATGATGATGGATGGACTTCATAAAAAAAAAAAAACAACTGGTTACAACCTATATACAACTTTTGTAGAATTTAATGAGCTAAAATTTTAAATTAATGTTAAAGAATCTTCAGAAATTATTTTAAAATAACTAGTAGCTTCTGAATGTATAGTTTTATATATATATATATGTATATATATATATATATACATATATTACAAGGAATGTTGAATTAAAATATAGAGAACAAAATAGAAGTTCTTGCCATAAAAATGTTATATAAAGCATGAAGCCAAAGTAAGCTTCTGCATGGTTTTTTGAACTCTTCAGTTTAATCTACTTCCACCAGAGCAATCTAGATTTCTTGGTGATGTTATAGATCCCAAAAGGTTTTCATCAGCAGTATAGAGATCTGTGTTTTTTCTGGGCTCTTCTGCCAAATTTTGGAATAATGGCAGTAATAGGTTTTGTTAAAAATATCTTTGCCAAGGTTGAAAGATTTACTACACCTGTAAAACTTGTGACAAGCATCCATTAGCTTCTAAGGTTTATTAAATGTAATATAGCAAGAGGCTATATAGCAACTCATATGAATCCTATATGATAGTGTGTTTATTTGCTATTTTCATTAACTGGGCTATTGTGAATTTGGGGAATTTTTGGTACTTTCTTTAAATGTGCATTACTTGTTATACTAATGTTTTATAAGGCTGTTACTTTGTGAAGTCATTTGCACTCACACAGTGGTTCATGGCCAGGTTAAAAAGGAAACGGATCTCATTTTGAGGGGAGAAACCTTTGTATTCTACCTCTCCTTGGCTGACACAGTATGTCACTGGTTGTAAACTATATATATATATATATATATATATATATTTAAACTTTTTTATTATTATTTTTCTTTGCATGTGCAATATAATATTTGAGTTTTATTTTTTCTCTCCTTTTTATATTTGAAGCACATGTCACCAGTATTGAGAAGATTTTCTTTAATTTTTTTTATTTTACAGTAATCTAAGTTTACAATACATTTGCCCCAATGTCAATGCATATCCCAAAAGCTTTAGACTATGAAAATGATACCACTGATTGTTTAAAAAATTATGGGACTTTGTTTAATTATTCTGTTTGATTCCAGAAGAAGGGGAAAAAAAGAACCACTGCACAGTGCCAAAAAAGCACAAAGCTACCAGCATAGTGCCAATAGAGCACAAGATCAAAAAGACCAACTAATCCCAGTGGGATTGATGAAATTTTGAGCCAAGACAATAGGACTTTAACTTTTGGAGGGTTCAAGATTGAGGCTGTTTGACATATGTCAGAGGCAGGTCTTCCTCATCCTACGTTATTATATCAAGCACCTCACTTTAGCTCCTACCTGTCTCCCATAATCTAGTCCCTTTTCTGTCTTTCATAGTGTGGCAAACTTTCTGTAGTCCTAGCTACTGATTGGGTAAGTGCATAGTAGCTTAAATAACTTTAATTGGACCTTGATTCAAGGACCTGTTATAGGTTTGTTTTTCCTTTACTTATATTTTTAGACATAAGAGTTTGATATTTTATATTTCATCCATAAGTTATTTTTTCTCTTTTATTTGGATTTTTTAATGGTTTTGATTTTCTTTTGCCAATTGATTCATATACCTCATAACTTAGCCATGTATCCCTGAGTGATCCCTGGGTTTATCATCATCTTCCTCAGGGGAATTCTCTTGAGAGTAATTTTAGTACAAGAAACTTGCTACCTCCGTGAACTGAGAAAGTGAACTGTTTTGAGAAGGCACCAAAAGATGCCTACAGAGGTCACATGCTGCACCAGAATATACAGAGTGAATTTTGGGATGTGTTAAATTGAACTTTGGGGGGTTGAATGCATTTATTTTTAATGTACACTCTTATGTCAAAGTGGACTGCCCCCAAATTAGCTATTTGTCAGTGTAGCAATCATTGGTTTTGTTCTCTTTTCCTTTTATCCACAAATTATTGCAATTTATATGTTGGTTATGTTTTAAATGATCCCTTTAGGGAGACTGGTCTCCCAAAAAGATCACAGGGAGTATGTAGAAGTGAAAATTTTCTACCTTTGAACTATGTTCCCTAGAATTTCTTTTGTATTTCCCAGTATCTTTTCGTTTATTTACTTGTGTCTTTATGTTATGGTTTATAACTTTCTGTGACTCTTCCCTCTTTCTCTTCTTTATCAAGACCATGGCTTAAGTTAGCTCCCTTTTAACTCTAGTTTTTATTTTAATAAATATTATAAATATAATACTTGAGTTATTGTATATTAATTTTAATTCTCACACTGGGGGGGGGGGTTGGTTCCTGACTCTGGAGGCATAACCATATCAAAAACCCAGCTCTGATCCTTAGGAAATTCAAATTGTTCCTGAGAGATAATTTGACAAGAGCCAGAAGATCACTGAAGTTTATAACTCTCCTGTTAATCTGAGAAGATCAAATCTGATAGGGAGATGAAACTATTCAGTCCTGCCTTTGGTAGGCTCAGCCTCTCCAGACTAGACACGATCACTTCTGATTCCTGACTTCACCTTTATTTCAATCTATATTCTAGAGACTTGTTCCTACTTGGATTTAGCCTAGATTTAGTTAGAATAGAGGGGAAGTTATCAGGCAGAGAGAATAATCAGAGTATCCCCAGCTTGCTGAGGACCAAAAGAACTTTAAAGCAAAGTCATTTTGGTGTGTAATAAGTTAAAGTTATTTGAGTTAGAGAATAATACACTTGCCATGTCCATTATCCCCATATCTAGTTACAAACTTTATTAAACCCTGTTAACTTGAAGAAGCATTCAGATTGGTCACTTACTGGCCTGAGTCAGAGAGTACAGCCATTTTTGCTCTCTGTCCTTAAAGAGACTACCCTGTCAGACCAGGTTAAGCAAAACCCCAGTCATCCATTTACACCATCTTTACAAGGGCTCTCTTTACCTTAACAATATCAATGAATGTACCTCCTATCAGTTCTCATTAGCATACATAGCAGTAAATGGGTTTCATTCATGTACTGTGCATTGCCACAGGCATTCTGAACCCCTCCCCAGTCCTACTTAGATCACTGCCTCTCCCCTGCACACCACAGGCATAGAAGAGTCTCTTTTTTCTCCTTTATAATCAGCATAAGGTACACTTCAGAAAGCCTGACCCAGAGTACACTATGTGACTGTAATCTTTGCCCCAAGAACACAAATCCCTTGTTAGAACTCTGGCTAATGGTCCTCAAAGCTTGGTTTGAGAGAAGGCCAAAATAAATTTTCTATTCCCATAAATTATTTTTAGGAGTTGTATTTATGTAGAGAGAAATTCAGATGTTTCTTCTTTTTGTTGGTGACAGACTGTGAGGAAAATAAAAGGCCTATTTTCTTGGAGTTTCTGCATGTTGTAGAAATTTTTGACGGAAAACATAGGATTCGTTTAAGGACTAGACCTATGATTTCATTGATATAGGAAATTCCTAGATTAAGAAATTCCCTTTACCAATGCAGGTCAGCACCTTCTCAATAATTTATAGTCTTAGAGAGTTTCCTAGAACAGCACTAATGTAATGGGGAAATGGAGTTAATTTTAAAAGGGTTGGACTTGTTTATGTAAGAGTGTGTTTGCCAGGAATCTAATTAATTACAAATAGATTTTATTTACAAAACGTAGAAAGAGTAAAGTAAGAAATCAGAGAGAAGATAAGGTAAGATATCTAGCCTAAACACTAAGTAATTACTACTGGCCCCTGGGCAGGGAGGGTGAGTTCTTAACTGAAGAGTCCTCAGCCCTTGTAGCTGAGGCCCTGGGGATGCAGGGAATCTCTCTCAAGAGGATAGGTCTCTCCTGAGGTTAGTCTTTTCTGAATATCCAGCAGTTAAGAGTCATCTTTCACTCACCATGTGTCAGTCTAAAGAAACAGGGTGTCAGGTCCAGTCAGCAGATCCTTCTGCCCCCCTTCATCAGTCTCAACTTGAAAGCATGAAGAATTGACTCCTTTCAGGAAGCTGTCACTCCCTTTTAAAGACATTTTCTTTTGCATCACTTCCTGTGCCTTCCCCTATTTCTACGTCTACCAATCACAGTTGACACTCTGCTCTAGGACTGCCCAGAAGGCAGTCAGTCGATCCTGATTCTTCACCCGCTATCACACACGTGGGTCACAGACCTCCCACTCAATGATTAAGTGTGATGTTTACAGTTTTGGTGATTACATCTAAAAATGGTTAGATCTTCCTACTCAACTTTTAAGTAGGGTGTTTACACTTTCGGTGACTAAGTCTAAAAATATGAAAGGATTACAATTTATTCTTCACAATCAGGGGAGAGTTAATTAATTTCATTGTTATAACCAGGGGAGAGTTAGATTTAATCTTCACACTAAGAAATTAAATCACTTACATAATCTATATGTCAGAGATGAAAATTGAACCCAAGTCTTCCTAGTTCTTTAAGGACAGTTCTCTAGCTATTGTGCCATTCTGCTTCTCTTTGACAGATTTCAGATTACATAAGGTGACTGAACTGAATAATTTTATCAGAGAACTGGATAATTCTCTGCTTTCTGAATCTTGAGCCTTTCATAATTTTGAAATGGGAAGGGCAATTAATCTATACAGTGTTTATATTATTTTTGAGAGGTAAATGTCAAGTATCTGTTGCAGTTCTCTCCTTTGTAAGGATAATATTAGAAAATAAGTATTGTTTTATTAGTTTAGAGATAAAAAGTAGAGTGCAGGCTTCAGAAAGAATTGGAGTTTGAAGCAGAGCTGAGAGAGCATCTTGATTTCAGATGTTGACAGATATAACCGTTTTTCTGTGTCAATTACTTGCTCTGGAAGTTGGGAGTTGGTCTCTGTCAGTTGGCAGAGACACGCTCTCAGAGACTCTCTCAGGGCTGGAAGAGGTAAAGTCTTTGCCTTTTTCTCTGTCCAAGGGAAAGATATGAAGGAGCTCAGTGTTTTCCTTTCCCAATTTGGGAAACACTATTGAATATTTATTGTGGTTTTATAGGTTGTTTAACTCTGAGAAGACCAAAGAAAAACTTGGTCTTTGGTTTGGATTTTGGACTCTCAGACTGTTAAGACTTAACAGACTCAGAGTCCTAACTTGACTCTTGTTAAGACTCAAACAGCTAGCCTTTGCTATTTTATAATTTGAAGGTGAAGTTAAGAATTATAAGGATAATAGCAGTAGTTTTTATTTAGATAGTATAAATTTGGGTTAGTCAGATCAGGGAGGATTAGTGTAACCTGTAAAACACAGGAGAAGTGGTTATTTGTGGAACCTGGGAGTGTATTTGGGTGGATTTTGAATCCCTTAGAATTAGAAATCCTCCATTATCCTTCTATATTTCAATAAATATTTTATTTTTATAATAAGAGTCTCTTTAGTGTCCTTGATCCTGGCCCTGAAAGGAAGTTCACATTTGAGCTTTACTTCGTCACTAAGTATACTTTTGATTACATCTATCAAAAGTATCCAAACAGTTATTTTTTAAATTTTATTTTAATTTAATTTGGTCAATTTTAAACATTATTCCTTGGTTACAAAATTAATATTCTATTCCTCCCCCCCTCCCACCCTTCCCATAGCCAATGTTCAATTCCACTGGGTATTACTTGTGTCATTGATCAGAACATATTTCCATGCTGTTGATGTTTACACTAGGATGTTCCATTACAGTCTACAACCCCAATCATATATCCCTCAACCCATCAAGCAATTGGTTTTCTTTGGTGTTTTTACTCCCACAGTTTTTCCTCTGCATGGTGGATAGTGTTCTTTCTCATAGATCCCTCTGGGTTGTTCATGATAACTGCATTGCCACTAATGGAGAAGTCCATTACATTCAATTGTACCACAGTATATTGGTCTCTGTGTACAATGTTCTCCTGGTTCTGCTTCTTTTGCTCTGCATCACTTCCTGGAGGTTGTTCTAGTTCCCATTGAATTCCTCCACTTTTTTATTCCTTTGAGCACAATAGTATTCCATCACCAATTTATGCCACAATTTGTTCAGCCATTCCCCAATTGAAGGGCATCCCCTCATTTTCCAACTTTTGGTCACCACAAAGAGCACAGCTATAAATATTCTTGTACAAGTTTTTTTCTTTATTATCTCTTTGGGATACAAACCCAAGAGTGCTATGGCTGGATCAAAGGGCAGACAGTCTTTTAGCGCCCTATGTGCATAGTTCCAAATTGCCCTCCAGAATGGTTGGATCAATTCACAACTCCACCAGCAATGCATTAATGTCCCCACTTTGCCACATCCCCCTCCAGCATTCATTACTTTCCTTTGCTGTCATGTTAGCCAATCTGCTAGATGTGAGGTGATACCTCAAAGTTGTTTTGATTTGCATCTCTCTGATTAAAGAGATTTAGAACATTTTTTCCTGTGCTTATTAATAGTTTTGATTTCTTTGACTGAAAATTACTTATTCATATCCCTTGCCCATTTATCAATTGGAGAATGGCTTGATTTTTTGTACAATTGATTTAGCTCTTTGTAAATTTGAGTAATTAGACCTTTGTCAGAGGTTTTGTTTATGAAGATTATTTCCCGATTTGTTACTTCCCTTTTAATTTTGGTTACATTTGTTTTGTTTCTACAAAAACTTTTTAAGTTGATGTAATCAAAATTATTTATTTTACATTTTGTGATTTTTTCTAACTAAGTCTTGCTTGGTTTTAAACTCTTTCCTTTCCTAAAGGTCTGACATGTATGCTATTCTGTGTTCAACTAATTTGCTTATATATTCCTTCTTTATGTTCAAGTCATTCACCCATTCTGAGTTTATCTTGGTGTAGTGTATGAGGTGTTGATCCAAACCTAATCTCTCCTACTCTGTCTTCCAATTTTCCCAGAAGTTTTTATCAAATAGTGGATTTTTGTCCCCAAAGCTGGGGTCTTTGAGCTTGTCATAGACTGTCTTTCTGAGGTCACTTATCCCAAGTCTATTCCACTGATCATCCTTTCTGTCTCTCAGACAGTACCATATTGTTTTGATGACCACTGCTTTATAGTATTGTTTGAGATCTGGTTCTGCAAGGCCACCTTCCTTTGCATTTTTTTCCATTATTTCCCTGGATATCCTTGATCTTTTGTTCTTCCAAATGAACTTTGTTATGGTTTTTTCCTAACTCAGTAAAAAAGTTTTTTTGGTAGTTCGATTGGTATGGCACTAAGTAAGTAAATTAATTTGGGTAGGATGGTCATTTTTATTATGTTAGCTCATCCTATCCATGAGCAATCAATGTTTTTACAATTGTTTAGATCTAGTTTTAATTGTTTGGAGAATGTTTTGTAGTTGTGTTCATATAGTTCCTCTGTTTGTCTCAGCAGATAGATTCCTTATCCAAACAGTTTTGAACCTATATTGTACAGTTTTTCCATCTAAATATTTTATTTTTACAACTCGCCAATTTATTTTTACACCTTTAACAATAATGATGTGCAGAAGATAACACAAAAGTAGAGTCACAATCTAGAGCATTGACAGTATAATATGTCTACACAATATGAAGTGATCATAATAGGGAGTGTTCACAATCTAGTATGATTTATGAAAACTAAATTTTTTCATTTAGAATATGTCCACCTGTCAGAGTTCACTTATTCTTCACTCTGCTCAAAGTGAATTATTTGGCCGCTGCCTTTCCACAATGAAACATCATAAGAAAAGCTGAGTCCCTTAATCTCATTCTACTTTCTGAATATATCCAACTTTTGGGTCAGTTTTTGCTGTAAAAATGGATATTTGAACCCCAGACTTCAATTCCCAAAAGTCCTTGGTAGCTCCCAGAATTCCCTATAATTCGACCTGAATTCCCACCTGGGCCAAGAAGAGAAATTGTATTTAAGCTGACTCTCCACCTACTTCGGGCTCTCTGCTTCCACTTCTAGACCCATGTGTCTCTCAAGATGTAGAGTAAATGGCTGTGAATGGTCTCTGTGCCTAGGCACGTGCTTTCTTATTTTGTATTTGCTTTATTTCTTAATCTTTAATAAACCTCTAAAAATATAATACTTTTAATAAACCTCTAAAAATATAAACAGAGAAATTAAATTTTTAATCATAACAGTTATGGCGACCACTAGATTGGATGAGAACTTCTCAAATTTTTTAGCCTAGATAATGATTTCTAAGCCACGTTTCTCCAAGATGCTTTTTAGAAAACCATCTTGATCAGCTTCTGCCTGCAGCCATTCACTTCAGACTTTCTTGATTCATTATTGCTCATCTGGTCCCAGCCCTTCCGGCCTGGCTCCTGTTGCCTGTAATATGGACCTGCTTCATTCAGATCGCTCACCTGGTCCCTGCCCTGCCCACACTGGATGCCCGCTCCGGCTCTGGCTCTTACTCCTGGCTCTTACTCTCTTGCTCACCTGGCCCAGCTGATCCTGGCCCAGCAACCCTGGCCTCAAAACAGATTACTCATCGCCCCAGGCCCAAGACTTGCTTCTACCAGCTGGAAAAAAGGGGGGGGGGGTGATTTTTCTTTAGGCTACGATTAGCCTCCATGTGGACTGGGGGCAGGGGATCACAGGGAGGGGGGGAGAAGAGGAAAGAAGGAAGAGACTTTTGAACTTAAAGCATGGCTACTTTAAAAGGATATCTTTTGACTGCATTGATCCTTTCATTTACTTCACCTGAGTTTCAGGGGAAACATTCAACTCCCTGCAACTCTTTAGCCAAATCTGGGGAGGCATCTGCGTGGCTCAGTGAATTGAGAGTCAGGCCTAGAGACCTTAGTTGAAATCTGGCCTCAGACACTTCCCAGCTGTGTGGCCCTGGAAGGGTTGTGTAAACCCCATTGCCCACCCATTACCAATCTTCTACCTTCTGACAATAGGTATCTAAATGGATAAAAAACCAAGGAACTTTAAAGAGACTGGAGGTTATATTTTTAAGGCATTTCAGACTCTAGTGTTTTATAAAAATCTCTGTATTTTATTGCATTTTATTCATTGTTTTGTTTAAGATTTAACTTTGTGATTTTAAGTTCATATATTACTGCATTCAATACTATTCTGTTACACTGAATCATTTTAATGTACTGGGTTTTAACTACTGTTAAATTCTGTTGCTTTCCCCTTATAACTACTGAACAAACATTATTGAGTAAGCCCATATAACAACAGTTTTTCTATTTTTAACTTTGTAAATTGTCACATAGAGGATAGATGGACTCCATCAGAAAATTGCTATAACAACCTTTGGAAAATTCAATGAACTAAATATCTCAAATTGATTTTAAGGGTTCTGTTACCTTGTAAAATTAATTTGCTTGTACTCACAGTGGATCATGGGCAGATATGAAGAGGAAATGGATCTCATTTTTGGTGAGAAAGCCTTGTATTCTATATTTTCTTAGCTGACACAGTGTGTCAATGATTATAAGCTGTATTTTTGAATTTTAAAACTCTTTTATTATATTTTTCTTGCATGTTCAATATACTATTTTAGTATTTATTCCTCTCCTTTTTATATTTGAAGCACATGTCACCAGTATTAAGATTTTCTTTAACTTTTTGATTTAGCAGTAATATAAGTTTTAAATACATTTGCCATAATGTCAATTATGGCAAAGCTTGAGACTATAAAAATGAAGTCACTAATTGTTAAAAAAAATTATGGGACTTTACTTAATGATTCTGTCTGATTCCAGGACAAGATATAGAAAAGAGCCGTTGCACAGAGCCAATGAAGCACAAAACTAAACCTGATTAGTGCAGGATATATTAATGTGGACCCAAGGTTGTGATGCTTAACATACGTTAAGATGTAGGCTTTCCTTGTATCCACACTCTTTGTGAAAATACTTACAGACGAGTATCCCTAACTTGGCTCCTACTTGGTTTCTATAATCTAGTCCCCTTTCTGTCTTTCATAGTGTGGCAAACTTTCTGTAGTCCTAGCTACTGACTGGGTAAATGCTTACTTGCTTAGATCATTTTAATTGGGCCCTGATTCAAGGACCTGTTATAGATTTACTTTTCCTTTACTTAGACTTTTTATACATAAGACTTTGATAGTCTCTATTTTCATCCAGAAATTTTCTTTTTTTATTTGGATTTTTCTGATGTCTTTTTAATTTCTCTTATCAATTGATTCATATACCTCATAACTCAGCCATGTATCCCTAAATGATCCCTGTGTTTTTCAATCACTCTCTTCACGGGGAAATGTAAAAATATTATTATTTTAAATTGCAAAGTTTAAATTCCCTTTGAGAAGAATTTTAGGTTAAGAAACATGCTACCTCTCCAAATCCAGAAACTGAACTGTTTGGAGAAGACACTATGAAGATGCCTCTAGACCACAAGCTTTACGAGAAGATCAAGAATGAACTTTGGGTGTGGTTGATTGAACATTTATTTGTATGTATACTTTCATGCCAAAGGGGACTGCCCCCTAACTGGCTTTTTGTCAATGTGTCTAGCAATTATTGCTTTTGTTCTTTTTTTCCCCCTCTTATCTTCAAATTATTGTAATGTTTAAGTTGATTATGTTTTCATGATCCATTTTGGGGAAACCCCCAATAACGATCAGATGGGGTAATGTAAAAATGGAGATTTGAACCCCGGACTTCAATTCCCAGAAGTCCTTGGTAGCTTCCAGAATTCCTTATAACCCCACCTGAATTCCCACCTGGGCCGAGAACAGAAATTGTATTTAAGCTGACTCTCTGCCTACTTCAGGATCTCTGCTTCTGCTTCTAGATACATGCGTCTCTCAAGATGTAGAGTAAGTGGCTGTGAATGGCCTCTGTGCCTAGGCACATGCTTTCTTATTTTGTATTTTCTTTATTTCTTAATCTTTAATAAACCTCTAAAAATATAATACTTTGAGCAGAGAAACTAAATTTTTAATCATAACATTGCCAAGAATGTCTCATATAACATTAAAGTTCAATTTCTTACAAGTAATGCAAAATGAACTGTCCATAGAATTTATCCCAAAGAAGAAGGAAGGTATTATTATATGTTTTTCTTCTCATTTCCACTTTGGTGAATTCAAGATTAATTACTTTATGCTTGTATTTCCATTTAAAATTTCATGGTATTTAGTAAGCCTAATGGAGTACCAAATGTAATACCAACAGTATTGGTTCTGAATTTTTGCACAAACCTAGACATAATAATAACTAAAATTTATAGTGTGCTTACTATATAATTTCTCATTTGATCCTCACATCAACCCTGAGAGGAAAGTGCTATTATCACTATTCCTTACTTTCTATCTAAGTAACAACTCTAAGATAGAGGACAAGGACTAGGCAAATGGAATTAAATGACTTACCCAGGGCCACATGACTAGGAAATGTCTGAAGCTAGAATGGAACCCTGGCCTGGCTCTCTATGCACTGTGCTACCTAGCTGCCCCTTATTATCTTCATTTTACAGCTGAGGCAACTGAAGCAAAGAGAGGTTAAGTTATTTGCCCCGTGTAACACAGCTAGGAAGTGTCTTGGGCTGAATTTGAACTCAGGCCTCTGATTCTATCCACTGTGTCACCTAATCACCTCATAATGAAAATTGTGCTAAAAAAAATTTTTTTTAAATACTTCTTAAAATGTGGTCTATGAGCAACCAGTGGACCCTTTAAAAAAAAAAAAAAACTAATGTTTTATATTGTGGGAAATAAAAAGAATTAATTTGTTCTTCTCAGGGTGGACATCCATCCTACCCCTTGAACCCCTAATTAGGGATGAAAATCTGTTCAGAGTTGCAAAATAAGACCTCAAGGACATTTTATTATTGCCACAGGTCCTGTGAGTTGGGAGGACTCTTATCTCATTTCAAGGATGAAAGCCACTAGGCTTTCCTACTTCCTTATGTCCTCATACCTTTAGAAACTAAGGGAGTTACTCTGGAGGACATGGCTACCTCTCCATAACCTGACTCCTCCCTGGTGGAAGCTTGTGATGAGCTCACTATATGCAGCTTGCTGTTTTCTGATTGGGACAGAAGTCATTGCTCCTAGATTGCAGTCTCAACTCCTAGACAACAGGGCATCAGACAGAAGAGGGAGGGGGTCTTGTATCAGGAACCTATATGATGTTTTATTGCCATTTGCCATTAGGACCTTGTCCCCTTTCTCAGGAAGAAGAATAAAGACTGCTTCTTCTACTCTCACTCTCTGACTCCAGGTTTGTGGTTTTAATTTCAGTGAGTGGTCATTTTTATCCCACTCAATATTAATATTTACAATAACTCATGCCAAGCAGACAACAACAACAAGCATTTATTTGGTACCTACTGTGTGCTGGGCACCATACTAAGCTGAGGACATACAAAGACAAAAGACAGCCCTGCTCTCAAGGAGTTTGCAGTCTAAAGGAGGAGATAATAAGCAAACAACTTTACAGGAAAAATCTCAGAAAGAAAAGGATTGCCATTTTATCACTAATTATAAAAGCTCCTATGGCATTGTTCCAGTTTCCTGAATTTGACTAGATCTCATAAATAGCATAGACTAGGTTATTCACAAGATCTCTTCTGGTTTTGAAAGCTGTAGTTCTATTTTTTTCTCCTTATGGCATTCTTTTGTTATTGGGAAAGATAACAAAGGTGAAGAAAGGCAGACAAGGAAGGGAGGAGAAAAATTAATAAAGCAGTCTTCTCAATCAGATTCCTTGATGTTCTAGGAGCAGCCTTGGGTCTCAGGAGTGCTAGTATTTGGGTGTTTGAAGAGTCAATTAGTTGGCAAATGGGACAGTAAATATTAGAAACCCAGAGGAATGGAGTGATTATGAAAGGTTCAAGGATAACATAACTTAAGAGAGAAATGCTAATATTTGATTGCCTTTTTTGCAGCAGATTACAGATTGTGTCCTATGAGAGAATTTTTAAAATTTAAGTTGAAATATAAAATGTAGATGTAAGAGCAAATACAAAATGCAAGGAGAAAGGAAAGGAGGAGGTTTGGGAAGAAACCCAAATCCCTTAAATATAATTATGGACTAGCTACAAAAGAGGCAGACCTATGGTGGAAATGTTTAATGAAGAGCTTAACTTGCATTTATTGTATTTATTTCAGTTAATTTCTTTTCATATAATTTAGTATATTTCTTTAAGTAGTATATGAAACTAGAGTATCAGAAAGGTTAGTCTCAGTTGTTAATTAACTGTGAAGAAGAACTCAAGAGCTCCTGTTATAAGCCTTCTTATGTTAGGTACACATCTTTACCATCTCCTGATTCCTAATAAAGATAACAGAAGCAATCATATAGCTAGTTGTAAACTTAGGAATTTATTGTTAGTATTTGCTTTTCTAGAAATTTATATCCATAGTAGGTTCCTCAGATTTTATGACTCAAAGAGACAACTTTGTATATCTTTAAGTTTCTTCTTGTGAATTATTGTCTGTAAGTCTTTTCCTACAACATTTCTGAGGATATTAGTGACAGGATCAATAAAGTGCTTGGACCCTGTACTAGAATTTATTAATTATAGCTAACATACTTTGACTATTTGGTTTGTTAATCAATGTTTTCATTCAACTCTTAAAATCCTATAAAAATAAACTATGAACATCTATGAGAAGTCTTTTCATTACAGAGTATGGGTGATGGGACCACTGACTCTATTTACTCATGAATAAAATCAGTTTTCAGCTTAGAATTATGGCCCAGAGATTTCTTTATTTCTTACAACAATAACTGTCTCTCTGGTTCAAAAAATGTTTTTATGTTTATTATTATATTATATACTATCATGTATTATTATTAATCACTTTTTTCCACCTACACAATCAACAAAACAATAAATCTGTCCTGATTTGTAATGTTTGCTGATTTTTGAGGTATAAATGCTTGCACCTGAAATTTAGCAATTGGATCCAGAAAGCTTGTCCAGTTGACTCCAGCACACCTCTGGCTGTAACATATACAACACATGTTCATCTGGCCTGTACTTGAAGACTAGTGAGAGGAAAACCCCTACCACCAAAGACAACTCATTCTACTTTGGAAGGAAATTCCACTGTTAGGAAGTTTTCCCAAAAAAGTAATCCTAAACACACCTTCTGACAAGTTCCATCCATTGTTCCTGGAAAATGATTGTCTAATTAGGACAGAGTTCACATCACCAGCCTCCTTAGGATCCTAGAAACAATGCCCCTCTTCCTGAAAGCCAAGATTGCATTAGCTTTTGTAGCCATCTTATCGCATTGTCAACTTTTATTGAGGTTGTAGTCAACTAAAACTTCTTATCTTTTCCTGACAAACCACTATTAAGCCATGCTTTCCCCAATTCATGCCTGTTAAGGGTGTTTTTTTTTAAACCCAAGTATAAAAATTTACATTTATCTCTATAGCATTTTGTCTTACTTGATTTAATCCCATACTATAACCTGTTAAGATTGTTTTAGATCCTGACTGTCATATAATCCTTACTTCCTTTGTGTTGTCTGCAAATTTTGTAATCAGATTTGTTGGGGACCAAAACTTATCTTAGTTAATTAACATTCCCTGGGGCCTTGATTAAGTAAGGCAATCCTATTATTCCTCTTGATTCTCTATCCTACTACCTGTTGAGTCTCTGTCATCTCATTTCTGACCTAGCTACATTCCACTTTGGACTTACTTGACTTCTCTGGCAGCATTTATTTTATATTTCTATGGCTTCTGTACTATGCTTCCACACCACACACTGTCTCCCTTCCTCACTATCTCCTTTCAACTTTCTTTTATGTATTGTCTTCTCCCATTAGATTGTAAACTCCTTGAAGGCAGGAATTATCTTTCTTCTACTTTAAAAAAAAAATTGTATCCCTAAGACAGTGATGGGCAACATTTTGAGGTTGGTATGTCAAAATTCGCCAAAAAATCAATCATAACTTGAGTGGTGTGCCACTTTGAGAAAAAAAACATAATTTCATGATATTTATAGTTTAAAAAACAAAAAATGTATAATTGTAATATATAGTTGTATTTAATAAACCAAAAACTGGTTATTTAACTTGCCTTCTTAGTCACTTCTTTGTTCATCTTTCATCCAGTTTCTTTTGTTGGTCTTGATATTATTTAACTTGTGTGGGGTGCCATGAACTAAGATAAGTGAGGGAGAGGAGGAATTCTTTAACTAACCTGCCTATTAGTGACTTTTTTATTGCTGAATTTCATTGGCTAAATCTTCAGTTGAAGGTTGGTATTTTGTACTTCAAGATCAAGCAAGTGTTACTAACTTCATCTGTCAATCTGTTTCTTTTGTTGGTTTTGATATTATTTAATGCTGAGAATAAGGTCTCACAAAAGTGTGTAGAGGGAAAAATTGTGAGTAAAGCCATTGCTATATTTTTCCGGGTGCTAAAGTGTCTGGTAATCAGTTACAGGCACCCTTCTATTGCATGTGGGCCAGAGCCCTGCCCAGTCTTCCACAGGCCTGGCCATGCCACACCCCTCACCAGCTGACTGGCCCTGGGGCCTTGCAACCAGCCTACCTGCCCCAATGCACTCCTTCCATGCTGGTGCTCCACCTCCCTGCCCCTGTGGGAGTCCCATGCACCCCAGCCACCAAAGGCGTGCTGAGCCCGCATGCAGCTGCATGTCATTGAAAATGGCTACATGTGTCAGTGCTGACACATGTGTCATAGGTTCGCCATCACAGTCCTAAGACTTAGCACAGTGCCTGGCACATAGTAGGTGTTTAATACGTGTTTGTTTACTATTGACAATTGTTCAGAACCTTCTCTTCTTTCTTCAAGCCTCCCAAGTGCCTGTGTTTCCAGATGACTTATCTTAATTTTTAAGTTCTTTTCCCAATTGTCTTCAGTCTCTCTTGATTGTGTTTTGAGTTCTTTTGAGTGTTTTGAGTGTTTTGAGTCCACAGCCTGTATCCAGTTCGCTGGGATTTCTGATTTTTCATTTGCTGATCTCTCCCCCTCTGTTCTGTTTGCTGAATAGAATTTGTCTATTGTAGTTTCTTCCTTCTTTTTCTGTTGTTTGCTCATATTCACCCCTTCTTTACTCCCCATATTGGTCTGTGCTCTTGCTCCTCTCATTTTTTTGGTTTTGGGGGCTTCTGTCAGTCTCCCCTCTTGGAACTTTAACAGAAGACCTCTCTCTCTCTCTCTCTCTCTCTCTCTCTCTCTCTCTCTCTCTCTCTCTCTCTTTCTGTGTGTGTGTGTGTGTGTATGTCTCTGTCTCTGTCTGTCTCTGTCTGTCTGTCTGTCTGTCTCTGTCTGTCTGTCTGTCTGTCTGTCTGTCTGTCTCTCGGTGTAGTCTCTGGGGGAGGGTTGTTGGGGGTTTGAGCTTCCCTGTCTTCTGGAGGCTTTTGCTTGGATTAAAGTCCAGCAGTCAATGAGGATGGGTGTGGAGCCTGGGTTTCCCTGAGTTCCGGAGACTTTTGATGAAATTAAGTTCAGCTTTGGTGGGCTGGGTGTGCTCTGAGTCGAAAACCTCCTGGAAGGCTGGAGCAAATTGGAGGATCTCCACAGCTCTGGCCAAGCTGCCAGGTCTATGCTCCCTCTCTAGTTCCTTCCCTGCCATCTGTGTTGGATGCACAGCCCTGCCCACAAGGTACACCCTCCAGACCAGCACCTTTGCCAACCCAGAAGTTCCCACTACCACTGGAGTCTCAGCACTCTGGGTGGGCAGGGGGATGGGTCCTGGGACCTTCCTTCTGTCTTCCCCTTAAACCCAAGTGTTCTCGGATTCTGGCTTTTCAGGGAACATACATTTTGAATTAAGTACAGCAGGAGGGTTCCTTGACTCTGTCTTGTTGTTAAGTTTGATTTTCGGTTCCCTAGGAGCATTCAGTTTGTGATCGGTAAGGAAGGATATTCAGAGGTCTGAACTTCTGCTCCTTCTAGGCCACCATCTTGACTCCGCCTCTTTCAATGGATTTCTTGATTTAATGAGCCAATCAGGGTGAATAAAATTTAGAGACCTCTATTTAATTAACCAAAGATATAAATTAGGTCTGAGCAGATCCTTAAACAATTGGAGCTATTTGAGAAAGCTACAGAAAATGTATTGAGAGATTGGTCTAAAGAATTAAAGTGATCTCGGTCTATTTCAGAGAGGTATAAGAGAGGGAAATCAGATTAAGCATTAAAAAGAGCAACCCAAGTGGTGTAGGAGCAAGGAAGAAAGAGAAGTCCAGGAAGGAAAAGGAAGATCTGAGAAGATTCAAAGCAGTTACTTCACTTCTTGTTGGGAACTCCTCCAAAGTGGGTGGTCAAAGAGAAAATTCTGAGACAGAAGACCTCCAGAGCATTAACCATTTCTCATTGAACTAAACCCCTTGGATCCAGCTATAGGAAAAAGGGATGGATGGGACTTTATTATAAAGTCATCCACACAAAGAAGATTTTCCTCTCTCTATTCCCTAAAGTTGTCCTGTGAACTTCATGCTACAACTTGGATAGAAAGAAGTCAGGACAGGGATTACAACTGACCAAGGAGAGTCAGGCAAACAGCCCGAACCTCAGAATTTAGGGAGGAGGGTCAGTTGTCCGTTCTTAGGGATCTCCTATTTACCACGTTCCACTTCCCTTACTCAACAATTCTATTCTCCCTGTCTTTGTGTGTCCCTTTTAGAATAAAAGAATTATTCTTCACAGATCAAGTTGCCTGTTTCATAATACCCAAGAAGAGATCTGAAGCTTGAGGAGGAAAGCTATACTCTCTCATCAAGAGGGAGAGTTCAACTTCAGTCCTTGACTCTATACTCAACTCAGGTACTGAAGGGACATATTCTGTCCCTCCAAAAGACAACTTGTTCTGTCTTCACTGGGCAAAGAGAAAGGAAGACCAATCTATCCCCCCTCTCCACCTTCTGGCTCCATCCCACCTCTTTTACTCCCAAGAATCAAAGTAAAAGTCGTGGGTGACTCCATTCTCCCATCCATTACAGGAATTTAAGGAATTTAAATTTGGAAAATGTCAAGCATTGAGACTTCTAGAAAAGACAAACCCTTCGTGCCTATATCAGAGGACTACAGTGAGGGTGGGAGGAAGCAGTAAGTCCAGGGGCAGTATTACATTCCTCCCTTGCCCTTGAGAATTTTAAAAGGTCGAGGGATTTAAAGTCACCATGGGTATCTTCAGTAGCAATATCTCTGTAGCAATAGGTAATGAAGGCAGGGAATATCAGGATATCAGGATACAAGGAAAGAAGAAAAAAAAGAAGAGGAGAAAGAGTAAGCTAACCACTCCTGACTCTTCTACCTTCTTTTGGGGAATACTGATTGAAGCTTAATTTATGAAGTAAGTTTGACCCCATTGAAGAGATTTGAGAAGGCACCTCTCCTTGCCCTGCAGAGGAGGGGAGGAATCTGAGGTTGGGGAAGTAGTCTGTGGGTGTCGAACACTGAATATAATGTCAGACTTTCTCAATATGCTGGAAAGGTTTTGTGGAACATTTTTTCCTCCTTTTTTTATTCTTCTTTATAAAGGTTGACCCTGGGAGACATTAAAGGAATAATACATTGGAAAATATAGATTATGTAAAAACAAAAGTTAACAAAAATGTATTTTAAAAATAAATTTATATCAGACTAATGAAAGGAGCAAAAGAAGAGCTACAGAACTCCATATAGAAAGAAAAAAATAAGCAATAACACTATAAACAAATGACATATATAATCTGGCCACCGAGCTTCGTGAATGATAAAATGCTGAGCAATTTTCCTAAGTGAGACTAAGAATTGTGGGAGACTAGTCTCAGCAGAAGTGGTACTACAAATAGAACTCCAAACTTAGTCCCTATTTTTTTGGCTTTTATTGAAGACTATATCATTGCTAATCAGGTTGCTAGTATGATTTGATTTGATGTTGACATTGACAGCAATGCCTCTCTCCCATCAAAATCCGTCCTTTGAGCCATTAGAGAATCAACCCTTTGGAGATGGAATGCTTTTCTTCAAGAGCTCCCTTATTAAATTCTCAGCTAAGCTTAAAGGCAATTAGTTTAACATCTAGCTGACTGAGAGTAAGAGGAGAGTAGGAGAGAGGGCTAGTAAGGATCCAGAGAGGAGCAGTGGAGACTGAAAACGGAGATAGAGAGCTACTAGCCCCAGATGTTCTCAAAATACCAATTTGCCCATTTTATTTTAAGGATTGTCTCTTTTAATAAAACAATGTCCTTGCAGACTCTATACAGAAAAAAGTAAAGCAAAGAAGAAATAGAAATTCATGTTCTGGTCTAGAAGCTGGAGGGTAGACTCAATCAACAAGCATTTATCACCTACTCTGTGCCATGCATTGTGCTAGCTGCTAAGTTACAAGTACCAAGAATGAAACAATCCCTCATCACAAGGAGCTTAAGATAGACATTCTCCTGTTCCAACTGCATTAATCTTCAGTTATTTCATATTCCCATTGATGAACTATTTGAAATGGGATTTCATCTTTATTTTATGAAGAATATTGACTGAGACATTGACATATAATATAGAGAGATGAGTTTACAGTTTGGGAAATAAACACAAAGCAGAATAAAAAAGAAATTATTTCAATAAAATGTAAATATTCCCCTAAAAATTTAAAAACTCCTTTTTATGTTTAATGAAAACAAGAACTCAAAATTTGCTTAATTGTGAATCTTCTATAATTTTCTTTTGTGGTTATTTATTTGTTCATACTACAGAGAGTATTTGCAGTCTGTTGAAGCATATAATTTAACTATTCAAGAAGTTATAATTAAGACTAAAAATTAAAATTTAGGAGATTACATAGGAACATGCTTTAGAAAGTAAAGAGATGTGTAATATGTAGCAAGAGACTTTAAATGCTCATGCCACATAAAAAGGGATCACCCAGTGAGGGATTAAGTTTGATGTTTCACATGTATAGAAATAAATGAAGGATGATGGAACAGTGGAATCTAGGAGAGCCTCCCCTGAAAGTCTTTCTTCTATTCTCCCTCAATCCTGAATTGCAATTCTCCTTAGATTCCTAATATTTCATTGCTTATCACCTTTAGCTGTTTAGAAAACTGTTACAGAAGTTCCAATGTGTTGTGATTTCTCCAGAAAAAGCCCAGGATATAGCTGCTGACCTCATATTTCCTTCTGGAAGGGATAGGAATAAAAGGCAGGGAAATAGACAAATCTTTTTCTCTTATTCCAGGCTCACCTTTGTTCCCCACCTCTGACCCACAAATACATTGGTACACAAAAAGAAGGGGAAGAGGAAGGGAAGGATGCTCATTTCTTTTAGCTAGCACTGGGATAACCAATAGCAAGGGGGATAGACACAAGTCTCAGGGACAGGGAGGAGGATAGTACAGAGAGCTGGCCAGCACAGTTCATTGACAATAACAGCAGTCAGTGACTAGAAGGACAGGAAATGATTTTATCCTCCTTGGACCCTGGAGAGGGGCAATTAACAGAGGGGCTTTCTCTGAGGCTCAGAGTAGAAGCAGAGAGAAAATATTTATCTGGAATAGTCTCACTGAATGAGGTCCATTCAGCAACACAGCATCATCAGTGCCATCGATAACTCTTGGCATCAAGAACAGCTATTCATCATAGTTTCTCAGAAGGAAAGAACTGGAGCAAGCAACCCTGAGTGTCTCTTCACATTTATTCTCCACATGGAGGACACACCTAAAGGCACCAGACTCTACTTAATCCTCCTTCTAGACTCTTCTTTCCACAACTCTCCACATAGGATCCTGGACACCTTACTACAACTCTCCCAGGACCCCCAGTTCCAAAACATCTATTGTTGGTATAGGGTATGTATCAGAAGGAAGAGTTACACTAGCTATGCTTTCACTCAGATAAGTTCTACAGTGAGGGGAAGGAATGTGGGGACCAGGCTGGCTTCCATGTTGCTTCTTGATTAGCTGGAGACACTGGTGTTAAACTAATTAGTGTTCTTAATGCTAGAAAGTAGAAGATAGGTTGATCCTAAGGTCAACCTGAAGGGTACTAGAAAGGAGATATGGAAACAAAGTAGATGACAAAAATGGGGGAAGTGGGGTGGTGGAATATCAAAACAAAATGTAGTATGCATGTAAGAATGTGGTCAAAGTCATTCCATTCTATTTCAGCTTGAGGACACAGATCATAAATTACTAATAATCTTCTAATGGACAAATATAATGGCCTTTTCTTAGTTTTCATTATTGTGATTATTATTTACCTCTGCAGTCTTTGACATTATAGACCACTCTCTTTTCCTTAATACCTATTTCTCTCTAGATTTTTGTAATAGTACTCTCTCCTGCTTTTCCTCTGCCTGTCTGACTATTCCCTTCCAGCCAGCTTCCTGTGCAGGATCTTTATCCAGGTATCCAGGTCATGTCTAAATAGATGAGTATCCCCAAGGCTCTCTCCTAGGCCCTCTTCTTTTCCCTTTTTCTATAATTTCCCTTGGTGATCTCATTCTTTTCACAGATTTAACTATCATTTTTATGTAGGTGATTCTCACATTTAACTGTCAAGCTACAATATCTCTCCTGACCTTCAGTATCATATCTCAAGTTGCTTATTAGACATTTTGAATTGAATGTGTCCAGAACTAAATTCCCCCTAAATCATCACCTCTTCCTAATTTCCCTAATTTCCTATTACCATCCTACCCAGTTACCCAGCAGCCCAAATATCTTCCTTAATCCTTACTCTCTTATGCCCTCCGCACCCCATCCAATCATTTGCTAAGTCCTCATATCACTCATTGTCTCCTCTGACACTACCACATTAACTCATGTAAAATTAGGCAACAGGAGGCAACTCATCAAGTAGAGAACAAAAGGGATCATTTGGAGGAAGCTGCTTTTCTAACGCCTGTCCTTTTGAAACTCCCACTCTTTGGTGTCCAGCAGGCACGCCTGCCAAGTTTTGAGCCAGCAAGAGATGTAGTGGAAGTGGAAGGTATGATTGCAGACTCCCCAAGTGACAGACTCCCCACTCCCACTCTGACACAGGCCTTTACCATCTCCTTCCTGAACTATTTCAATAGCTTGCAGATTAGTCTCCAGGTCTCAAATCTCTCCCTGCTCCAGACATCCTACACTCAGCTGTCAAATCAATTTTTCTTTGAAAGTCTGACCCTATCACCCCCTAATCAGGACTCCCTATTGTTTCTAGAATCCTATATAAAGTATCCTAGCTTTTAAAGATGTCCATAACTTGGTACCTTCTTACCTTTCCTTTCCACACCCCCCACCAATAGTACATGATCTAGGGACCCTCTCTTCCTTGCTATTCTTTACACAAGACATTCCATCTTCCAACTCTGGGCTTCTTTGATAGTTTAATTGTCAGGACACTGAATAAGTTAATTAATTTAGGTAGGATTGTCATTTTGTTATATTATATATGTATAGTTATATTTGTTATATATATATATGTGTGTGTGTGTGTGTATATGTTGGCCTACCTATGAGCAATTAATTTTTCGCCAATAGTTTAGCTCTGTCTTTATTTATGTGAATAGTGTTTTGTGATTTTGTTCATATAGTTTCTGTGTGTGTCTTGGTAGATGAATTCCCAAGTATTTTAAACTATCTGGGCTCCTTCCTTAATTGGAAGTATTGAGAAGGGCTCTTTCTAGAATTAGCCTCAAAGTCGGGAAGACCTAGGTTCAAGTTCCACCTCTTAAATATACTGACTATGGGACTCAGTGGTGTAGGACAGGTAATGCTTTTTTAAATACCTTTATTTACAAAGATGAAGTAAAATGAGCATTATCATATATTGCTGGGAGCCATCAAAGACCAGGCTGTTTCACATGGTCACACATGGAAACCAGGGAATGCAAAGCAGCCCCTAGGAAGGATGGAAACACCCACTGAAACCTACCTAAGTGACTTTCCTTATTAACATCCCTTTATTATTGGAATTGCTATGATTATTATTCTTATTTAGCCCCAGGAAAAATAGATGAGAACAACATGATTGCAGGGTTAATACAGATGTCCCACTCTGTCCCCCCAGAATATTACCAGGAGAGCCTACTTTCAAAATTAAATCTAAGAATTCTTATATACTCACTTCTTATAGGACCTTCTTTTCTAGGCATAAAAACTTCTGGCAAATATGTGCTCTGAATTTCCCAATCTATATCTGGGTCATGTTGATTCTACCCTCTGACCCTGTACTTAGCAACAATGTTTTGTTGACTCTCTCCTTAGGCTTTGAGTTTGTTGTTAGGTTCTATGGAGACATGTATGTTGAAAAATGATTGTGTGCCAGAAAAGCATATACTCACTGAAGTCATAAAATAAACAAACCCCATGTAATGGCAGAACACTAAGTGACACCTAAGCACAGGTCTGAGCACTCAGTCATCTTTCATCTCTTATTCACCTGACTACTCCACCTAGTCAGAAGGACCCTCCTCTTTGGGAGACTGTGGGTTCAACTATCAAAAATGTATAAAGTAGATCAGATGAGAATTATTCATGAAACTGTGAATATCTTAGTTATAGCTTACTTTTCTTTTAAAATACATAATAAATTCAATGACACTTTCAATACTATTGTGAAGATTGGATTTGGCTCTCCCCTGACTGTAACAATGAAGGTACTTTATTACTTTATTGTGAAGATTAAATTGTAATTCCCTGTCTATTTTTAGATTCTAACTCCCCAGGTGTAAACCCACTACTAAAAGTAAATTACCCATTTTAACCACAAAAGAGGTATGAACTAACTACAAAAAAATGTGTGAACTAACCACAAAAGGTTTGAACACCCATTTCATACATTGAGTGGGAGGTCTGTGACCCATGTGTGAAAGAGTGGGCAGGGGAGGTGACACAAGAGAAAAGGGTCTTTAAATAATGGAAAAAAGGGACACACAGATTGATCATGATCAGTCACTAGGAGTTGGACTTGGATTGAATAGTCACTTGGAGTTGGAGTGAAGAGAGACACTTGAGGAGAGACTGGAAGACAGTCACTCGGACTTGGAGTGAAGCCACTTGACTGTGGTACTGGACCTCTGGAGGAGCTCCTGCAGGAGACCTCAGACTGCTTTCTTTTTAGATGGTCACCATGGTGAGTGTAAAGGCTGACTTAGTTTCTTGTCCTTTCTGGAGGTGTGAACCTCTGGCTTCCTCTCTCTCTCCTCTCTCCCCTTTTCTCTCTTTCTTAATATCTTCCCTCTATTGTAAAAACAAACTACCATAAATTCCACTTGACTTTAGTAATTCACTTTGGGATTTAGAAATTAAATACCTGGTGACCACCAATTAAATATTCAGATCCAACTATAAATCTAATACTATCCTGATCATCTGAATTTACTTCTGAACTTCCTTTTGTTCATTTCTGTGAATGTTCTTTTCTTTTTAAAAAATTATTTATTTACCAATTTCATGTAATAATAAATTTCCACATAAGTTTTGCAAAGTTATATAATCTAAACTGTCACCTTCCCTTCTTCCCTCTCCCATCCTGGAGTTTTCAAGCAATTCAATCTGTGTTATATGTGTATTATCATACAAAACATGTTTCCATATTATTCATTTTTCTAAGTGAATAATCTTATAAAACCAAAACCCCAAAACATATACCCCAACAAACAAGTGATAAATTATCTGCATTTATACTCCAACAGTTCTTTCTCTGGAGGTTTGTAGAATTCTTTTTCATAAGTCCTTTAGAATTGCCCTTGATCATTTTATTGCTGATAATAGCTAAGTCTGTCAGATTTTATTATTCCACAATGTTTTAGTTGCTGTGTACAATGTTTTCCCGGTTCTGCTTATTTCTTTTTTTTTTTAAACCCTTACCTTCCATCTTGGAGTCAATACTGTGTATTGGCTTCAAGGCAGAAGAGTGGTAAGGGCTAGGCAATGGGGGTCAAGTGACTTGCCCAGGGTTACACAGCTAGGAAGTGGCTGAGGCCAGATTTGAACCTAGGACCTCCCATCTCTAGGCCTGGTTCTCAATCCACTGAGCTACCCATCTGCCCCCTGGTTCTGCTTATTTCACTCCACATCAGTTCATGTAGGTCTTTGCAGTTCTTCCTGAAATCATCTTGTTCATCATTCTTACTTATAGCACAATAGTACTCCATCACCATCATATACCACAATTTGTTCAGCCATTCCCCAATTGAAGAACATACCTCTATTTCCAATTCTTTGCCACCACAAAAAGAGCTGCTACAAAATATCTTTCCCATTAAAAAAAATCTCTTTGGAATATAGACCTCCTATTTGTATTCATGGATCAACGGTATGCATTGTTTTATAGTCCTTTGGGCATAATTCCAAATCGACCTCCAGAATGATTGATCACAACCTCCATCAGGAATGCATTAGTGTAGGACAAATAACTCTTGAAGACTAAGTTGCTGGCCTGCATTGGTAGAGGGAGCTTCCTCACCTGAAAATTCTCTATGCCCTGTTCATCACAATTCTAGTCCCCATCCCCTATATTTATTTATATATCCTGTCACTCTATAATATTTTTTAAAGCACAGATAACTGATCAAAACAAAACAAAAAAGAGAATTAACATTTTTTCTAAGTGGGAACCAATTCTTCAATTGACATAAATCTTTGGTTCAGATTTAGTTCAACAATTAATAAAATATTGCAATATCTTCAAGTTTGTTCTTGGAAGACCCAAAGATAATGGGTATAAATTTATCCAATTCAATGATGGTACAGAATCAATTCACTGAAAAATGCTATAATAAACGAAATAGCTTTCTAATGAATTATAAATTCCTAAATGATAAAATAAAAAAATGACTGAATCTGGCTTTCATTTATGAATAAATCCTTTTAAAAGAAAAAATACATTTCATAAAATCTTTTCAAGGGAAAAAAGAATGGCATTTGTGAGGGTTGGTTATCATGGGCAAAGTTCTGAGGGACTCTTCAATGAACTCAATCTTATTGCCAAATGAAAGGGACAAGCTAAACAGATAGGAGGGTGAAATAGTTCTATCTTTTCTGAGTTGAGCTTAAAACCACAACAAGAGAATTAGATTGATATGCTCTGTGGACAGTGGGAGATATGAGATTAAATAACAGGGTTAGGAGAATATAGTGAAGGTTCATTTAAGCATTGTTTGCATGTCATAATTAAAATGAAAAAAGTTATTTTTAAAGTTTTTTTTTTAAATTTACACATAGAAACAATTTTAGACAAATGTTTCCTGTCATTTTACAATTCAGATTCTCTCCCATGTTTCCTCCCCCACCCCAAGGTAATAAACGGTCTGATATGCTACACCAGTGTTTTCATGCAATACATATTTCCATATTGCTACTGCTGTGAAAGAAAGCACATTTCACACATACAATAAAAATCTTATGAAGAAAATAAAGTGGAAGATGGCATGCTTTGATCTGCAATCAGACTCTGATAGTTCCCTCATTAGCTGTGGATAGCATCCTTCAAACCTGACTTCCTTGTGGATATCTTGGAAACTTGCTTTGCTGATAACAGTTTAGTCTTTCACAGTTGACCATCATACAATATTTCTGTTACTGTATACAGCATTATTCTGGTTCTGCTCACTTCACTTTGCATCAGTTCATATAAGTCTTTCCAGGTTTTTCTGAAATCATCCTGTTCATCATTTCTAATGGCGCAACAGTATTCCATTACAACCATATACCACAACTTATTCATCTGATCCCCAAGTGATGGACAACCCCGGAGTTACCAATTCTTTGCCACTACAAAAAGATCTACTAAAATATTTTTGTACAGGTAAGCCCTTTTCCCTTGTCTCTGATCTCTTTAAGATACAGACTCTGTAGTGATATTTCTGGGTCAACGCATATGCATAGTTTTATGATCTTTTGGGCATAAAAACCCAAACAATTATTTGAGAATAACAATGGCAGTTAGAACTTTCCAAAGTTGTAATCCAGGCCTGATTTTGAAGATATGATGGTTAAAGTTTGGAATTAAAATGAGATATATATCATTGTAAACTGAGGGAGGAACTATATGGAATTTAGGTCTCTATTTCTCCCAAGGGGGAACAAACACCCTGAGGTACCCTGAGAAACCTCCATCCCACTTTCCTAGAACAGGAAGGTAACCAAGAAATATGATGCCTTTAAGATTAAGATAATTTTTATTAAACAAGGACATACATGTGCAAGTGAAGGATAGTACAGACCGAAGGATTTAGTACAAAAAGCTCAAAATTTAGCCAGTCAGTGGATATACTTATAATTCTTAACAAAGGGAGGCAGAGAAGGGACTGATCCAGGGAAGGATCTGCAGTAATGTGGGTGGAGAGTTCCCAGGAACAGTAATGACATAATGCCAGTTGCAAGGGGGAACAGAGATATCTCTGATTCATATTTTTGGTATAAGACATGAAGATAAAAGTATGAAGTAAAGTCTCAAGATTTTAGAAATACATTGGGCAGAGAGTCTTAGGGTCAAGTGTACCATAATTGAAGCCAAGTGTTAATAGGGATAGAGAGTATAGAGCCCAGACTTCAAGGTGGCTTTGCTATCTCATCCCAGAGACCATGAGAGCTGGCTGGTGGGATGAGCCAGTTGTTGTCCAGTATGGAAGAGATATTGGAAAGGCATGCAGCAAGACAAGAAGCAGTGGCTGAGTGGTGACCTGACCATCAATCAAATGAAGATTCTGATTTGGAATGTTACTGGGAAAGGCAGTTTGGAGTCAAACCAACTGCTGACTGAATTCTGAACTTAGCTGATGCTGGTTGCCTTTGAGTCAGAGTCCTGACTGATTTCCTGGTTGTCTTTGAATCAGGGAAGGAAGAAGTTGGGTTTATCTCTGGGACTTGGGATAATCAAGCTGGAGGTGGCCTGGTGACTTTGAAGGCAGAAGAAGAGGGACAATAGTCCATATATCTCTCTGACTTGCTCTGTTGGTGATAGTGACTGAAATACTAGACCTATCAACCATTTCTCTCAATATCCTCTACTCTAAGGCTAATTATAGAAGTAGGGAAACCCCCAACCCTTTTACCTCCATCACCCATCTTTTCCAATCTTCCCCAAATAAACCCTTACTTAATATAAAAGAAGATAGAGAGTATTTTCATTTAAAACATCATTAACTCACCCTGACTAATTTAGAAACCAGAAGAAGAACAGGGGAAGGGGAAATTGAAGGGAAGAAGAGGGGAGGAAGGGAGGCTGGAAGAGGGAGGAAGGGAGGAATAAAGGGAGGAGGGTAGGCAAAAGAAGATAACTACCTGATTTATTAGTTATAATTTATTCATCAAATAAACCCCCCTCAATATTATCTATTACACTAGCCTAGTGTCCCAGAACTAAGAGAACTGGTTTTCATGGTTCCTTCATCTAGGCGGTTACTTTCAAAGATAGTTTTTTCAAGTTACTCTGGGTCCTAAAGACAGTCAGTGTCTCCAAATCACTCTGAGTCCCAGATAAACAGAGTCAGTCTTACATATCTTCAACACCCAAATGCAGGGTAACTAAAACATATCAAAATAATGATCAACCTAATTTATAGATCACCTACCAGTTAAAGTAAGTTTACTTAGCCCCAGCATGGAAAAGATACTCAGTAAGGATAAAACATCTCTGTAGTTTTCCTTCCCTGACTGTTGACCATACAGGTCCATCAGTCAAATGTCTGTTGGAGTTGTTTCTAATTTCTCATATGTTTGGCTTTTATACTTAGAACACAGGAAGCTATATCACTGATTCGACCTAAATTTCCTGGACCAATTGAGACTCAAGGATGGCTTCAATACATTTTTTTTTTTAAGAAACACATGGGGAGTAACGCGAACTCTGAGGAAGTAAGAGGAACAAGAGGACAGGTGGGGAGTATCAACCCCTTGATACCCCTATAGACAATAGAGTCTGAACCACAATGGGAAGCTTTGGGGGCGACTGCGGTGCTAGAAAACTGAGGGGAGTCACCACTCCTTAGCGCTGAGGCACTGGGGCGACAGGGTCGCCAAGAAAGGTGGGAGTCAACTGATTGGTGCCTACTATCTCAATAGGAGGCACTGGGGTCGCTAGGAAAGAGATACAGAGAAGCAAGAGTGGTAAGAGGAGAAGATGACAAGGGGGAGAGAGAGAGAGAGGCAGTGAAGGCCGAAGGGCCTGGTCAGAGAGAGCTGGCAAGAGAGAGCAAGAGAGGAGTTAGTAAGGGAGTTCCTAGGAGAATGCAAGAGAGAGCCTTGCTCCAGATCCCTGTATTCACTGAGGGTTCTAGGAATGCATATGCATCATGACATAGGTTCTAACATTGGTTGAATTGACAGTGACAAGATCAAAGAAGTAGAGTTCAATCCATCCCTCACCTTTGCAAATGAAGTCCAAGCTGGCAACGCCCTGATTCAAACTGCACTATGTTAATGATCTTGCTCCTAGAAGAGACAGTGTGGCTGTCTCCACACACAGCCCAAGAATTTTCCCGTCCTTTGCTAGTGCCTAGGACTGTCCCTTCAACATCAAGAGTTCTGACCATGCGTCTGGTAGTACAATGTCAATACATGAATCATACTTCCCAAATGCTAATACACCTGGCATGCTACATATCCCCCCTTTCATTTAAAAATAAAAACAAGAGTGTATAATGTTAAAAATAAAGAATTATAAAACTCAATCAAAAATAAAAGTAGTAGTGAGTATAGCAAAATTAATAAATCAAAAATGAATTCCAAATCAAATAGCAAAAATTAAATGTAAAAATTATGTAGGATTAATAATAAAAGTAAAAATTATCTTAACAGTAAAAATGCTGTAAAAATGAGAAGAAAGAATGATCTTCATATCCACTTAGCAAAATCACAGGTAAAAAGTTTCATCAAAAACCAAAATATTAAAAATTAATAATAAAATGACCTTCACTCTTTAGTGATCCTGAATTAATGTGATATCAGTCCCATAGTCCATAAGATAGGTGCATTAATACATCATCTTACCCATGTGCTATAAGAAGTTGTCAGACCTTTAATAGATAAAGAAAAGGACTATGTCTTGAGATGAGAGGGAATTCATTTCCTTCCCTTGTTCTGATCAAGCATAGACTTAGGTATAAAGAAGCCAAGATGCCTGCCACATAGATATATGGTTGGAACTTTGGTACCAGGCTGACCTGTGTATGAGGATATCAAAACACTGCACCCTTATACCACCAACCTAATCAAGCAATATATATCCATCTTACATGGAATATATATCTGTCTGTGGCTTAGGCTGTCTGGCCAAGTATAAGGTATCCATTGCAATCCCTTTTTATGCAATCAGGCACAATAGCTCAGAATAGTCCCATGAAGTTTAACAAATGCTGTCATGTTCCTACAGTCTCAAGCTTATGGGTATATACAAAAATAAAATTTCAGATTCATAGTTCAGGATCAGAGTATTACTAGTACTTGCAATGTACTTCAAGTATTATCAAAGTTGTGAAAAAAGAAAGAAAAATGAATAATAAAAAGTATTCAGCAAAAAGAAAGTAAAAGAAAAACCAGAAAATGTTCAATTAAAAATAATAATAGAATAATGATAATCTAAAAAAAAAAATTTTTGAGCCATATGGCAATGTGTCAATTAATTCACATTGTAACAGGAAGAATTCATCTCCCAAAATGCATCTTCCATGCCTAATATTAGATGGTCAGTATTCATGGAGCAAGCATACCAAATATATTAGCATGTAACAAATTTTTCAAAACATTAATGCAATCATTAATGTAACTCTTAAAAAGTACTGTCATTTTCTTAAACATCACATTCTGAATGACTGTAGTTCAGTTTCATCAGACAATAAATGATGAGAATGATGAGACAGAGCCACTTCTGGCTGTATATTTCTGATATGAGCCCTATTTCTACAACCTTTCCTGCAAAGGATGATTAAACCAATAACCAAAATAGTAAAGATTATAATATTGACAATGTTTGTCAAATTAATTCTGCCAAACCAGTTACTAGGATTCAAGGAAGCTAAAGTTGCTTCCCATTTGGATGTAATTTTTACCGCTTCTTGTTCATATACAATTTGGTCTAACTTAATTTCTTGCTGTAAATGCATAATGTCCAAAGTGCTGTTATGATGTCCCCAAGCACCTTTAATGTGCTCTACTACAGTTTGCCATCCATATGAGACATTATCATATTTTAAAGGTGTAATGCAATATCTAGTTTAATTGAAATGACATGGATAAGTAATTCTAGTGTCTAAAGCTTCAACCTCTTTTCCTAACCAAAATACAGCATCTTTCAAAGTTTCCAATTCATTTTAAAAGCTAAGTCAAGACTTTGCTGTGTGTGCCACAATTCAGATGAATTAGACATAACCTCTTGTATAAAATCATGGTTCTGAATGGAATTAGTGCAATGGTTGCTGTGGTTAATGCCATAATCATAGCAATGGTGGACACTACTGCTCCTATAATTAACAATATAAAATGTTTGGAGTGATGCACAATGATGTTAAATGCTTTTTGAACAAGATGGACAGTTGGAGTGGTTGCCCATCTCTGTAAGATTGACAGGTAACCACACCAATGGTGGTTGGTACATAATAGCTATAAAGGTATTATCATGCCTGGAATTTATACATTGATGTAGGTGACAATTTGGGCATAGAATCTCATACAGTCCCTTCTTGTTCCTAGAAATGTTTAGAGTGTTACCTACTAACATCACATAGGGAGCAAATACACATGCTGTGATGTTGATGTAGGTGGTATTTTCAAGATAGATCCCTGAATTTGTTATTTTTACCTGAAATTTACGAATTGACTATGTGGCAGCCATTATTTTCCATTGGGTATTTTGAATGGAACCTGCATCAATAGCAAGTCTGGGATCTGATATATCAGCCTGTGGAAATTCTTCAATCCTATGCTGTGTTGTGCATGGAATGCACCATCTCTCATATCCTCTAGTTCCATTTAAACGTGTCAGTAAATCATAAAATCCACAATGTAATCTTGGTCCCCAATTATAAATCTCAAAGTCTATTTTACCTGGCATCTCCACCTTCCTAGGAGACTGGACAGAGCAATTTGTCCAATGCAAATCCCTGTGCATATTCAAGCACAACCTCTTGTTCTCAGGATGGTGGTGTTTATGAGGTGGCTGAGATCTTCTATCCCCTTTTCCTATTACACCCATACCAATGCCTATATAATTGTTATCAGTAGCATTTTTTACAATCCAAGTTTGAATTCTACGTGGTATACAGAATGCATTTCTTTTTTCAGCACGCATAGTAGACACACAAAATGGAAGGTATACAGTAGAACCCTTCAGATTCTAAAGGAATGTCTTTGGCTAAAATTGGATATGATAGCCATTTGGTGTCATTAACATACACAAGTAGGGGCTTGTCCATCCAAGTTAACATTCTTAATATAGGAGGTTTAGATATTATAGACCAATAGACTTCAGCATGACAAGTGTCCATCAGTAGGATAATAGTAAATGTCATTAAAAGCAGTGTAACACCAGTCTTTGGTGTGTGTGTGTGTGTGTGTGTGTGTGTGTGTGTGTGTGTGTGTGTGTAGTCACCAGTGATGTTTTCATCCAGTGTGTCTGGAGTGTGGCTGGTGTGCAGCTAACTGATGTCATCAGTGTTGTTCGTCTGCTTCTCTTCCTGGTCCTGTGTCACATGGCATGGTGTGCTTTGTGGGTGACCAGATGTTTTCACTATCTGTAGAAATACAAACAAACCCTCAATCCAAAGTTATCAACCTGTTGTTATCAGTTGATGTCCAATAGATTTGGCCCCATCCTCTTACTTTGACCCTATGTGTGTCTACCTTCCTCATGTGTGTTTCTTGTAGACAGCATATAGTAGGGTTTTGATTTCTAATCCACTCTGCTATTTGCTTGTGTTTTATGAGTGAGTTCATTCCATTCACATTCAGAGTTATGATTACTAGCTGTGTATTTCCTAGCATTTTGATTTCTACTCCTATTCCTACCTTTTCTTCATTCACTATTTCCTTCTACACCAATAAATGTGATCCTGTTAGTGATTTCTTAAAGAGTAAAAGTAAAAATACTTTCCTCAACTTTTATTTAATATAGACTGCCTAGATTTAGCCCAAAGCTACATGGTATCTGTTTCTCTAGGGACAGATTAGAGTGCAACTCTTTAAAAATGTTATAAACTGCAAAGTAGAGGTGCCAATCACATTCTAAGAAATATTAATAATCATACACTTTTTTGGATAATGTATAAATTTCAACTATCTTAATGGTATTTCCTTTTAGATACACTCAATAAATATTTTCCAAGGCATATTGAAATATACTACACAGATAAAAAATAATGAATACAAAAATGTATTTAGGTGTTCTGGAATTCATAATATGTAATATATGCTCTGAAAATACTATGAATCCTAGTTGAAAACCGGTTGCACAAATGTAAAATGAATGATTTTGATTATATTAAATTAAAAATATTTTATGCAAATAAAACCAATGCAACCAAAATTAGAAGGAAAGCAACAAACTAGAGAACATTTTTATAACAAAACTTTGACAAAGGTTTAATTTCCCAACTATATAAGGAACTAAGTCACATTTACAAAAAATCAAGCCATTTCCCAATCAGCAAATGGTCAAGGGACATGAATAGGCAGTTTTCACATGATGAAATCAAAGCTATTAATAAGTACACGAAAAATTGTTCTAAATCCCTCCTGATTAGAGAAATGCAAATTAAAACAACTCTGAAGTACCATCTCACACCTAGCAAACTGGCCAATATGACAGCAAAGGAAGGTGATAAGTATTAAAGGAGATGTGGCAAAATTGGGACACTAATACACTGTTGGTGGAGTTGTGAATTGATCCAACCATTCTGGAGGGCAATTTGGAACTATGTGAAAAGGGCTTTAAAAGACTGTCTACCCTTTGATTTAGCTATACCACTGCTGGGTTTGTATCCCAAAGAGATAATAAGGAGCAAAATGTATACAAAAATATTTATAGCTGCCTCCTTTGTGGAACAAAAAATTGGACAATGAGGGGTGTCCATCGATTGGGAATGGCTGAATAAATAGTGGTATCTGTTGTTGATGGAATATTATTGTGCTAAATGGAATAAAGAACTGGAGGAATTCCATGGGAACTGGAATGACCTCCAGGAATTGATGCAGAGTGAAAGGAGCAGAACCAGTAAAACATTGTACATAGAGACGGATACATTGTGGCACAATCAAATGTAATAGACTTCTCTACTAGCAGCAATGCAATGATCCTGGACAATTCTGAGAGACTTATGAGAAAGAACACTATCCACATCCAGAGAAAGAACTATGGGAGCAGAAACATATTAGGAGCACAACTGCTCAGTCACAAGGGTAGATGGGGGATATGATTGGGGATGGAGACTCTAAATGATCACTTGAGTGCAACTATCAATAGTATGGAAATGGGTCTTGATCAATGACATGTAAAAACCAGTGGAATTTTGCGTTGGCTATAGGAGGGGTTGGGGGCGGGGGGGAGGAAAAGAACATGAATCTTGTAACCATGGTAAAATATTCTAAATTAATTAATTAAATAAAAATTTCCAAATAACATATGAAGTAGTGTGATAGGGATGTGATTGGGGTTTTGATGTTAAAGTATCACACTACTACAAATATGAATAACATGGAAATAGGTTTTGAACAATGATATGTATATAACCCAGTGGAACTGCTTGTTGGATTTGGGAAGGGGGAGGAAAGAGCTAGGGGTTGGGGATCATGAATCATGTAACCATGGAAAAATTTCTAAATTAATTTTTTTTATTTGGTCAATTTCAAACATTATTCCTTGGTTACAAAAATCATATTCTATTCCTCCCCCTGCCCTTCCTGTAGCCGATGTGCAACTCCACTGGATATTACATGTGACCTTGATCAGAACCTATTTCCATGTTGTTGATGTTTGCACTAGGATGTTCGTTTAGGGTCTATATCCCCAATCATATCCCCCTTGACCCATGTAATCAAACAGTTATTTTTCTTCGGTGTTTCTACTCCCGCAGTTTTTCCTCTGAATGTGGATAGTGTTCTTTCTCGTAGATTCCTCCAAGTTGTTCAGGATCACTGCATTGCCACTAATGGAGAAGTCCATTACATTCAATTGTACCACAGTGTATCAGTCTTTGTGTACAATGTTCTCCTGGTTCTGCTCCTTTTGCTCTGCATCACTTCCTGGGGGTTGTTCTAGTTCTTATGGAATTCCTCCAATTTATTAAAATATTCTAAATTTTAAAAAATTAAAAAAATAAAAGAAAGCTGGTTGTACAAAGTAGATGTCCATCAATTGGAAAAGGTTAAACAAATTGTGGCATACAGATGTAATGGAATATTTCTGTGCTCTAAAAAATGACAAATGTGATGAATACAAGGAAACATGGAAGATTTAGATGAACCGATAGATGAACTGATACAGAGTGAAATGAGTAGAGCCAAGAAAACTATACACAATGACTTTTGTTGTTGTTCATTCATTTCAGTAATTCTGTGACTTCATGTAAGGTTAGTTCTTAGCAAAGACACTGGAGTGGCTTGCCATTTCCTTCTTCAACTCATTTTGCAAACAAGGAAATTGAGGCAAACAGGGATAAGTGGCTAGACCAGGGTCACATGGCTAGAAAGTGTCTGCGGTCAGATTTGAACTCAGGAAGAATCTTCCTGACTCCAGGTCCAGCACTCTATATACTATACTCTATACACTACCCAGCTGTCCATACACTATAATTACAATGGAAATGGAAATAACACCCCCAAGAAGTCAGGAGAAAAATAACAAAATTATAAAGATCAAGTGTGACTCTAATGATGCAATAGAAGAAACCCTCAACTTTTTGTGGAGGTGGAAGGTCCACAGATGTTACCCATTGCACATGTTTTTTTTCACTTCCTGAACGTATTAATCAGCTAGGCTAACTTCTTTTTCCTCTCTTGAAAAAAAACAAAACAAACCACTATTTGTCATAAGGAATGGCTCTCTGGGAGTAGGAGGGGGAGGGATATGTGGAACAGTATGGTGATGTAAGAAATAGAAAACATCAATAAAACATTTTAAAAAAGAGAGTTGGCTGCATTGAGTGAGACAGTATTGGGTAACAACATATTTTACTCTACGGTAAGCTTTTAAATAGATACCAAAGCTTTTAAAAAATAAAATATAACATAGAAACCTAAAAAAAAACCCATATCTGTCAGGTCTTCCTTCCTTCATAAAATCCATAGATCCAGTAATTAAAACCACAATTATAACTAGCATTTATATAGCTTTTTAAGGTTTGCAAAACACATATGTTTGTCACACATCAAGCATACTCCATTAAGCCTATCCGGTCTCCCTAGTGTCCATAATTGGTGTTCATAATTGTGAAATTAGGAGTGAATGTTTCAAAGCACTACCCCAGAAACTCCTTATGACCTGTTGGCTAATAAGCCCCTCCTTGCATTTCTGCTGCAATTTTTCACTGACATGGAAGCCTGACTCAATCCGGTTGGCAGCTACTATGATTATCCCATCATTGCATTATACCATTAAATCATTACTTTTCCCAGCCAGCTTCTTTCTGTGTAGATATTTCTATCTTCCAAGCTTTTCTTCTCTCCAACTTTTCTGGCACTGAAACATTTTTAGCCAGGAAAAGCTGATCCTAGATGGTCAGCTTATGTCAGTGTTGATTTCTAGATCATGAGTGTTGTCCTAGAGTGGGAGGGACTGCAAAAAGAAGAGGCATTGAGGAATACACAATTATCCTCCAATTTGCAACATCTCTTCTGTGGGATTGTAACTGAACTCAGAAACACTGAAAAGAGGTATTTTTAATACTCAGACACATACTCCCCACACATTGTTTAGCACTATGAAATACTCTCCTAGTAGGCAGGACTGAGGGCATAAGGAAGCCAAGGAAATGAAGGAATGAGAATGAAAAGGGTAAGAAAAAAACTAATCCAAAGGAGGAGTTCAAAATGTTAAAAATGTTTAAATGCTAAAGTAAGTACTGTCCTTAGATAGGAAGTATTCCCTGACTTATTCTTCTAGAGCTAGGTTGACTATATCTTCCCCTTTAGCTTTTACAGAAGACTATTAATTTTTTTTTTCTATTTTTTTATTGACATTCAAAACAAATTTCCACATCGGTCATTGTTGTAAGAGCAAAGTCATACATAACTGACCCCCCCCCCCCCGATAAAACCAAAGATACCCTCATATGAAAGAAGGTTCCAACAGTTCTTTCTTGGACGGTGGAGAGAAGAGAGAATTTCAAAGATGCAAGAAGAATGAACGTACCAACATGTTCCCCCTACCGTCTTGGTGGCAGATTTGTCTCTTATTTCACCTTAATCTCAGGATAGGAAAGTGAGCTCAGACTTAGTTTAATTCTTTTATATCAAGTTCATGTACAGATACAGCATGACTGGCAGAGGAATGCCAGCTACCACTGCGAAGGATCACAAAAGTCACTCCTAAAGGACACTTCTTGCTCACTGCTCGTATCAGTTCTGATTTTCATTTAAACTATCTTTCTTCATTTTCTTCTGAACAATTATTCTGGGATGGGGCAATCTCTTGGTGTTTTAAGTTTAAAAGTTGGAGCAAAATGAGATACTATTAAGTCATTCAACAGCTAATTAAATGTGTGGTTTAATTAGCCATAGAAAGAGAAGGATGTTCAACATTGAGAACACCTTGGGCTGATTCAGGGGAGCAATCCCCTTTCCCCATATCCATGGTGACTTACCAGCTACACATCAGAGCTCCCCTCTACCATCTGATGTATTCTTTGTACTTAGGTGACGAAGATGTGATGTCAACAGTATGATCCTTTTAGTCTCAAGAACCAACCAACTATTTTTAGATAGATGCTTTCTTGAGTCATGTTTCAATATCTTTTAGGGGGAAGCTAACCTAATTTCCAAGAAGGAAAGGGTTAGAATATTGCTCCTACCACAACAAAATTATTCCATTATAATCATATATCAGAATATGCTCAGCCATTCCCAAATTTTTGCATAGCCCCAGAGTTTCTGATAATATGCTACCACAAAAAACTGCTATAAATATTTTCATATATTTAGGTTCTTGTCCTCTTTATTTAATCACCATGGGTTATAGACTGAGTAGTATTACTGCAAAGTCAAAATTTATGCAGTTTAATAACTCTTGGGACACAGTTTCAATATCACTTTCTAAAGTCTCACCAAAATGCATCAATGTACCTGTATCTCTTTATTATTTTAAAAATAAAACCCCTTTCTGTCTTAGAATAAATACTGTGTCTTGGTTCTAAGGCAGAAGAGCAGTTGGGCCAGGCAGTCAGTGTTAAGTGACTTGTTTAAGGTCACACAGTTTGGAAGTGTCTGAATCCAAATTTGAACCCAGTACCTTCCATCTCTGAGCCTGGGTCTCAATCCACTGGGTCATTTAGCTGCTCACCACCTGTACTTATTTTCCCGATGCACAACCACCATTTGTCATTCTCCTTTTTTATCAGTTTTGCTAAAATGATGAACATGAAGAATAATCTCAATGCTGTTTTATTTTGCATTCCCCTAATTATTTGGAGCTCCCCCCCCCCAGGTGGCTATAGATTGCTTAAATTTCTTCTCTAGAGAACAGCCTATTTATAAAATTCCTTGACCATTTATCAATTGAGGAATGACTTTTATTCTTATAAATCTGAATAAATTCCTTATATATCTTGGAAGTGAGAACTTTAGGAGAGGAGTTTTATTGGATTTACTTTTTAAAAGATGTTTACATTTTATATTTTTACCTCCATCATATTATCTTTCCTTTCTTGCTTCTTGATTTCTTTAAATAGAAGAGGAGTATAAATCAGGAGTGTGCTCAACACTAAAGAATTTGATGCAGATAGCTTCTATTCCTCTGCCCCTCCTTTATTCCCCTCACCCTGACCCCAAACATAGGTTCTTACTTAATCCTTCTTTTTTTTCTTTTTAGACCACTCTTTATAATTTCCATTCTGCACTTAAACTTTATTTTACTTATTACCACTCCTTTCTCATGTCTGGCCTCCATTTCCCTCTTCTGTTTCATCATTTACCCACTGAGGGTTTTTCTAAGCCAAACTCTTTGTGTATTTTTGTGTGGGTATGTGTGTGTATGCATCCTAACCTTCTTTGACCAGATAAGATAAAAGTAAGGTTCAAGTGGTGCCCATTCCTCTTCCTCTTCATTCTTCTCCTTTTCTTCCCTAATGTAATCTTTATTCTCATTCCTTCTCTTTCTTCTTTTAATGTCATCAAAATATAATAACAAGAAAAATTCCTAGATCCTTTATCTTACTTGACTCCCTCTATGGCCCTGATGATATTTTAGAATTTAAACACTTCATCCTTACCTGATTTTTTCAATTTTTATTATATTATTATTATTATTAAATATGTTTGCCTTTTGTGTTTCTCTTGATATGCTTGTACTTCAAAGATTTTACTCTTATATTTTTATCAGGAATGCTTGGGAGTCTTTTATTTAATTAAAGTTCTATACCGGCTCCTTCCTCTGTCCCCTCCCCCATAGGATTTTATTCCAAGTATCACTCTTAGTTGTAAACCTGTCCTTTTGGAATATCATATTCCATGCTCTCCATCCATTTATAGTGTAGCTGCAATATCTTGTATGATCCCTTGTATGATCCTTGTATGATTACTTAGTACTTGCCACCTTTCTTTTTCGATGCTTGCTGTTTTTTTTTTCTTACATGCTTTAGATTTTGGATATGATGTTGGTTTTCATTTGGGGGTTTGTTTTAAGATGACTGAAATATTTTCACTTTGCCCTATTGTTTTAAGAGAACTAGGGAATTTCCTTTCATTATTTTTTGAAATACAGCTATGCTTTTTTTGGGTGAGGGAAGGAATAGAAGTCATGCCTTTCAGGTAATCCAGTGATTCTCAATTTTTCCCCCTTGTTTTGTTTTTCAGGTCAGTTTTTAAAAATTAAGATAATTTATATTTTCTTCTATTTCTTCTATATTTTCCATTTTGTTTTAATATTTCTTGTCTCATTAAGTCATTAATTTATGTTAGGTTCATTCTAATTTTCAGGGAGTCTGATATCAGGAAATCAAAAGTAAGATTCTAAATCTCTCTTCCATAAATAATTTCTTTTCAGTTCCTTCCTCTAATTTCATTAATATTATTTTAAATTTAAAAAACAGTTTTTTAAATTTAAAATTTTAACTCTTTTAAAAATTTTTCTATAATTTGAATTGATCTGTGGACAAGTTGTTTTTCTTCAAGGCTTTTACTTGTGGCTGTTTCAAAGTTATTCTTCCTTTCTGGGTTTGTGTCTTGGATATCTCTGATCTCAATCATTTTGTATCTTGTTTTCTCATTCTTCCAGATATCTGCTCTGGGAAACCATAGCCTGGCATAACTGAGAGCTCTAGGCATCCAGTTCAAACTCCTGACCCCACTGGAGACTGCTGCCTGATGGTTCTAGGGATGAGACCCTGATGTTTGGTCTTGGGTAACTTGTTCTACCAGCATTAACCCTGAACTCTCAACACCGAATCCATCATCCTGGTTGATCCTTGTCTCAAAATTCCTACCTAGCCATTTACCTGTAGGCCAAATTTGTGGTTCTGAGTTGGAAAGATGACTTTAGTTTTTCCTTTGATTTTCCTATCACTGATTGGTTTGGTATTCTTAGATCATTAATGGATAAGTTGTAGGTTGTACTATTTCTTTATTCATTCATCTTGGCTCAATCTCTTATTAGTCCTTCTTTTAATACATCTGTAATCAAATTTGGTTGGAACCTTTAATTGACCATGTGCCTAGCTGACTAGAATAACCTGCAAAATACCTACACAAGTTCCATCTTTCCAAAGTCCTTCCATGAAACCATTACATATCATGATTCTCTTGGAAGCAGGTTCCTATCTTCCATTTGGAGAAACACCTTCAGAGGTATTTGGGGTATATGACAATCCCCATTAAATAGAATTACATTATTTTTTTTAAACCTTATCTCCCATCTTGGAATCAATACAATCAATATTGGTTCCAAGTCAGAAGAGTGGTAAAGGCTAGGCAATGGGGGTTAAGTGACTTGCCCAGGGTCACACAGCTAGGAAGTATCTGAGGCCAAATTTGAACCCAGGACCTCCCTTCTCTGGGTCTGGCTCCCAATCCACTGAGCAACCCAGCTGCCCCCTAGAATTGCATTCTTAATATTTCCAATAATATTCCATATTTATCTTCTAGTTAAATTCTTAATCTAGTAAGTGTGGATTTCAACTACTCAGGACTGCTGAATTATGTGTGCTGCCCTGCTAGGGCTGTCGCCTAGATGTTTTCAGGTAAATGCCTTCTGGGATACTGAAGTTTTTGGGGACCATGAGAGACCTTATCCAACTGGAGGCTTAAGGAGGCTGCCATCTGGTGGACAATTCAGATATGACCTATAGTATAGTGGTAGTCTCTCGGTGATCGAGTATGACTATTGTCTTTGTGCAGTTTCATCTACGGTGTACCCTCATGTGGCTTTGGAGTCCAAAGGCTGAGGCACAGAGTTTGTGGCACATGGGGCATGGGACGCCAGTTGTGACGGGAGGTGCGGTTGTGGCCTGGTGTCGGCGTTCACGCGCAGCGGCAAGACGTCGACGTCGCTCATCTTCAAAGGTGGTGGCGGCACGGTTAATGTGGGCTCACCAGCTGCTTCTGACAGAGGCAGCGAGTTCTAGTGGCTTTGGTGTCATGCCAGCCCACTTCAAGTTGGACTTTAGCTGATCCTTGAATCTTCTCTTTGGCCGTCCTTGTTTCCTGAGTCCGGCTGACAGTTCACCATAGAATACCTGTCTTGGTATTCGCTGTGGGTCCATGCGGATGACGTGTCCAGACCATCGTAGCTGGGTTTTGAGGACCAGGACTTCGATGCTGGTGGAGTTGGCTCTGTTGAGGACTTCCTGGTTGGTGATTCGGTCCTGCCATCGGATCCTCATGATTGACTGGAGGGAGCGTTGGTGGAATTGCTCCAGCTGCTTCATGTGCTTCCGGTACAGTGTCCATGTCTCACAACCATACAGGAGCGAGCTGAGGACCACTGCATTATACACTTTGAGCTTCGTCCCAGTGCTTACACCTCTGTGTTGGAGGACTTTGCAGCGCAGCTGCCCGAGTGCCTGGCTGGCCTTTTGGATCCTGGCATTAATCTCGTGGTCTAGGGACCTGTCGTTGGCGATGGTGCTGTCCAGGTACTTGAAAGTGTTGACGTTAGAAAGCTGCATGCCGTCGATTGTAATGCACGGCTGGTTCGTTGGCCTCCCTGGTGCAGGTTGGAACAGCACTTCTGTTTTGCTGAGGCTGATAGTCAGGCCAAACAGTTTTGTTGCGGTGGAGAACCTGTCCACAATGGTTTGGAGATGATTTTCTTGGTGGGCCATGAGAGCACAGTCATCTGCAAAGAGAGCTTCCAGGATGAGTCTCTCTGTTGTCTTTGTTTTTGCAGTCAGGCGGCAAAGGTCAAATAGTGAGCCATCCAGTCGGTATTTGATGTAGACGCCCAGGTCTAGATCCATCACAGCATGTCGTAATACTTGGGTGAAAAATAGATTGACTAGTACTGGAGTGAGGACACAGCCTTGTTTCACGCCATTGGAGATGTTGAAGCGATCGGAAGTCTCCACCAGATAGGACTTCCCCTGTCATGTTGACATGAAAGAGCTGGATCAGTTTGATGAATTTTGCTGGGCAACTGAGCTTGCTGAGGATCACTCACAATGCGTCCCTGTTCACTGTGTTGAACGCCTTTGTCAGGTCTATGAAGACAATGTAGAGACTCAGGTTCTGCTCAAGGCATTTTTCCTGCATTTGCTTCACCGTGAAGACCATGTCGATGGTGCTGCGATCTGGTCGGAAGCCACATTGTGATTCAGGCAGGTTCTGCTCTGAAACAGATGACAGGAGTCTGTTGAGTATAACACGGACGAAGATCTTTCCAGCAGTGGAGAGTAGTGAGATGCCTCTGTAGTTGTCACAGGCTGCTTGTGAGCCTTTGTTCTTGTATAGGGCTACGATGGAGGCATCTCTGAGTTCTGGGGGCATGTCTTCCTCTTCCCATATGCTGGTCAGCACTATGTGGAATGCCTGGAGTGCCTTTCCATGTAAGGCCTTGTACACCTCGGTTGGGATCCTGTCTTTACCGGGTACCTTGCCTGTACTCATTTGTTTAATGGCTTTTTGGACTTCCTCTATTGAAGGAGGGACGTCAAGTTGTTCAATGGTGCGGTTTGGGGGGATCTGGTCAAGGGCGCTTTGGTCGACTGAAGAGGGTCGGCTGAGAAGCTGACTGAAGTGTTCTTTCCACCTGTTGCTGATGCCTTTTTTTTATCTTTTATGAGAGTGTCACCGTCAGAGGATAGCAAGGGAGTGGTGGTGGGTTTTAATGGCCCATAGACAGTCTTGAGGGCACTGAAAAATTGTTTGTAGTTTTCCCTGACCTACCATGGGATAATTAATAGAGATAAACACATAGTTAAGGAAGACAGTCCACCTGCCCATTAGGCTGCTTCTATTACTAGTGTTTGAAGTGTTAGATGTTTCATACTCCAAAAAGAAGGTAAACTCTTTAAGGGGAGAGTTATTTCCATTTTGTCTTTGTATCTTCAGTGCCTTGCCCAGAATAGGTATTGTTGATTATTCTGAATCAAACTTAATTTAGCATAGTAATTAGAGAGCCACCCTAAACCTGAATACCAGTTGGTCTTTGCCACATACTGACTAAATAATTCTGGGCAAGTCATTTAAACTCTCAGTGCCCCAGGGAACTCTGTAAAACTATAAAACTGCAGAGGAGCTGACCATCTGGTTTAACAGATGGGGTATCCCCAATGTGGATGAAATTATAAGTCCAGCTCAAATATTTTTAGTAGCACAGATTTAGAGGCTGGAGGGGATCTCAGAGGCCATCCTGTCATAGTCTTATTTAAGAGATGTGTAAACTGGGACTGAGAAAATTTAAGTAACTTGCTCAGGATCAAACAACCTAGATCTGAACTCAGTTCTTAAGTCCAGCCAACCTGCACTGAATCGAGTTGGACCAGGAGTCAGAAAAACAAGGGTTTAAATCTAGTTTAGGCAATGGCCCTAGGCAAGTCATTTAACCTGACTGCCTTAGTTTCCTTATTTGTGAAAAAGGCATAACAATTGCCCCTACTTTCATGTATTATTGCAGGACCAAGTGGGATATTTCTAAAGAGCTTTCCAAACCACAAAGCATTCTATAAATACTATCTATTGTTTCTTCTAAAAAGTTAGAAGGGAAATTTGAAAACAGTTCCTTCAGGCTCCAACTTTATCACACTTTCCACTGAACCCAGACTAGCTCCCAGTGGTGCCAATTGTACCACCTCTTACACAGTAGGTGCTTAATGTCCGTTGAACTGAAAGTTGTTGGTCTAAATAGCTATCATTTATCTAGCTTTAACGTTTGCAAAACACTTTACAAGCAACTCAAGCATCATTATCTTCTCACAGAGACTCTTGGAGGTTGGTGCTATTTATTATTATTATTAATTTCTTTAAACTCTTCTGTTCCATCTTAGAACCAATACTGTGTATCAGTTCCAAGGCATAAGAGCGGTGGGGGTTGTCAATGGGGGTTAAGTGACTTGCCTTGGGTCTCACAGTTAGGAAGAGTTTGAGCTGAATTTGAACACAGGATCTCCCATCTCTAAGCCTGGCTCTCAATTCAGTGAGCCACTAGCTGTCTCAACCCTATTTTTTAAATTAATGATAATAATGGTAGCTGGTATTTTATATTATCTTAGTTATTTACTATTTATTTATTGTAAAGTGCTTTGCAAAAGCGCTTTACCTAAACATATCAGCTAAACTGAGACAGGGAGAGATTAAAGATTAAGCCCAAGGGTACACAGCCAGGAAATGTCTAAGGCGACTTCTCAACCCCAGGACTTCCCGACTCTAGGTCTGGTTCTCCAATCACTGCGCCATCTAGCTGTTATTTATTATCGATCCCACTTGACACATAAGGAAGCTGAGATTCCGTGATTTGCCTCAGACCTCAAAGGTATTCTCAGAGTCTTGGATAGAATTGCGGATACGAAGTTCCAACTCGCCCACCTATAATGAACCCTGCATGAAGGAATGGGCGGGAACCTCAAGCTTCACGCCTTTCGGATAGTACCACTCCATCAAGTCTGGAGGCTTCTGGATAAGAATGTCCAGGATAGTGGGAGCCTGCGCACTGAGCCCCAGCGTACTCGCCCCGCCCCTCCGCGCCCCCGCCGTAAGCTCAGGTAACGAGAGCGGCCGCTCTGTGCGGAAGTGCGGCTGACGTGTCTCGGCCGCGCGGAGGATTGTGGGGGGGGCGATTCGACTAATGGCGACGGGGGCGGCGGGACGAGGCACCGGGCGCAGCGGACGCTGAAGCTTCCTGCCCCGTTGGCGGCTGGACCGTCGCAGCTGGCGGAAGCGGCTGGGGTTGGCCGCCAGTGACCCCAACAGCCGCCTGGAGCTGAAGCAAAAGAGCCACGCTTGCAGGCCCGCCAGAGCCGAAGGACCGGGAGGGGGGAATAAGGCTAGCGGAGAGGCGGCTGTGGGGGGCCGCAGCCTCGGCTCTCCGCCGCCACGGAGCCCGGAGCGAGACTGCTGCTGAGGGTGTGTGAGTCAGCAACCGGGAGTCGGCCCGCCCGGAGCTCGGGAGAATCATGTCCGGGACCAACAGCCCCGAGGCGGTCAAGAAGCTGCTGGAGAACATGCAGAGCGACCTGCGGGCCCTGTCGCTGGAGTGCAAGAAGAAATTCCCACCTGTCAAGGAGGTAGGAGGGGCTCGGCCACGCCCCCAGAAGGTCCCTTCCCCCATCCCCGACGGGCCCTTCACCTCTCTCCTTGCATTCCGAGGACTAGTTTGGGAAGGGAGCAGGGTCCGTCGTCCTGGTGGCTCCCGCCTGTGGCTGCCCTCTCGGTCCCCTGCCTTCCCGCACCCCCCCCCCCCTTTTTCTTTTCACCTTCCAAGCTGACTTTTGAGTTTCTGAGATTTGAGCCTTCACCCGTCCCACTAGGATGAAAGCGGTATCATTCAGCATTACAGAGTATCACACCCATGGTGTCCCAAAAGGCTAAAAGCCGGGTGGGGAATCCTCTTTTGCACTAAGATTTTGGGGACACCTTTGTGAGCTCTTAGTGGCTTAAAATGTCTCTTAAGAGTTTTGAGATACCCTTTGGGAACGAACGTACTTGTTAATCCTGGAAGGGACCTTAGAAATGATCTTAGCTATGAGTTCTTAACTTTTTTCGTATCTTTTTGCCAATCTGATGAAATTTATGGATCTCCTCAAAATAATGTTTTTGAGTGTATAAAATAAAATACATGAGACTGAAAAAAGAAATCAGTTATAATGAAATGCAATTATCTATATCTATTTACACTGCATCTTAGAATTAATACTGTGTATTGGTTCCCAGACAGAACGGTAAGAGTTAGGCTTTGGGGGTTAAGGGACTTACCCAGGGACACACAGCTACATAGTGCCTGAGGCCAGATTTGAACCTGGGACTTGTAGGTCTCTGGGCCAGGCTCTCAATCCACCTAGCTACCCCCTATCAATATATATATGTCTTTTTTTAAAAAAATAGTAGTTAAGGATAGGTACTCCTTAATTTAACTCCCAGGTTAAGAGCCCCTCCCTCAGTTTATAGATGGCAACTGAAGCCCCAAGAGGCTAAATTATGCCTAATGAGTGACAGAACGGAGATGTTAGATACTGGTACTTATTTTAATTTTAGTATCAGGAAGCATTAATGAACTGATGAACACTATCTAAACTTTGGTGACTTTAATTATTATCTCTGTGCTGATGACTTGCTGATCATATTTTTCCAACCTGTCTCAAATCACCAATTAGATTTCCAATTGTATATCTCATAGGTATCCTAAACTCATTGTGGTCATCACCAAACTTAGTATCTGTTTCCCCCCTCCCCTTCCCCCCCCCCCCCCAGCTTCCACTTTTCTCAACCATCCTATTTCTGTCAAGGGCATCACAGTGGCTAAGGTGACTTGATGCCTCCTCAACTCACTCAGTACAGACTTATTAGATGCCCACTACATGCTAGGCACAAGGGATTCAAAAAGAAGCAAGAGTGCTGCCCTCAAAGAGCTTACAGTCTGAGTGGGGAGACAACATACAAATAGGTAAAAATATACAAAGCAAACTATATATAGGATAAATAGAAAATATCAATGGGAAGGCATTGATGAAAGTTGTATTGTCTTGTTCATGGAACAGCTGTATCACTGGATCAAAGAGGAGTTGAGAGTAAGATGAAGCAGAACTGGCTAGGTAGGAGGGGGCTAGATTATCAAGGTCTTTGAATGTCAGAGCATTTTGTATTTGATCTTTTAGGCAATAGGAAGCCACTGGAGCTTAATGAGTAGTGGGGTGCCATACATGATCAACCCTGCACTTTAGGAAAATCAATTTAGTGGCTGAATAGAAGATGGGTTAGAATAGGGAGAGACTTGAGGGTCTTTCTTGCATGCACTCCATATATCCACTATGTTGTTAAATCATGTTTCAATCTTTCCAATATTCTATGCATTATTCACTAGTCTTACCACCTTAGTTCATATCCTTTTCACCTCTTGCTTGGAGTATTGCAATAGCCTCCTATTGATCTCCTGTCTTGAGACTCTCCCTATTCCTAAACAGAATAGCAAAAGTGATATTTCTTAAGTGTAGGTTTTGTAGCACCTTTTCTCTACAATAACTTCTCACCTCTTGAATCAAATATAATCCACTATGCGCCCCTTTTTTAAGTTTTTTCACATCCTGGCCCCAGCGTACTTTCCAACTTTGCCCTTACTCTTCACTTCTTGCATTCTCCAGTTCAGCCAAATTGGCCTTCTTGCAGTTCCTTACACAAGTTACTTGAGCTCCTCTGTCAGTATGTTTGCAGTGATTGTCTCTCATTCTTGGAATGTGCTCCCTCCTTGTCCCTGTCCCATGTTTCCTTTAAAATTTAGTTCAACAACTGCAAGAAGCATTTCTTGTTCCCACCCTTCCTCTAAAATAGCCTGTATGTGTGTGTGTGTGTATTTTGTATACATCCTGTGTGTATTTTATTCTCATGCATGTTTCTCAATGGACCATAAACTCAAATTACTTAACCTTCCTAACCTTCAATTTTCTCATTTGTAAAATGACTGGCTTGGATTAGATGGCCTCAGAAATCCCATCTAGCTCTGGATTTGTTGAATTCCTGTAAGGCAGCAGGAACAGTTTCCTTTTATTTTTTTTACTTTATAACCTTTCTGCCTACCTCAGTGCCTGGTGAATAGTAGGTACTTAATAAATGCTTTTTGCTTGATTGCTCCTGGGGTAAAACTACATGTCTATATGTACTTATTTTTCAGCCATGTCTGATTCTTTGTAGCCCCACTTGGGATTTTCTTGGCAAAGATATTGGAGTGGTTTACAGTTAATGTCTAAGCCTAGATTTTAACTCAGGTCTTTTGACTCGAGGCCCTGTGCTCTATACTACAACATCTAATTGTCCTTTATCTTCATGTATGTAGAAAACTAAATGCAAAGCAATTTTAAATTCAGAGAAGCATTAACTGAGAGAGTCAGGAAAAGATTGAAAACCATAAAAGAAAGAGTCCTGGAATATATTCCTGGATATCTGGGTTTAAACTCAGAATTTAAAATGTATCAGCTCTGTGATAATTCTTAAGTCATTTGTCTTTTCTGACTCTTAAGTTTTTCATATGTAAAATGGGGATAATATAATAACTGTTATCTGTCTCACAAGATTCTTGTCAAAATGCATAAGATATATAAAACAGTTTTAAGGAATTTTAAAAATCATGAAGTATTTTGCAATTAAGAAAATTAGGCTGTAGGTCAATATACTGAGTTTGAGCAGTGATTCATAGAAGACAATTTTTGTTACTGCGGATTTTAAAACTAGCCAAATCATTACGTTACATTGAACATACTATTTACAAATGTTCTTGTTTGATCATTTTAAACTTCATATAGCTAATATAAATACTCTTGTGGACTTTGTTGAAAGAGATTTGTAGATCTAGAATCATAGATTTAAGATCTGTAAGGGGCCTTAGGGGCCATTGAGTTCACTTTTTGTTTTATAAATGAGTAAAGAAAAGCCCTGAAGGGTAAAGTGGTTCCTAGGTGTCTCAGGTGAAATGTGACCCCAGGTCTTCTGGCTTTTATCCTCTTTTGGAGCCTCTCCCTTCTTCAAAAGATTGTGTTTAACAAACTACATTTTCCTTTCTGCCTCAGTTTCTTCATCTGTAAAACGAGAGGATTGGACTAGATGTCTTAAAAGACTATCCAATGGTCCACAAGTGTATAAGAAAGCACATTGTTAATGTGTTGTGCAGCTTTAGGATATAAAATTAAATTGTGTGTACTATTCAAACATAAAGTTATTATTGACTTTACTGTACTTTTCTTTAATTCAAAGGACCTATTATACCCTGGAAGGGATACAGAGTTTAGCTAAGATATAATTCCTATTCCCTTGGGATTCTAGAAAGTGAGTTTCATAGTTAAAATCACTTAAATGCTTTTGAGAGGTTGTTTAAAACAAAATGCTTTGTGTGGTGGGGAGGATGAGGACAGAGGGGAAAAGAGTCAACTATAGAACTAACTAAAAACAGATTAAGTGATGGCATGTCTAACAAACATTAGAAGAAGCAGCTCTTTTAGTGGGAAAGATAATAGGTTCATTTCTGAACTTGTTGAATTTGAAATGCCTTATGTATGAATATTTATTTGAGACTTGGTGTAACTATTAGTTTCTTCCCTTCCCCCCCCCCATTTGAATTAGTTTATTTAGTCATTTTAGAACATTATTCCTTGGTTACAATAATCACATTATTTCCCTTCCTCCCATTCACTCACCCTTCCTGCAGCCAATGAGCAATTTCATTGGGTGTTACTTGTGTCCTAGATCAGAACCTATTTCCATGTTGTTGATGTTTGTACTAGGATGTTCATTTAGAGTCTATATCCCCAATCATAGCCCATGGATCCATGTATTCAAGCAGTTGTTTTTCTTCTGTGTTTCTACTCCCACAGTGTTTCCTCTGAATGTGGATTGTGGTTTTTCTTGTAGATTCCTCCAAGTTGTTCAGGATCACTGCATTGCCACTAATGGAGAAGTTCATTAATCTTGATTGTACCACAGTGTATCAGTCTCCATGTACAATGTTCTCCTGGTTCTGCTCCTTTTGCTCTGCATCAATTCCTGGATGTTGTTCCAGTCTCCATGGAATTCCTCCACTTTATTATTCCTTTGAGCACAATAGTATTCCATCACCAACATATACCACAATTTGTTCAGCCATTCCCCAATTGAAGGGCTTCCCCTCATTTTCCAATTTTTGGCCACCACAAAGAGCGCAGCTATGAATATTCTTGTACAGGTCTTTTTCCTTATTATCTCTTTGGGGTACAAACCCAGCAGTGCTATGGCTGGATCAAAGGGCAGACAGTCTTTTAGTGCCCTTTGGGCATAGTTCCAAATTGCCCTTCAGAATGGTTGGATCAATTCACAACTCCACCAGCAATGAATTAGTGTCCCTACTTTGCCACATCCCCTCCAGCATTCATTACTTTCCTTTGCTGTCATGTTAGCCAATCTGCTAGGTGTGAGGTGATACCTCAGAGTTGTTTTGATTTTTCCTGTGCTTATTAATAGTTTTGATTTCTTTAACTGAAAATTGCCTATTAGTTTCTTTTCTGAGACTTTTTTAGCTGGGGCTGTAGCACCTTTAGGAGCTGTTGCTAGACTATATCTCCATCAGAGTTCCTTCCCAGGATGACTGAAAATTTGTGGTTGAAATCATTGCTCTTCTCAAGGCTTTTTTGTTCATGGTTCTGGGCTCTTTTGGGTCAGGTTGGTAGCCTGGCATATGTGGCTACCTTTCCTGCCTTGTTTTTGAAACATTGTTTAGCAGTGTAGTGACTGATGAAAATCAAGAATTTCCTCCTAGCTTTGAGAACTGGTCTGGAAGCAGGATAGGTGCTCTGGGGATTTGCTATCAATTCCTAGGACCTCTGTGCGTATTTGTATCAACAGTTGTTCCTGGTGGTGGGGAGGAAGGTGGGGCTCCTCCTCCACCATGATTTTTTACCTCAATGATGTCTACACTGTCATTCCTGGGCCACTTGAGTTGAGAGTTCTGGGGTTTGACTTGCCTGGCCTATTCTGCCTCCTCTCTACCTGCTTTGGCAGAGGCTTTGATTACTTGGGCTTCTCACTTAGCTTTTTTTTAAACTCGTTTTCTTCTGCTTCTTGCTGTTTTATAGTGCAATACATATCATTTTTACCATTTTTTTTCTGCTAAGTTCTATGTATGAATTTGTATTCTAGAATAGTGTTTGCTTTTGTTGACATGCCTTTCCATGTGGCTAATGTAGTTTTTAGGGATTTCTTCATTATGACTTTTAATTTATGTTGGTTAGTATGAATAAAATTGGTCTGGTCATTATTACCATCCTTCCCTTTTGTTTCCCACTTTGGGGCATCAATACCATATAAAGTTTGGTTTGGAGTAGTTAAATTAAAATTGACTTTATCTTTTTCTTATAATTATTCTTCCTTTGCGCTTTATACTAATTTTGATCCAGTTGGTTTTTTTGGGTCTATTTATAGACAGCTGATTCAGGATGACTTTCACATTAATAATAGAGTGTCTTTTCTGGACTCTAAACATATTATATTTCATTTTTTTGGTGATGTTAGTGTTAATCATGTCTACTTCCTACTGGTTCATGAAGAGAAAGTGTTCCAGTCATACCAGACATGAGAATTCTGTGTGGATTGAGAGCCTTTATCTGCATTATTTTTGACCCTTGGTTTTCAGTATACTTTTTTCATTATCTAATTTGCTTTTGCATTGATGTTACCGAGTATCAAACTGTATCTTCATTTAATTTACTTAGATATTTTTTTCCTTAGAAATTGAATTAGAGAAAGAAAGAACTGGGGTAAGAACAGTTTGGATAGAAGTTGCAGTTATTTTCATAGTGGTCTTTTTGTAAATACTTGTCATGAACTATGCAATAGTGATGACCAAATAGTCTATAAAATTATGTTTGTTGATCTGGATTCATGATAAAGCCATCTCATTTACTTACCTCTCCAAGAAGAACCTGTGATCCTTTTCATTTATTATTAACTTCCCTCTGTGTATAGAAATAAGAATGACAAGATTGACATAGTTCAGTCCCTGAAATAGTATATCAGTTTGTTCATCATTGCATAAGGATTTCATATTTTAGTATATTAATAGTGAAGTTAATGTTTATAAATGCCCCCCAAACCATGTGATTCTTAGCAGTCTTTGCCCCTTCATTCCTTCACTCTACCACTGACCCTGCAAAAGTGAAAGGAAGTTGCTTAGGACTGTGGGCCATTATGTATTTTTCTGTGTTTTCATGTGTTGCCATGATTTACCGGGGACCAATCTAGTAGTAATGAAACAGACTAAGCCAGGCTAGTCCTCTGAAAATACAGTGTTGGGAAGACTATAGTTGAGCCCCTACCAGGATATAGTTATAGTCATAGTAACCTAGTGCCAAGGTCTTTGCAAAGTGCTAAGGGTACCCAGCCCCTCCCCTCAAGGAACTCACAGTTAATCAAGGAGAAATCATGCAGATAACAATGTGCACATAAGATCTGTACAGGATAAATTGGGAGGTAGTTAGAAAGGGAAGGCCCCAAGATTAAGCATTGGGAAGGACTTTTAGCAGAAGATGGGACTTTACAGCTGATACTTGAAGTCTAGGGAAATGAGGAGGTAGAGATGAGGAGGCAGAGTGTTCCAGGTATGGTAGACAACTAGTGAAACATACTCATTAGACTGTGAGTTCCTTCTTGGCATATCTTAGGTGTCTTGATATTTATTGACTGATCTACCTATATGGTGGAGAAATGCTGTTTTGTGCCTAGACCAGCCTAGACCTAGAGGTCAGTGCCAATGGATTGAATAGTGCTTTGAATAGTGAAGAAGAGTCAGTTGAGAAGACTGGAAAGGTAGGAAGGGGCCCCAAGAGGAGTTTACATTTGACACTGGAGATGATAGAGTCTCTGAACCATTAAATAGGAGATAATATAGTGAGACCCAAACTTTATGAAGACCAGTCAATCTGATGTCTTGAGTAGAGGACAGGCTGAGTGGGTGCAGACTTGAGGTGAAGACATCAATCAGAAGCTAACACAGAAGTCCAGACTCAAAGTGATGAGGACTGCACTGGAGCTGTGGCAGTGCCAGGGAAGGGGCCATGTAGGAGGGATGTGCCTGGGCCATCATGATGGCTAATTGATGTGGGGGAGGGGATTAAGGGATGAGGGAATCCGGGAGCATGGTAGTACTCTTGAAATGTATAGGGAGATTAGGGAAAGTGGAGGGTTGGGGAGGAAAGAATGAGTTCAGTTTTAGACATGGCTTAAAGATGACTGTGGAACATTCAGCCTTTTTTCTGAGTACTAATTATCTTTAATATTCTTAAAATCATTTAGGGATGATGGGGTTGGAAAATGTAGGAAGTAGGGATGATGGTATAGAATGGGGATCACCACCAGTTTGAAGAGTTAGCAAGCTTTTCTGATCTACTGATGATTTACAGAATTAACAGTGAGTTATAGCAATACAATATACTAGAAGGAATGAATCTTTAATAAGGTTTGAGAAATTTGTTTGTAATAGTAACTGATCTTGGGACGCTCCAGTTTAGGATCCAGACAGATTCATATAATTAGGGACATACATTTTTTTTTCCATACATCCAACTGAAAGGGGAGGGAAGAGGAAAAGATGAATGCAACAGGAGACTTCCATGGACACACTGCAAAAATATAACCCAGTATGTAACCTGGGGTTTTCCTCTTAAATGGGGAAAGATTCCCTTTCTAAAACAGTCAGAGAGAGACAGAGACAGAGACAAGAGTGGTGCTTCTAAGCCAGAATTAGAGATCCTAAAACATTTTCTTCCATTAGGGGAGGATAAAATAAGATCTACCATCAGAGGATCATTGATAAAGCATATTGTAAACCTTACATCTTATGTGTCATCTAACATGAAATCACAGGTTCAGTCTCTATCCATATATTACTCAGGGCTTGTGGAGATCAGGACCTGATAATTCATTCTGTGAAGGAAACTCTACTGTGAGGAAATGCTCTCTGCCAATGCATATGAACAACTTCCTGGTATTCAAAATTCTGTCTCACACCACTTTGCCTTTGCTCTGACTATTCTCTGGAAGTCAAATGTTCTCTCTTCCAAACTCTGTCTCTTAGAATACCTATTTCCTTTAAGATTCCATTCAAGTACCAATTTCTCCAGCAGACTTTTCCTTGTGCTGCTTCCCTCTCTTCCCTCCAATAGCTAGTACCTACCATCTATTCAAGTTTCCTTCCATCTGCCTTAACCAAAGTTTTTAATTGTGTAAAGTAAAATACATTGAATTACAAAGGAAACCAATTATATTGAAAGGCTTATTAAAATATTCTTTTAAAAATTATTTTATTTATTTTTAACATTCTTTAAAAAAAACTTTGACTTCTGAATTTTTTCTTTCCTGTCTACCCCCACCCATTAAGACAAGAAATTTATATTCATTATATATATGAATTCATGCAAAACTTATTTCCACATAAGCCATGTTGCCCCAAAACAAGAAAAATAAAATGAAAAAATTATACTTCAATCTCCATTCAGACTACCAATTTATTTATTTGTTTATTTCATCACCTGCCTTATGTCTTAGTATCTTTTCTAAGAAGAGTCGCAAAAATTAGGCAATTGGAGTTAAGTGACTTGCCCAAGGTCACACAGCTAGGACTTGTCTGAAGTTAAATGTGAATCCACTCTTCTGACTCCAGGCCTGGCATTCTATCAACTCTTTGCCCTTCCATCAGTTCTTTGTTGTTGGATAGCATTTTTCATAAATCTTTTGGAATAATTTGGATCATTGTATTGATCAGAATAGCTAATGACTCATAGTTGATCATTGAACAGTATTGTTACTGTGTAGATTGTTTTTCTAGTTCTGTTCACTTCATTTTGTATCAGTTCATATAAACTTCCTTGGTTTTTCTGAAACCATTCTGCTTGTCATTTGAAAGAGCACAGTAATAATCCATCATAATCATCTACTACAACTTTCTCAGCCTGATGGACATCCCCTCATTTTTCAATTCTTTGCCACCACAAAAAGCTGCTAAAGTATTTTGTGTGGATAATTCCTTTTCCTTTAATTTCTTTGGGATACATACCCTATTACTGGGTCAAAAGGTATGCAAAGTTTTCTAGTCCTTTGGGCATAGTTCCAAATTGTTCTCCAGGATGATTGGATCAGCTTGCAACTCTACCAACAGTGCATTAGTGTCCTTCCTGATTTTGTCACATTCTCTCCAACATTTGTCATTTCCTTTTCTGTCATATGAGCCAATCTGTTAGGTGTGAGGTGGCACCTCAGAGTTGTTTTATTTTGCATTTCTCTAGTCAGTAGTGATTTAGAATGTGTTTTCATATGATTATATATGGCTTTGATTTTTTTCTTTTGAAAATTGGCTGTTCATATCCTTTGACTATCAAATGGGGAATGATTCACGTTCTTATAAATTTGACTCAGTTCTCTATATATTTAAGAAACTGGACCTTTAGTTAAAAAACTTGAAATAAAATTTTTTTCCTGCTTTCCCTCTAATTTTGGCTGCATTGGTTTTTGTGTGTGAAATCTTTATTTAATGTAATCATAACTATCCATTTTACCTCCTTTAATCCTCTCTGTATCTTGTTTAGTAATAATCTCTTTGCTTATCCATAGATCTGACAACTAATTTTTTTTAAACCCTCACCTTCTGCCTTGGAACCACTACTATGTATTGGTTCCAAGGCAGAAGAATGGTAAGGACTAGGAAAGGGGGGTTAAGTGACTTGCCCAGGGTCATATAGCTAAGAAGTGTCCGAGGTCAAATTTGAACCCAGGACCCCTTGTCCCTAGGTCTAGTTCTCAAGCCACTGAGCTACCTAGCTGCCTCCAAGTAAATTTTTTTTAATGATTTGCTAATTTACTTTAGACATCGCCCTTTATGTCTAAATCATGTACACATTTGACCTCTTGGGCTGTATCTAGCTTTTGTCAAATGGCTTTCTAGTTTTCCCAGAAAATTCTTCTCCCCAAAAGCTAGATTTTGGAATTTATCAAACACTAGATTACTATGATCATTTACTGCTATGTATTATATAACTAGTCTATTCCCCTGATCTCTTAGGCAGTACCAGATTGTAACTCTTTCTCTTAGGCAGTATCAGATTTTTAAAAAAATTTTATTTGTTTATTTAAAAAATATTTTTACATGTTTATATGATTCATTTTCTTTCCCTCCTCTATTCCCACCCCGCTCCCAGAGCCTACAACCATCTGATTGTACAAATATTATCACTTGATACCCATTTCCATATTATTCATTTTTTCTATAGAGCTATATTTTAAAGCCTAAAATTCAAATCACATACCCATATATACATGTGATAAGTGATGTTGTATGTTTTGCTTTTGCATTTCCACTCCCATAATTCCTTTTCTCAGTGTGGATAGCATTCTTTTACGTAAATCCTTCAGGAGAGTCCTGCCTTGTTGCATTGCTACTAATAGCAAAGTCCATTACATTGGATTGTTCCACAATGTTTTACTTTCTGTGTAGTGTTGTTCTGGTTATGCTCATGTCATTGAGCTTTTCCCAGTTCATATGGAAAGCCTCCAAATCATCAATCTTTATAGCACAATAGTATTCCATCACCATCATATACCACAATTTGTTCAGCCATTCCCCAACCGAGTAACACCCCCTAATTTTCCATTTTTTGCCACCACAAAGAGTGCAGCTAGGAGTATTTTTGTACAAGTATTTTTCTTTATTATCTCTTTAGGGTACAAACCCAGCAGTAGTACCAGATTGTTTTGATGATTACCACTTTGTAATACAGGTTGGGATCCAGTACTAGTAGACCTAAATTTTTGGGGTGGTTTTTTTCACATTGATTCCCTTTTGATATTCTTGGCCTTTTGTTCTTCCAGATGAATTTTGTAATTTTTTTCTACATCTATGAAATATTTTTTTTTAACATTTGATGTGGTACTGAGTAATAAAATTAATTTAGATAGAATTGTCATTTTTATTATATTTTGTAGGCCTATCCATGAGCTATTAATATTTCTCCAATTGTTTAGATTCATATTTGTTGGAAAATGTTAATAATTGTGTTCATATAGTTTCTGTGTCTTGAAAGGTAGACTCAAATATTTTATATTGTTTACAGTTACATTAAATGGAATTTTTCTTTTTATCTCTTACCGTTGGACTATTGGTAATATAGGAATGCTGATGATTTATGTGAATTTATCTTATAACTTAAAAATTTCCTAAAATTGTTCATTGTTTTAGAGCCAGTTCTTTAGACATACCATCATATTGTCTGCAAAGAGAGATTGTTTTGTTTCCACATTGTTTATTCTAATACCTTCAATTTCTTTTACTTGTCTTATTGCTATAACTAGCATTTCTAGTACAATATTGAAAAATAGTAGTGATAATAGCTCTACTTGCTTCACCCCTGATCATTTTGGGAAGGGTATCTTATTTCCATTACAGATGATGCTTGTTGATGGTTTTAGACAGATTTTTTTTAGGGAAAGTTCTATTTATTCCTCTTTTAATTAGATGTATTTTTGCATTTGATTTGAGATCATGATCGCTACCCCTGCCCTTTTTACTTTAGTTGAAGCATAATAGATTCTACTCTGGCTGTCTTTCTCTCTCTTTCAGGTGTATTTCTTGTGAACAAAATATTGTTGAATTTTGGTTTCTAATTCAATCTGCTTCCATTTTAGGGTGAGTTCATCTCATTCATATTCACAGTTATAATTACTAGCTCTGTCTTTCCCTCCATCCTATTTTTCTGCTTCCTGTTCAGTCTCAGAAGTCTATTTTGCTTCTGGGCATTGCCTCCCTTAATTCATCCTCCCTTCTGTCCATAACCCCTCTGCCTTTTTCTCTTATCCACCTTCCCTGTTGGAGAAGATTGATTTCTATAATGATTTGAATGTATATGTTTTTCTCTCTTTGAACAAATTCTGATAAGAGTAAGTAAGTTTCAAGCTTTGCCAACATCCCCATTTTCCCTTCCACTCAAAAACTCTTCTTTGTGGCCCTCTTTTATGTAATTTCCTCTGTTGTTTTCCCTTCTCCCTTCTTCAAATGCATCCTTCTTTCCTTTATTTTTTTAGAACTTCCCATTATTGTCAATTAATACCCATGCCCTCTGCTTCTGTATACTTCTTTTAACTGCCCCAATAATGATAATGTTCTTAGGAATTAGAAGTATCATTTTCCACAAACAATTTTACCATATCAATAAGCACTTTAAGATTTCTCTTTTATGTTTATCTTTTTATGCTTCTCTTGAGTATTGTGACTAAATGCCTTATTTCCTGTTCAGCTTTGGTCTTTTCATTAAGAATGCTTGAAAGTGCTCTATTTCATTAAACATCAATTCCCACCCCCGGAGTTTTGCTCCGGTTATTCTTGGTTGTAATCCTAGCTCCTTTACCTTCTGGATTATCATATTCCAAGCCCTCTGTTCCTGTAACATAGAAGCTGCTAAATCTTATATCATCCTAAAGCTTCCTCAGAGGGGAGAGAGAAGCTTTAAGGTAGGAAGAGAGAGAAAGGATAGAAGTTTTAGATACCATGAGGGGGATGACGGAGTCAAAGTAGAGATATGAGGTGGCAGGAATGAGTCTTTATTAATTACCAATAAGGCACAGCCAAGCTCTGATCAAAGGACCCTTCCAAAGGCTTTTACCAGTCCAGAGATCCAGATTCAATACCACACAGGTCCGAGAGATGATAGAGAAAGATTAAAGATGGAGCCTGGCCAAAGGCCAGACTCCGACAAGGACAGCCATCAGTGCGAGCTGGAAGGGAGCAAGAGCAGAAGAGAGAAAGGCGGAGTTGACTGGGCCCTATTTAATCTCTTTGATATGCAAATATACACAGTACATAGGGATGATCATCATTGGTAAATGACAAGGTATAGGTGTGGTTTCTCTTAACCAGGTGAGCACAAAGAAACCTGTGTTCCCGCCAAACCTGGGGGAAGCTGGGGTCAAGGGTCAGAGGCTTTCCCAGCCATGTGCAATACTGAGCATGCTCAAGACTGAGCATGCTCTCTTCTAAGGCAATCTGTACATACCAACTGTTTCCCTTGCCCATAGCTAGGGGTGGACTGCTACACATCCTGATGCTGGCCCCACAATATTTGTATTGTTTCTTTTTGACTGCTTGCAATATTTTTTCTGTAACCTCAGAATTTCAGAGAAAACCTCAGAAATTTGCCTGTAATATTCCTGGGAGTTTTCATTTGGGGTTTTCTTTAACGAGGTAATTCAGTTCTATTTTATTATCAGATTCTAGGATATCACAGCAGTTTTCCTTGATAATTCTTGAAATATAATGCCGGGACTCTTATTTTTGATCATGAGTTTAGGGTCATCCAGGAATTCTTAAATTATGTCTCTTTGATCTATTTTCCAGATTAGCTATTTTTCTTATGAGATATTTTGTTTTCTTCTACTTTTTCATTCTTTTGACTTTTTGTTGTTGTTTCTTAGTGTCTCATGGAGTCTGCTCTCCCATTTCTCATTTTTAAGAAATTTATTTTATTCATTGATCTTTTGTGCCTCTTTTTCCATTTGGACAATTCTACTCTTTAAAGAGTTTTTTCTTCAGTGGATTTTTGCGCCTCTTCCACCATTTGGCCAATTCTCTTTTCAAGATATTATTGTTTTTTTCCAGTATTTTGTGTGTGTGTGTGTGTGTGTGCTACTTTTACCAAGCTGCTGACTCTTTAATTTTCTTATCCTTTTTAAGCTCTTTGATGAATTTTTGTTGACTTTGTGGCCTATTCACATTTTCTTTAAAATTTCTTTAAAAAACAACATCTTGCATGTAACAGATTCCAAGACCAAGGTAAAGGACTATGGGAAATCTGAGGTAGAAAATTGCGTTTGTCTGTAGGAGTCAAGAAAGGTTTCTCAGATAAGAAATTTGAAGAGGACCTTTTGGCATGGTTAGCATGTTGAGAAAGGGAGGAAAGGAAAGATAGGAAAGAGGAAAAGGGAAAAGAATCTCTCCTACCCCCCCCCCAAAAGGCAATTAAAAATAAAACTCCTTACTTTCTGTCTTAGAATCAATACTAATTTTTGATTCTAAGGCAGAATAGTGGTAAAGGCTGGGCAGTTGAGGTTAAGTTGACTTGCATAGGGTCATACACCTAGGAAGTATCTGAGGCTGTATTTGGACCTGGGGCCTCCTATGATTCCCTATCTCCTGAGCCACCTAAAAAAAAGCAAGTTCTTAAGCCTGATCTTAACTTCTGTCTACTCTCTTTTCCTTTTTATTCTGGTTTTTTATATATGTTGTTTTTCTCAGTAAAAAATACGCTTCTTCAATGCTGAGACTCATTGCTTTTTATTTAGTGTGTGACACATAGTAAATGCTTAATAATGCTTGTTAATTGCATTCTCTCTCATATCTCTGCCTCTCTTCACAGTGTTTCCTGTATTTGAAATACCTTTTCCTATATCTTCCATTTTCCATGCATTGGAAACTTTCCTTTTTTCACTGCCCTCTTCAAATTCCAGCTCATCTGTGAAACCTTTGCTGACTCCTACAGACAAGAGATCATTTTCTTCCTCACATTTCCCACAGTCCTTTCCCTAACTGGCTTCAGTATCTGTTGCATGCAAGATTTCATTGTTTTTTTTTTAATTTAATTTTTAATTTTTTTTTCCAAATCAGTCTGGTCCAACTCTTCATAAATCCAGAGACTGTAGCATTCAAGGCCCTTCTGTCCTCTTATTATCTCCCAAATTCTATCCAAGCTTATGTTCATTACTTCTATAACACTATTTATACATCTCATTCCCTGCTATCTTCTTTTCCTTTTGTCTTCACTCTTTCCCCAAATCAGGGTCTTAGATGAACAGAGTATTTAAATTTCAACCTCAGTGTTAGACTGTCTAGTGAGTAGTCTGAATTAATTTAAGTATTGACCTATTTAATTGATCTTCTTGCTGTCCAGAGGACTCTCAAAAGTCTGGCACCACAATTCAAAAGTGTTGATTCTTCAGTGTCCAGTTTTCCTATACTTCAATTTTCAAAACCATACATTGCTACTGGAATAACCATAGCTTTGATTATACATATCTTTGTTGTATAGTGATATCTCTGCTTTTTCAGGGAGGCAAATATCTTTTAATTTCATGGCTGTAGTCACTATAGTGATCTTTGAGCCCAAGAACATAAAACTTAGAATATAAAATCTAACATTGTTTCCACTTCTTCCTCTTTTTGTCTCTATTTCCTTTAATTGCCATTGGACCAGTTGCCAAGATACTAGTTTTTTGTTTTTTTGTTTTTGATATTGAGCTTCAAGCTAACTTTTACACCCTCTTTTATCTTCAAGAGGCTTCTTAATTTTTCTTTACTTTCTGCCATCCTAGTGGTATATTGTCTGTATATCTGAGATTAATTCTCCTATCAGTCTTAATTCTGGCTTTTGATTTATCCAATCTGGAATTTCTCATGTATTCTACATTAGAATTTATATTATGATTATTATAATTTATATTATAATTTCTTATTTATTTTATTCTGTTTCACATCTCTCCTCATTCTAGTCCTTCTCCACTCAGTTGTCACATTGACCTTCCTAAAAACCAGTAAATCCCAGTGGCTCCTTATCATAACCTTTAGAATCAAATATAAAATCCTCTGTTTGGCTTTTTAAAGTCCATAATAATATGGGCCCTTTCTGCTTTTCTAGTTATCTTATACCTTACTCCCTTCCATGTGTTCTGTAATCCATTGACACTGGTCTCCTTGTTTTCCTGGCACAAAACATGTTATATATTCCCTCTATATTTTCATTAGGTGTCCCCTATGACTGAAACTCTCTCTCCCTCCTCACTCATTCTTATTCTTTCATGTCTCAGAAAAAAACCTGACCTTCTGTAAGAAGCCTTTTCTAGTTCTCCTTAATAATTCTAGGGCCTTCCCTCTGTAATTATGCCCCCCCCTCCACATTTTGTTTGTACATATTTGTTTGCATAGTTGTTTGCTCCTTGAGCTCCCAAATAGTGACTGTTTATGGCTTTCTTTCTAATCCCAGCACTTAACCCAGTACCTGGCAGTAGCTACTTAATAAATGCCTATTAATTTGTTGACTTTTCTTTGCTAGTGCTTTCTTCTTATGGTCAACTTGTATTGTGTATATTACTGAGTTTGTGCCCCCAAAAGAGGGGAAATAGAGGAAACAAGTGGCTTACTGGAAACACATAGAACTAAGAATTAGTTAGAGAACTCAACTCTACCCAATTAATCAGTCTTGGATTCTGACCTAGGGGCTCAGGATGATTTTATTAAGAACTTTCTGTCATGTATAAACTTTTCCTACTTAGCAGAAAAAGTGCCACATGGAAGGGTATGATAAAGAACTATACTTTTTGCCTCTGGGTTAAAACAAGCTCCCTGTTTTAGCTTGCTATGTTTCATTTGCCAGAAGGAGCCTCTGACAGAACTCCAGCCTTTGGTATAGAGGTGATGATCAAATAGAGAGGTATATCCTTTAGCCATTCTAGTGAGAAGAAAAAATTATTCATCTCGTTCTTTGTCTTGGGTTTAGGAGAATCCCCAGTACTGATACCTTTTGGTTCCTTTTTTTAAAAAAATAATCATTCATTTTGGATTTGGGGGTTTCCATTAGCATATTTACTAATAAATAATTGGTATGTACTGGCAAATTTGATGAAAGTTTTGTATCATTCCAGTGCATTATCTGTGTTGATTTAAGGCTCAAACCAACAAAAAGCATAACAAGTTTGCTTTAGCAAGGCTTAGGCATAAGTTCTCTTTCTTTTTGAACTTGCAATTGCTCTTATTCCATGTCTCAAAACATTTCAGAAATGGGTAGGTGTGAAGAAAAAGTTTTCTCATACCTGGATTTGTACATTTTGTACATTCATGTGTGTGTGTATCCAATTGGATATATATATATATATATCCAATAAGAAATAATAGAGCAGTTTACTAACAGAATTTTATGCTTCAGAAAGGGATTGAGGAATTGTATCATAGATAAGTCAGTGAAGAAGTTGACATTCCATACCTTTGAATTATTTGTCAAGTGGGTGGGGAAATAATTTATTTTCTTCTTTATGTTTTGCTTGCTCTTATATTAAATTCATGCTAACATGAAAAAAATATGGAATTAAATAATCTACAAACATACTGAATAGAAAGGGGAATCCAAAATAGGTTTTAATATTGTCAGTGAATACATCATAACGTGGATAATTAAGTTTGCATAATAATATTTGAATACATTTAATATGAATTACCTTACTTTTTTGTTCTCAAAATCTGGTGCTAGATAGGTGACAAAATTTAGAGTTAAGTAAGGGATTAGTTACTTTTTTTTGTATTAGATGGTTGATTGACTTTTTTTTTTAAAGAAAGCTTAGCAAAGCAGTTTAAAGTTCTAATTGTTTTTTTTTTCATTCTTACAGGCTGCCGAATCAGGAATAATCAAAGTTAAAACGATAGCTGCACGAAGCACTGAAATTTTGACAGGTAAATTGTTTGAATTAAAAATACAATGATGAATAACATGAAAATTTAATAAAGTGTAAAGGCAAAATCTTCTTTAAAAACAGGATCAGTTACATTGCCTTTTTTCTCAACATTTCAGGAAGTTTTCCCAGTGATTTGCTCTATATAATAAGAGAAAGTACAGATAGTCCTCACATTACAAGTGAATTGTATTACAGAAATTAATTTGTAAGTTATTTGGTTGGAATTTAAAGTGTATTATAAGTGATGATTGGATTCCTGGGCTAGTTTGCAAAATATTTAACTCTTGATGAACTTGGTACCATTAATACACGAATGCTAGGAACAGAAGGGTGGACCATATTTGTGTAGAGATGGGGAAGAAGGGTTTCTTTCTCTTTTCTTGGCATGTACCTGGTCTCTGGCAAAATTTTGGAATAAAGTTGATCCTTGGTGATTTCCCTATTTCCTTATTTAAACTTTCTCCCCACTGATAATTATTTTTTCTAACCTTCAGTTTCCTCATCTCGCCTTGATCCCTATTACAGGATCTAAGCTAACTCAAAAAGTACTAGATACCTTGGAAATATATATCTGGCTCCCATCCCCTTTATCCCCCATATTTGTTCCCTCAATTTGTTACAATTGTAAATGATTGATAATCCTGCTTTAGTAAATGTCTGTCATATAAATTTCAAATTTCTGTCAGTATAATAGAACAAAGGAAACGTTTTAGGTAGTGTAGAAGAATTCTTTTTGTAGTTTGGACATTTCTTAGAAGCCTTCTAGAGAGCTGTGGATCTTGGGAGTTTCTTTTTCACAACTTCTTTTGGTTCTGAACCTTCATAGTCTCCTAATAGCTCCAAATATATTCACTATAATGCTATAGCAGTATTCCTGGGAGGGAAAGGGAGAAAAGATGATAAGATCCAGGACAGTTATTTGTTAGGAGCTGTCCATTGCCATATTTGACTACAATAATGAATGTTTTCTCTTGTTCCTGTCATTGTTTATATCTTGCAGGACTGTATATTTTAAATGCAAATAATTTTATTTCAGTAAAGATGGAACCTTTTCTTTAATTGATAATTAATTGACAGATTTTTAACATATGAATCTTTTCTGTTTCCTCAAGTATTCATAACTGTAGGATTTTTTACTATTCAGAAAGATCAAAATGTTTTTATGCTTCAAGTAATCCTACTCTTAATATTACCATACAGAACCCCTCTTGTAGGTTCTAGGAAATAGTAGCATTCAGCATAGTTTCTTTTGGCACTGCAGAAGGATTCTTTGATTTATACTTCTCTCCCTTTAGACATTTTCCTTTAATGCCTCCTTTATTTTTTCTTTGTTTTCATTGCTCTCATGAATGCTGACATAAGTGGGAATGCTATGCCAGGTAATGTCAGCAGTGACAAATACATAAGATTCAGAACTGAGAAAATTTTCTTTTTCTATTTGAGACTATAATACACAACACAAAAAATTAGCATGTTTTATATATGAGGCCAAATCTCTTGACCCTCCATTTATCTACAAATTGTGCTTTTGTAATCACAATTTTCTTTAGGAAGTGATAGTTTAAATTGACTTATAAAAAGCATAAGATTGGGAAGATGTTAACAATTGTGATAATTTAAATGATAAATGAAATTATAATTATTGATAAGTATTTTCAAGTTATTGTCTCATTATAAAAGGTAATTTTTGTTTGATTTTTTAAATATATTTTAATACTGTGCATTTTTAATACTTTTCAAACAACATTAGGATACTTTAGTCAGTAATTTTTGAATATGTGTTTATGTGCAAAAACTGTTTGCTTCTGCTTGGGGAGGGGGAATAAAGGGATATTTGTTATTTGCCATTAAGAGAAATGTCAGACACATAGGATAGTTTAAAGAATAAACCAATAATTTAATATAATAGTACAAGTGATAGATGAATATGGTCAAAATAAGTGCTAAGTTGTTTAAGTTCAGAGGAGAAAGATTTGGAGAGGCCTACTATGGAACTTCTCCCTCCTTACCATCAAAAACCATGCCATTATTCTATCTGGAATTCTGTGAGTTGTCTATCCTTCCGATTACATTGGGAATAAAATTTTATTTAGTACTTCTCTAACCTATTGCAGGCAATTTGCATAGTATTCATATCAGAATTTCATATTTCTCTATTAAGCATCTGTTTTACTTTTCCTGTTCTGTCTTTTCATGAATATTGACATAAGTGAGAATGATGTGGCAAGTAATGCCAGTACTGAAAATCTAGAAAATCCAATAAATAGCAATAAAAGCATATTTAAATTTTCGTGATCTGTTGCCTTTTTTTTTACTTGAGGCATACTTTGATTTTATATGTATTCCCAGCACTTCGTACTATAATATAGTAAGAGCTTAATAATTTTTTTTATTTGAATTTCAAATCCATCAGGAAATATGTCTCAAGGAATATTATCTTGGGAATTTGTATTTTTGGATAAAATTCATGTGAACTTACTACTATCACCAACAATAATCTGAAATGGATGTGCTAGATCTTAAATTGTGACTAGCTAAATTCCTTTGTCTTCTGTACTTTCTTTTATTGAAAACATTCTAATTGAATCTTTACTGATGGCTTTTTACCAGCATATCCATGTTCCCTGTAAATTTCTTGAGAATTATTTTTCTGTGAGTAATAGAGGAATTTTACTGAAAAAAAAAAAGACCTAAACTTAAATTAGAATATCTTTGTGTGACTTCAAACCTTTGGGTCTATTTAAAAAATCATTTTCCCCCATGAATCACCATACCTATTCATTATATAGCATCTGTTTTCATTTTTGTTGTTCTTTTTTCTCTTTGTTCATATAGTTGAATTCATTGTGTAGTTTTTATTTTTTGTCTTTTTCTTAATCAGTCCATTTAAGTCCTAACACAGTTCTCTCAATTCATTTTTTGTTACTTCTTCCAGTGTAGTGATATTTGATTACATTGATGTACCATGATTTGTTTATAACCATTCTCTAATTGATCATCATCTGCTTTGAGAACATTTCAATTTTATACCTAGTTATTAATGACCAGCTGGCTGTGTAGCTAAATTTTTTGAGAAAAGAGACTATACATCTTACTAATCCTTTGTGTGCTTCCTGTTATTGGGATAATGTGTGGATTTGTGATTTCATTGATGCAAAGAACTCCTAGTGAAGAAACACCTTCCACTAATGCCAAGCTTTTGATTATTGTCTAGAGAATTGATAAGTTGAATGACTTGCCAAGGGTCAAATAGTCAGAATGTGGCAGAAGTGGGACTTGATTCCAGATCTTCTATATATGAGGCCAGATCTCCAGCCATTACACAAAGGAGTGCTTGTGCACTCTCTCTCTTTCTTTTTCTCATCATAGGTATAGAAATATAAGGAACTGTTGGGAGTCATCTAGTTTCAGTCTCTTTATTTTACATTTGAGGAAACTGAAACCCAGAGAGAATAAAAAATGTGACCAAGTAGTCAATCCAGATTTAAACTGAGTCCAAATCTCTTTTTAGTGCTCCATGTTCTCCTCAAAGCAACCCTTTGAGATATCTGGATAGGATAAGGATTATCATTTCCATTTTACTGATGAGGAAGCCAATTTATCTGTTAAGTGACTTGCCTGTGTGAACAAAGTTAGTATATAAATATGTATTAGGGCCTAAGGTTGAACCTAAGGACTGAAAGTACTAAGTACTTACTGGGTAAGTAATCATTGAACCTCTATTCTGTACCTAGCCCTGTTAGGCAGTAGTATTTATACCATGAGATTCCAAAGATAGAATGCTTCATTGACAATGATATAAAAACACTACAACAATCTGGTATTTATCATAAATATAACTGAACTCCAAATTTGTATTTTTATGAGTTAAGTCTGAGTGGTAAGGGCTAGCCAATGAGGGTTAAGTGTCTTGCCCAGGGTCACGTAGCTAGGAAGTGTCTGAGGTGAGATTTGAACCCAGGACCTCCGTCTCTAGGCCTGGCTCTCAATCCACTGAGCTACTCAGCTGCCCCTTTTTATGAGTTAAGTCTTAAAGCTGCATTATTTTCTTTTCGAAAGCTTCAAGGGTTGGGAAAACATTTATTTTATTGTCCAGAGATCATGGATAATTTCTTGTCAGAAATCTTGAGTTCTGTAACTTTAGCAGATGTCTAACCTCTTTGGTCCCCAATTTTTTTTATCTGTAAAACTGAAGGATTGGACTAGATTACCTTCAATGTATGCCTATTTATGCCTTGTATTTATGGGCATAATGATACAACCTTTGTTCTGTAGGGGCAGGGGCAATTTAATTTTTGTGTGTGTGTATAGTGTGTGTGTGTGTGTGTGTGTATATGTGTTTGTTTTTGTGCAGGGCCTCAGTTTCCTTATCTGTAAAATGAGCTGGAGAAGGAAGTAGCAAATCATTCCAGTATCTTTGCCAAGAAAACCCCAGATAGGGTTATGAAGAATCAGACATGGTTGAAACCATTCCCACAGAGAGCACTTTCCTGTGACTAAAAGTCACTGCATTTTCTTGTGCTAACTCCTGGCTAAACACAAGAAGCAAAATTCTATATCATGAGTAGTGACTAAAGTTGAAATATTCTAATTCAAGTGGTAGGATATTTCAGTGTTTCAAAGATTTATGACTTATTTGATGTGGGGATTCCTTCTGCTCATGAAAGTTGCAATTCTTTTGCAACATAAGTCTTTGTGAGTTATCTCCGTTGAAATTTCATTGTTTTATGGCTAACCAGATGTTAATCCCATTTGTATCTAACTAGGCAGATCTTCCCCCAATAGATAGTTCAGCCCATCATGGAGCCTATACTAGTTTGTTAGGAATCTCTAGAACTAATTGGTCTACAAAATCACTGAGACATGGTTCCACTGATAGACAGAAATAGGACTTTGGTGGCAAACTATTATCCTTTGGATCTGTAACTCTTAGTGATCATGAAAGTCTATAAAATATAGTAAATTTCTTTGTAAAATATAAATAAGCATGTAGGCAGCTAGGCAGTGCAATGTATTGCACACTGGGCCTGGAGTCAGGAAAAGCTGAATTCAAATCTTCAAATCCAGTCTTGGGCAATTCACTCAATCTCTTCTCTGCCCTATCTGTAAAATGGGGTTAAATAATGGTAGGGTCCCCCCAGGGTGAAAATTGGATGAAGTGATCATTGTAACATGTCTAACATAGGGCCCAAAACAGAGGAAGCACTGTAGGAATGGAGACAATATTATAATTTTGTAAACATCTCAGCTAACTGGCATGATTAGGGAATAGAGTAAGCTCTGTGACTGAATTTATTGGTCAGCTGAGGGTTAGGCCAACTTTGTGCCCCTCCAGCTCTTCACCTTCTCTCCTTTACTTATTTCCTTTCCCATTATTTGGCTTTTCTTCATCACCTACCTTGTCTGGTGGCTGCCTTTGTCCTCTACTTCCACTTTTTGTTCTTCATCTGCTTTGGTGTCTCTGTGCTTCCCGGCATCAAGGACATACATTTTCTAGGTTCTCAGTTAGCTCATTGACCAGGTATAGTGACATTAGCCATTTGCTATTCTGATTGGTAATCTGATCAACTGAACTGCTGATTCTTTCTACCTCTGTCTATGATAGCATTCATTATCCACAGGCTTCACTGAAACAGTGAGGCTAAGAGGAGTCATGCACTTTTCATAGAAGGCTAAATCTATGGCAGAAGCCATAGAGTCTGACCCACTTCTTTACAGAAGAGGAAGATGAATGGACTCAGCCAAGGTCACACAGGCAGTAGATACTGCATTAGATTGTGATGACTCTTTGAATGTCATAGTCGCCCCATGGCTAATGTCTGCATAGTAAAGGTACTTTAAAGCTCTGAATCCCGTGTAATACAAATGACAGGAGAGGATCTTAGTATTATTTTAAACCCTTATCTTTCATCTTAGAATTAATACTACATATCGATTCTAAGACAGAAGAATGGTAAGGGGTAGGCAGTGGAAGTTAAGTGACTTAAGGTCACGCACAGTCAGCAAATGTCTGAGGTCAGATTTGAACCCAGGACCTCCTGTTTCTAGGCCACCTAGCTGCCCTAGAACATTTATTATATTTTAAATGATAAAATAAGAAAAGACATTTGAGTTTTAGTTAGTTTTTTAGCTTTGTGAATATTCTCTCTTGTCGGCTAAAGGGAGGCCATTTGTATATATTAGAAGAAAAGAAGAGATGACATCATAGGATGAAAAAGCTTGAGAATTATTATTAAATCATGCTTTTGAACCTTTAAATTAGGGCCTCTAATTTTAAGTCAACTCTCTGTGAGTTCCTATATTTGGTGTTAAAGGCCTCTCTGAATTAGAGATTATGTAGTGTTCAGGGTCTGCCCTAGGCAAGGAAAAAAGGAAGAGGAAGCTCATTCAGAAAGCTTTATGAATCCAAGAGAGGATATTCTTTTCAGTTGGCTAGAACCAGGAGTGTGATGCTTTCTACCTAGCGTAGGTATTCCAAATCTGTTCTAATTATAATTATAGTGGAACAGTTATTAACATGGTTTCCCAACTCTTTTTTCCTTCTCCCTATGGGAAAAGTCCATTTGTGATTTTTTTGAGATGCTCCTTAATTTGGAGGTAAGGGGAGCCAAGAGAAGTCATTTGTGGGGAGCAAGTTGTTATCTACCTATACTTCTAGATCTATCCTTTGGGTACTTTGAGCACAATAACTTGGAAGAAGAGAATATGAAAATGGAATGTTCCCCAATTTTACCTAAGATTTACAATTGTGGAGGATCTTGTCTACAATCCTAGTAGGTGGGGAGCTTTGGGGACTCAGATAGACATTTACCTATGAATTAAAGTTGAAAGGCAGGGAGCAACTTTCTTGGCTACATTCAGGGGTCAAAGCAAAAGAAAACAAAAAGAAATTAAAATTATATATAGGTATATGGAGTAGTTATTATTGGCATATGTCTTTCCAGGTCTGATAATTGTTAGGAAGATGAATGCCTGTTCATCTCTCAAGAGGGCAGTAGCCTTTATTGAGAGTTTTAAAAACGTTTCCCCTTGGTTTTCGTGGAAGAGTATCTTATTTCTAATACAATTGGCACCTCGAAGTCTGACTGAACCCCACAATCCTGTGAAAGGCAGAGTAGAATAAGAAAGAAACAATGTTTAGACAAGTTATTTGTGGAACTGTGATTGTTGCTGTCATAACTTGTTTCTGGGTCTATCACATATTGTACAGTAGAATGACCCATATGATAATGGAATCTATTGATTATATAGGCAACATAACAAGGTCTGTTTTGCAGTTGCCATTCCAATCAGACCCTATACTCTGGCAGGTCCTGACTCAAGGGTATGTACTCCTTATGGCTGTCCTTCAAACTCTAACCCAAGTAAAGATGATCTTTAGATTTGTGATTTCCCTTAAGACAGAAAAGACACTGACTATTGATAATAACCTGGAAAACATGATTAAGGCTGTGTTTGAGCAATTGATTAAGGAAAAAGGACTAGATCAGGTTGTGGGCAAGGACAATGGGCAAACAGAGAATGTACCTAAGGAAAATGAAGGTGACACTTAAGAACAAATCTGACTGTGAACCTGAAAAAATCTGTCCACTAAAAGAGGTCACCAAATTGTCCAGTAATGCTGGTGTGATACACTCCAAAGCCCATAGACAATTCACCCCACAGCAACTTGCATCCATAAAGAGCTGTTTCCCAAAATTTGTAGAAAATCCTTTCAAATCTCAAAAGGAGTTGAAATGAGCTTTCAGGATTTTTGATCCTGATTTTGAAGATGTTGAGTTCCTACTATCAGAACTGTTGAGCCCCCATGAACAGAGGCAATTCTTGGAAAAGACAAGATCTGATAAAAGCCTGACTAGCTGGCCAACTGTGGAACAAAGGGTAGATATGGATTTTGCTAACCCTACTTACATGTCCTTCCTAAAAAAATGCAGGGAGGATTTGCTTCAGGCCATAAAACAATGCTGTTCAAAACCTAATGCATGGGCTAGGTTTGACAAGATCTTGCAGAATAAAGGAGAACATCCTGCCACATACATAGACCGTCTGTCAGAGATGGCAGATTCAATCTTAGGTCTAGAAGCTGATAGTGAAGAATCTGCTAGCTATGTCCATGGGCAATTTCCAAGGGATTGCACACCTAATTTGAAATTTTTTTTCAAATACTATTTCCCCAAGTATGATTCGGTCACCCTGATTGAACTGTGTGAGGCAGCAACTTACTTGCATAAGAATGAGTCAGAACAAAGTAAACAAGTACAGGACCTAAAAGAAAGGTTAGAAATGACAGAGAATAGTCTTAAACAAAAGGAGATTGAAGAAATCAAGAGACTTAACATGGTTAAGACATACACAACACTTAGTTATAAGAAACCTAGTTACAAGGAAAAACCAGTGCAGAGAGAGACTAGGGAATGTTTCTTTTGTCACAAAAAGGTCACTTGATTAGAAAATGTTTTTTAAAGAAGAAACATGAGAGTAACAACAAGAACACACAAAATACACAAACTAGGTACAAGAAGTCCACTTGTTCACACTGCATATTAAAAGCTCTGGACTTGAATGAAATGCAACAGGCCATAAAAACTGGAGCCAAACCAAAGTACTCAGATATCGTTAGGAAAGAGTTATGAAGCCAGGCCCATAAGACATATAGTGTGACAAATGGAGATAGAAGAAATAGTGAGAATGAGGCTGCAGTTAAAAATAGTAGAAAAAAGTTGGGAAGTGGTGAAAATTCAGTGCAAGAAAGTGAATCTATGAGTGATAGCCATTGCAATAAAGCAAGAGAAAGGCAGAGACAGATTAAAGAAATTGATGTAGAAATAAAAGAAATTATTTCACAAATTGCAACTGAGATAAGAGACTTTGAAAAGTTTCACAGTAACTAAACAGGAAAAGGATTTAAAGGAAATCAGATCTTTCTTAGAGAACTTTTTCCAGTGTAGAGTGGATAATGGAATTGAATTATGTAAAAGAAAAAGTCAAAAGAACTCAAGCAAAAGTTTGTGACTGATACAGAGACACATAATTTCAATTCCCTAGAGGTTACTGTTGCTATAGATGACAATGCTTTAAAAACATTCACAGATGACCTCCCATCAAACTTAGTTAATTCTGTAAATAGCTTTATGACACAGGTACCCATAGAAAATACATCTAATTTGAATCCAGAAGCTTCCATCCAGCAATGAGTGATATAGATAAGGAAAAACTAACTGAACATGGAGCTGACATTACTTTTGAACACAATAATCCTATTCAAAGTAATGGAGGTGATATAACAGTTAAATTTGAATATGGGGATGGAATGGCAGTCTTAGTAACAACCAAGGATTGAGTTGGTGCCAACGTTCTAAATGGCAGAGGGGTATCTGGCCAAAGTTACAACTCTGATTTAGTTTCATGTTCCAATGAAGTAGAGAATACAACCTCAAATGAAAACTTCATAGGAAATGAATCAAATCAAAAAGAATTCACTGAGTTACATATGCACCTGGCAGAGAGTAGTAAAGATATGGACACTGATTCAGTGGTTAGGAACACCTTAGTTACAAATCCAGAAACATATGTTTGTTCTGTGGGACAGAATGAAGGTACACATCCTACTGATGATGCAGGGGGGACATGCAAACTTATTCCCAGAAGAAAATAATGGAGCAGAGGGGAAGATTCCTATCTCTACACAGTCAAATGAGAATGAAGATAAACATAAACCTCAGATTAGTGGTAGAGTAGGATCTATGATTATTAACATTATAGTAGATCTGCAAGAAGAAGCTAACCCCATACCATCAAGTTTACCAATTCAAAATGAAATTCTAAAGCTTACTAGTGAAAAACAAACTGAAACTGATTTGGGAAAGACAAAGCTGATGACATAGGCTTAGATCAAAACACAAAGCCAGAGTTATTAGCTAAATCTGACAGAAGTTTACATGGCATTGAGCAAAATCCAAAGAACATAATGATTGCTTTCAGTGAGTCAGATTCAGATACTGATTCAGAAGGACTACCAGAAGGTGTAATAATAATGGATGAAGATGATTTAGAATGAATGCCTTATCAATTTTATAAGCTTTATGAAGAGGTAGACAAAGAACGGGATGTGTGGGACACTAGTGAGAAGATTGAGTACCTGGAACCAGTGCAAACAAAATCTTATCAAGACTATGATGATGAGATGTTCTTTGGGCAAAGAACAAATTGCATACCATTAGAAGAAATTTATGCAAGATTAGGGGTTGATAATGAAGATGATTTTTATAGAAAAGTTGAATTACATGGCTTATGCAGATACAGATTTTGAATGGGAAGGAGAATATCAAGGAACACATTGAGAACTGGAGGAGGAGAGATAGATACACAATTTCACTTCTATTCTCTAACTTCAAAAACATGACAAGTAACAGTGAAACCAAGATTTGTTGGAGTTCCATAGGGTAACATACTACACAAAACCTTATGAGAATGAAGACTAGTCTTGGGGTAATATAGAAAATAAGTTATTCCAGCAAAAGAAGAACAAGTAATTCAACAACAAGAACACTCCTAACCTTGTAGCATAAAACTCCAACTTCATAACTAGGACAGACACAAACATCTAGAATGCTAGAGAAGCATGGATTCACATTGGTTGAATTTGTTAACAAAGACTTTAACAGCAAGTTATACATGAGAACTGAAAAAGGTTATCCATATCTCTCAACCTTCATCCTTAAAACAGTCTCTACCAGGGGAAGGAAGAGAGAGAGGGTATATCATGAAGATATTACTTCATAGTTTCAGATACCTCATTAGACCCAACAATATGATCATGTCATCAGTGAAGATACATCAGATGACATATTAAAAAATAAGCCCTAGTCATGAACTGCAACATGAATAGCCCAAGAAGAAATAAAAAACCAGTCCTAAACAGTCCTTGTGAATGAAAGCATAGAAAAGAACATGAGAGTACTTGCCACCCGAATACAGACAAGAGAGCACTGCACATGTTAACAGTTTCACAAAGAAATACGGCCAGTAACACAGATGAAGGAAAACATGCATTTGAAAAGATTAACAGCCATATAAAATATAAAATAGTCTCTGCCAGCCACACAATAACCGAACAGAAAGAAACAATGTTATTGAAAATGAATACATAATTCTTTAAATTCTATCTCCAAGAAATAAGTACAGTAACTATACAAGAAATAATTACAGTAACCATATATTAAATCTCCTTGTAAATAGTCACATAGCAAAAGATTAGAAACAACTTCAAATCACTATTCTTAACAAAAACTTGAGCACTTATGCATAATGCCCATACCCACCCATGAAAAACACATGTACAGCTTACTTGCATTCATGAAGATGTACATATGCAAATATTACCCCCATGCATGAAGAGAACTCATGTAAGGCTTACTTTCAAACATGAAGAATTACTAATATATTCTGAGAAACATTCATGAAGATTTCCATCCATTTACTTCCATGCACTTGTAAATTTCACTCTTACATGCATGCACATATAAAAATCTTATGTGCACATATGTTCGTGTGTTCCTGGTTCCTGATTATTCCAGTGGATCCTGATTTGAAAAACACAAGTCTTCAATCAAAAGTGAAAGAACACAGAAGAGTCATATGCTGACCAGAGAGGAAGAAAGTGTTTCTACAAGCAACATAAAAGGACATGGAAGGACTTTGGAACTTTTAAATTTTGGACTTTTGATCATAAAGATATGTAAGAATGCATCATACATATTAACATCACATATATGCAGACACATCCTACATAGAAAAGGAAGATAATTCATGGAATGGGTAAGTATACAACATGCATAGTTGCATAACAAAAAGACGCTGATAAATATTTATGGAAAATTCATCTGCATGAGTTTGCACAGAAATCTAGAATTATGTACACTTGTGAATACTAACTGACTAACAAGCTAACTTTATTGGTATAGTTTATTAATATTCTAACTACTAACAATAGTGACAGCCTAGTGAATTTTTATAAGTCTTATGGAAGTAGAGAGACAGACATTCAAGTTCTTAAGTATAGAAGTTAGATTGCATTGTTATTGTAAGTTAGTATTTGTTGGTGGTAGGAATTTTCTTGGTTAAATTTATAGATATTAGGAAATAGGACAATTGCATATTCTGAATGTTAGAGAAATTGTTGGAATGATTTGAAAACTTGTTACAGGATTGTTATGAAATAACTATGTTCATGTAAATCCCTTACCTAAACCACTTTCCCATACCCACTCTTAGCTTAGCATCTAGGTAGACAGAATAGCTAAGTTTAGTTAGGATGTTGTTATTTTGGGAAGGTAAAGGTATATTTCAGATAGTACAGAGTTGAGAATACATAGATAGAATTATACTAAAGGTAAGTATCATTAAAAAATGCAAGGTGCATTTTTTTTTGAAGGAAAAAAGGGGGGAATATGGAAGAGGCATGAAGGAAGAGAGATCTTCATGCATGCAAAACAGAAAGCTGGGGACCTCATCTGTCAGGCAAGGTGAAGATTCCAAATAGGACGTTCCCAGGAAAGTCAGTTGGAGGTAAACCAGGCTGAAGGGGGAAGAAGCACTGAACTGGATTGGATCCATGTTAGCTTCTGTCCTAGGCTGAAGGACCCTTGGAGGGGCTTCTGGAGCTAGGCTGAGAAGAAATTAACCTTTTGTTGATGGCTTTGTGTAATTGAAAGAAGAAAGAAGATTAAACAGTTATCCTCCATCTCCTTGACAGTCTTTTGTGTCACAGCTGTGATAGGACTGACATTTCCTATAATCCTCCTATCCCTCATTGTAGATTAGGGAAACCCTCATTCCTTTCACCTCATCTTACCTCAGTTCTCCATCCTGTTGTTCCCAATAAACCCCCTTACTTGAGAAAGGAAGAGAAAAGAGTATTTCCTCATAAATTTCAGAGTCCAGTCAGGGGGGAGAGGCAAAGCCACAGGTTTCAGAAGAAGGGTGGTAAAGGGAGGGATGTAAAAATGGAGATTTGAATCCAGGACTCCAATCCCCAAGTGTCCTTGCTAGCTTCCAGAATGCCCTCTGATCCCACTGAGATTTCCACCTGGGCGAGGTCAAAAATTTCTATTTAACCTGGCTGTAAAGGCTACTGGGTCTCTTTTCCTACTTCCGCTTTGGAGCACATGCGGCTCTCCACCTAGCAGGCAAGATGTGAGTGGTTGTGAATAGGCTCTCTGGGCCTAGACACATGCTTTTCTTACTTGTATTTTCTTAAAGGCCTAGCTTCACCCTTTTATGTTTTTATTATCTTTGTACGTTATTGTCACTTCCTAATATATTCTTCCTTTTTCCTCTCTCATTAAAAAAAATGGTAAAGAGCAGCTTACAAAACTGAAGAACATATGAGCCTAGTCTGACAGCTTACAGTGTTCCATAGCCATAGAAATCCCTTCTGCACAGAAGGGAGGGGAGCCCATTTTCTCTTTTCTTCAACAAAGTCTTATTATTACAATTACATATTGTACTGGGTTGTTATTGTTCTTTCACTATATTGTAGTCACTGTGTAAGTTGTTTTTCTAGTTGTCTTTGCATCTATTCATATAAATTTTTCTATGCTTCACTGTATTGTTTCTATGGCCCAGTAATACTCCATTACATTCATGTACCACCATTTGCTTAATTATTCCCTAGTGTGTAGGCATGATTTTTTTCCCAGTTTTTTGCTTTAATAAAAAATGCTTTTAGGGGCTAGGTGACTCATTTGATTGAAAGCCAGATCTAGAGATGGGGAGGCCCAGGATTCAAATATGGTTTAATACACTTCCTCTCTGTCTGACCCTGGGCAAGTCACTTAACCCCTTAGCCTAGCCCTTACCACTCTTCTGCCTTGGAACCAATATAAAGTATTGATTTTGAGATAGAAGGTAAGGGATTTAAGAAAAGAAAAACCATTACTATGAAATTTTTGGCATATGTTGGCACTTTCTATCTTTGACTTAGAATTTGTGCTTTGCAGTGAGATCTTTGGGTCAGAAGGTATGGACATTTTATTTTTTAAATTCATTTCCCTTTGTAACCTATATCCCACCCGCTACCCCAACCCAGTCCTTTAAACAAAGAATAAAAATGAGGGGAAAAGCTGTGCTGCAAAACTAACCAACAGGAAAAAAATTTTATATTTTTATGCATTTCATACTCCTAGTCTTTTTTTTTTAATGTAAATTCTTTAAAAAATTTTTTTTAGATTTTAAACATTATTTTATTTGGTCATTTTCATACATTATTCATTGGAAACAGAGATCATTTTAATTTCCTCCTCCACCCCTCCCCTAGCTGACACACGATTCCACTGGGTATCACATGTGTCCTCAATCTGAACTCATTTCCATGTTATTGGTTTTTGCATTAGGGTGTTCATTTAGAGTCTCTCTGCAATCATATCTCCTGCACCCCTTAGTCAAGCAGTTGCCTTTCCTCGGTGTTTTTACTCCCACAGTTTATCCTCTGCTTGTGGATAGTATTTTTTAGATCCCTGCAGATTGTTCAGGGACATTGCATTGACACTAATGGAGAAGTCCATCACCTTCGATTGTACCACAGTGTATCAGTCTCTGTGTACAATGTTCTCCTGGTTCTGCTCCTTTCGCTCTGCATCACTTCCTGGAGGTTGTTCCAGTCCCCATGGAATTCCTCCACTTTATTATTCCTTTGAGCAAAATAGTATTCCATCACCAACATATACCATAATTTGTTCAGCCATTCCCCAATTGAAAGGCATCCCCTCATTTTCCAATTTTTGGCCACCACAAAGAGCACAGCTATGAATATTCTTGTACAAGTCTTTTTCCTTATTATCTCTTTGGGGTACAGACCCAGCAGTGCTATTGGCTGGATCAAAGGGCAGACAGTCTTTTAGCGCCCTTTGGGCATAGTTCCAAATTGCCCTCCAGAATGGTTAGATCAATTCACAACTCCTCCAGCAATGAATTAGTGTCCCCACTTTGCCACATTCCCTGCAGCATTCATTACTTTCCTTTGCTGTCATGTTGGCCAGTCTGCTAGGTGTGAGGTGATACCTCAGAGTTGTTTTGATTTGCATCTCTCTGATTATAAGAGATTTAGAACACTTTTTCATGTGCTTATTAATAGTTTTGATTTCTTTAACTGAAAACTGCCTATTCATGTCCCTTGCCCATCAATTGGAGAGTGACTTGATTTTTTGTGTAACTGGTTTAACTCTTTATAAATTTGAGTAATTAGACCTTTGTCAGAGGTTTTTGTTATGAAGATTGTTTCCCAATTTGTTGCTTCCCTTCTCATTTTGGTTACATTGGTTTTGTTTGTACAAAAACTTTTTAATTTAATGTAGTCAAAATTATTTATTTTACATTTTGTGACTCTTTCAAAATCTTACTTGGTTTTAAAATCTTTCCCTTCCCAAAGGTCTGACATGTATACTATTCTGTGTTAACCTAAATTACTTATAGTTTCTTTCTTTTTATTCAAGTCATTCACCCATTCTGAGTTTATCTTGGTGTAGGGTGTGAGGTGTTGATCCAATCTCTCCCACACTGTCTTCCAATTTTCCCAACACTTTTTATCAAATAGTGGATTCTTGTCCCCAAAACTGGGGTCTTTGGGTTTGTCATAGACTGTCTTGCTGAGATCATTTACCCCAAGTCTATTGCACTGATCCTCCTTTCCTTCTCTCAGCCAGTACTGTAAATCTTGAAATTTCTCAGACTTGTGAATGTTAAAAATTTCCTCATAGGGGAATCCTCCATTGGAACAAATTCCATACTGGGAACATTCCCCATTTTGATGTAAGAACTTGCCAGGATCAGAAATGGGAGGACCTCTACTCCACCCGTACTTAAGACTGCTTTAGGGGAGAAAACTCCTTGCTAAACAATGAAAGTACTTGGACCCATGCTTATGATGAGGCAGGGAGTTCTTTGAGCCATGCCTGTTTTTAGAATTGATACAATGGGATGCTAGGTACCTATAAAGGTCGGGCAGGTTTTCTCTTGATGGGATTAGTCGACTCAGCTGTGTTTTCTCTGGTTCAGACTTACTGAGGGGATTAGTCCACACAGCAGTGTTTTCTCTGGTTCAGACTTACTGAGATTAGTCCACTTAGCTGGAATTCAGATGAGCTGTCTTTTAGAAATCATCTATGGTGATTGGTAGATGGAAGAACTTAGGGGAGGTGACATAGGAAAAAACCCCCTATCTAAGAAAAAGAATCTCTTGAGCAAGGGATCCTTGGAGATAGATCCTTTTGGAGGAGGCCCTTTGAAGATCTCTTGAGAAGTCCCTTGGGAGGCCGACTCTGGCTGGAACTCCCTCTGGGGAGACTCTGTTCCCTAGACATCCTTGCTTAAGACAAATCTTGTGGTGAGTGATAAAAAACTGACTGATTCTCTCTCTCTTAAGACTCAGGTCTAGGCCATGTTGGCTTAAGGCCCTTCATACTTATACCTTTTCTCTCTTCCTCTCTTTCTTTGATTCCTCATTGTATTATTAATTAAATTCTCTATAAAACCCAGTTGACTTGGGCATATTCATAATTGGGAATATATTCCTTGGCAACCACCTTATATTTGATTTAAAAACCAAATTACTGTAGTGAAACATATTTTCTGCAGTCAAATTTACTCACTCTCTCTTATATCTATCACAATTTATGTCTTCCACCATTTTAACTCACTACAGTTTACAACATCAACCATTTTAAATCTTACAGTACCAAATTGTTTTGATGACCACTGCTTTTTAATATAGTTTGAGATCTGGGACTGCAAGGCCATCTTCCTTTGCATTTTTTGTCATGATTTCCCTGGATATCCTTGATCCTTTTTTCTTCCAAATGAACTTTGTTATGGTTTTCTCTAATTCAGTAAAATTGTTTTTTGGAAGTTCTATGGGTATGGCACTAAATAGATAAGTTTGGGTAGGATGGTCATTTTTATTATGTTAGCTCGTCCCAGCCATGAGCAATGTTTTTCCAATTGTTTAGATCTAGTTTTAGTTGTGTGGAGAGTGTTTTGTAGTTGTGTTCATATAGTTCCTATGTTTGTCTCAGCAGATAGATTCCTAAGTATTTTATATTGCTCTAGGTTGATTTTAAATGGAATTTCCCTTTCTAATTCTTGCTGCTGAGTTGGATTGGAGATATATAGAAATGCTGATGACTTATGCAGGTTTATTTTGTATGCTGCAACTTTGCTAAACTTGTTGATTATTTTGACTAGCTTTTTGGTTGATTATTTAGGATTCTTTAAGTAAATCATCATATCATCCACAAAAAGTGACATCTTGGTCTCCTCATTACCAATTTTAACACCTTCAATTTCTTTTTCTTCTCTAATTGCTATTGCTAGTGTTTTGTTATAGTGAAATCACCTTTGAAGATTGACATAATATTAATTTATGGTTGCCAAGGAATTTGCATCCTTGTTTCACTACTGATCTTATTGGGAAGGCTTCGAGTTTATCCCCATTGAAGATGATGTTTGCTGATGGTTTTAGATATATACTGTTTATTATTTTTAGGAAAGGCCCTTCTATTCCTATACTTTTTAGGCTTTTAAGTAGGAATGGGTGTTGTATTTTATCAAAGGCTTTTTCAGCATCTATTGAGATAATCATGTGATTTTTGTTGGTTTGCTTGTTAATATGGTCAATTATGTGGATGGTTTTCCTAATATTGAACCATCCTTGCATTCCTGGTATGAATCCTACCTGATCATAGTGGATAACCCTTTCGATGACTTGCTGGAGTCTTTTTGCTAGTATCCTATTTAGGATTTTTGCATCTATATTCATTAGGGAGATTGGCCTATAGTTTTCTTTCTCTGTTTTTAACCTGCCTGGCTTTGGGATCAGTACCATGTTTGTGTCATAAAAAGAATTTGGTAGAACCCCTTCTTGGCTTATTCTGTCAAATAGTTTGTATAATATTGGGATTATCTGTTCTTTGAATGTTTGATAGAATTCATTTGTGAATCCATCCGGCCCTGGGGATTTTTTCTTAGGGAGTTCCTTGATGGCTTGTTCAATTTTTTATTCGGATATGGGGTTGTTTAGGTAATTTATTTCTTCCTCTTTTAGTCTAGGCAATTTATATTTTTGTAAGTATTCATCCATATCACCTAGATTGCCATATTTATTGCCATATAACTGGGCATAATAATTTTTAATGATTACCTTAATTTCCTCTTCATTAGAGGTGAGGTATCCTGTTTCATCTTGGATACTGTCAATTTGGTTTATTTTTTCCTTTTTTTAATTAGACTGACTAGTACTTTGTCTATTTTATTTGTTTTTTCAAAGTACCAGCTTCTTGTCTTATTTATTAAATCAATAGTTCTTTGACTTTCAATTTTATTGATTTCTCCTTTGATTTTTAGTATCTCTAATTTCGTCTTCATCTGAGGATTTTTAATTTGTTCACTTTCTAGTTTTTTAATTTGCATGCCCAATTCATTGACCTCTGCCTTTCTTAATTTGTTTACATATGAACTCAAGGATATCAATTTCCCCCTGAATACTGCTTTGGCTGCATCGCATAGGTTTTGAAAGGATGTCTCATTATTGTCATTTTCTTCAATGAAGTTATTAATTGTATCTACTATTTGTTCTTTAACTGGTTTTGGAGAATCATATTGTTTAATTTCCAATTAATTTTTGATTTATCTCTCCATGTACCCTTACTAATTATTATTTTCATTGCATTGTTGTCTGAGAAGGTTGCATTTATTATTTCTGCCCTTTTGCACTTGTTTGCAATGTTTTTGTGCCCTAATACATGGTCAGTTTTTGTGAATGTTCCCATGTGCTGCTGAAAAGAAGGTGTATTCCATTTTGTCCCTATTTATTTTTCTCCACATGTCTACTGACTCTTTTTCCTAAGATTTCATTCATTTCTCTTACCTCTTTCTTATTTATTATTTGGTTTGATTTATCTAGTTCTGATAGAGGAAATGATAGAGTCTCCCACTAGTAGAGTTTTTCTGTCTATTTCGTCCTTGAGTTCCTCTAGGTTCTTCTTTAGAAATTTGGATGCTATGCCATTTGGTGCATACATGTTGAGTACAGATATTTCCTCATTGTCTATATTGCCTTTTATCAGGATGTAATTACCTTCCCTATCTCTTTTAATTAGATTTATTTTTACTTTGGCTTTGTCAGATATCACGATTGAGACTCCTGCCTTCTTTTTATCAGTTGATGCCCAAATAAATTTGGCTCCATCCTCTTACTTTCACCCTATGTGTATCTACCTTCCTCATGTCTGTTTCTTGTAGACAGCATGTGGTAGGGTTTTGGATTCTAATCCACTCTGCTACTCTCTTGCATTTTATGGGTGAGTTCATTCCATTCACATTCAGAGTTATGATTACTAGTTGTGTATTTCCCAGCATTTTGATTTCTACTCCTGGTCCTGCCTTTTCTTCTTTCACTATTTCCTTCTACACCAATGTTTGTTTATAATCAGTCCCCCTAGTTCCCACCTTTATTTTACTTCCCTTTCTACCCCCTCCCTTCTTATTCCATCCCTTATTTTCCCCTGTAGTCTTTTTAAAATTGCTCCCCCCCCACTCTCCCACCCTTGTATTGCTTCCCTCCCCACCAGTCCGTTTTTTACCCTTCTACTCCCCTATAGAGCGCAAATTTATTCTCCTCCCCAATGGATTGGATTGTTCTTCCCTCTTTGGGTCAGTTTCAAAGCAAGAGTTGAGTATTTCCTATCTCCAACCTCTTTACCCTTGCAGTGTATCGATGTTCTGCCCCCTCCCGCCATGACTTCTTTGTGACATATAAATTTACCCCATTTGTTTCTTTTCTAATTTCTTTTAATATTAATCTCTTTTTTAGCTCTGTATATATATATATATATATACATACCTATACACACCCATATATATGTATTTATGCATGCATATATCTATATACGTATTTAAGTCTTGTCCTTTCATCATACACAGTTTGTCACTGTTCCGCCTAAGTGTAATTCTTCTAGCTGCCCAGGTGATAGCAACAGTTTTTAAGAGTTACCAGTGACCTCTTTTCTGATAGGGATACATATCATTTTAACTTAATGAGTCTCTTAAAAATTTATTTTTGTTGTTTTGTTTTGTTTTTCTTTTTCCCTTCTTTTTAAATTATCTTTTGATGATTCTCTTGAGTTCTGTGCTTGGACATCAGATTTTCTGTTCAGGTCCAGTCTTTTCCTTACGAGTGCTTGGAATTCTTCTATTGTGTTGAATGACCATACTTTCCCCTGTAAGAATATAGTCAGTTTTGATGGGTATTTTATTTTTGGTTGTAGACCTAATTCCCTTGCTTTCCGGAATATCATATTCCATGCCTTTTGGTCCTTCAGTGTGGATGCAGTCAGATCCTGCATTATCCTCACTTTGTTTCCGTGGTATCTGAATGGCTTCTTCTTGGCCACTTGTAATATCTTTTCTTTGGTCTGATAGTTTTTGAATTTGGCTATAACATTCCTGGGTGTTGTCAGTTGAGGATTAAATACAGTAGGTGATCTGTGTATTCTTTCAATCTCCACTTTCCCCTCTTGTTCTAGGATATCGGGGCATTTTTCCTGAATAATTTCCTGTGGTATTATGTCCAGGCTTTTCCTTTTGTTATGGTCTTCTGGTAGACCAATGATTCTTAAATTACCTCTTCTCGAACGATTTTCTTTCTTTCTTTTTTTTTTAAAATATATTTTATTTGATCATTTCCAAGCATTGTTCCTTAAAGACATAGATCATTTTCTTTTCCTCCCCCCCCCCCCCCCATAGCCGACGCGTAAGTCCACTGGGCATTAGATGTTTTCTTGATTTGAACCCATTGCTTTGTTGATAGTATTTGCATTAGAGTTCGAACGATTTTCTAAATCGTCTGTTTTGTGAATGAGATGCTTCATATTTTCCTCAATTTTTTCATTCTTTTCATTTTGTTTTATTGTGCCCTGCTGCCTTGTGAGGTCACTTAATTCCAGTTGTTTTATTCTGGTTCTTAAAGACTAGATTTCATCCCTTGCTTTTTGGTCATCCTTTTCCTTCTGGTCTGATTTTCTTTGACAGTCATCTTTCATCTCCTTTGCCTCATTTTCAGCTGGTTGATTTTGGCTTTCAAGACACTATTTTCCCCTTTTAGTTCAAGTGCCTCTGTTTCCAGATGATTTATCTTAATTTTTTAAGTTCTTTTCCCAAATGTCTTCAGCCTCTCTTAATTATGTTTTGAGTCCTTCCACAGCCTGTATCCAGTTTGCTGGGATTTCTGATTTATCATTTGCTGATCTCGCCCCCTCTGTTCCGTTTGCTGAGTAGAAGCTATCTATTGTAGTTTCTTTCTTCTTTTTCTGTTGTTTGCTCAAATTCACCCCTTCTTTACTCCCCGTATTTGTCTGTGCTCTTGCTCCTCTCATTTTTTTGGTTTTGGGGGCTTCTGTCAGTCTCCCCTCTTGAAGCTTTAACAGGAGATCTCTCGGTGTAGTCTCTGGTAGAGGTTTGTTGGAATTTGAGTTTCCCTGTCCTCTGGAGGCTTTTGATTGGATTAAAGTCCAGCAGTCAATGAGGATGGGTATGGAGCCTGGGCTTCCCTGAGTTCTGGAGACTTTTGATGGGATTAAGTTCAGCTTAGTTGGGCTGGGTGTGCTCTGAGTCCAAAACCTTCTGGAAGGCTGGAGCAAATGGATCTCCACAGCTCTGCCCCGCTTGCCAGGTCTATGGTCCCTCTCTAGCTCCTCCCCTGCCATCTGTGTTGGCCACTCTGAACTTGGCACAGCCCTGCTCCCAAGGTCAGCCCTCCAGACTAGCACCTTTGCCCGCCCAGAAGTTCCCGGTGCCACTGGAGTCTCAGCGCTCTGGTTGGGTGGGGGTGATGGGTCCTGGGACCTTCCTTCTGTCTTCCGCTTAATCCTGAGTATTCTCGGATTCTGGTTTGGGGGGGAGGCGTGCCTTTTGAATTAAGTCCAGCAGGAGTGTTCCTTGGCTCTGTCTTGTTAAGTTTGTTTTTCAGTCCCCTAGGTGCATTCAGTTTGTGATCAGTTAGGAAGGGTATTCAGAGGTCTGAACTTCTGCTCCTTCTAGGCTGCCATCTTTCATGCTTTTAGTCTTTAACTTCTTAAAGTCAGTGGGGGTGGGCAAGGGGTACTTTCTCATTTTCTTGGGGGCTGAGCTTGATCATGATCATTTTTTAGCCTTCTGCTTGGATTGTTTTGTTGTTTCCTTTCAATGTGTGTCGCACATGTGCATATGCATGTGCATGTGTGTGCTGGGTGGTTTTGTAGATAGAGTGCTGAACCTGGAGTCAGAAAGATCTGAATTTAAATCTGTCCTTTAATGTTCCCTAGATTGTTACAGCAATTAATTTAACTTCTGCCCAATTTTGGTTTCCCCATCTTTAAAATGGGGATAATGGTAGCATTTGTCTCCCAGGTGATTAGAAGGATAAAATGAGATACTATTGTATTTGTGTACAGTTTTCCTAGTACTACTTATTTCATTTTGTATCAGTTGACATATATCTTTCCATACTTCTGAGTATTTATCTTCTTTATTTCTTAATTTATTATTATGAATATTTTATGAATATTATTAACAATAATATTCAATTACATTTGTGAATCAGTGTTTCTTTAGCCATTCTCCAGTCAGTGTTGTCGATTAGTTTCCAGTTCTTTGTTCCCACCAAAATTGACATATATCTTTACATACTTCTGAGTATTTATCTTCTTTATTTCTTAATTTATTATTATGAATATTTTTATGAATATTATTAACAATAATATTCAATTACATTTGTGAATCAGTGTTTCTTTAGCCATTCTCCAGTCAGTGGTGTCGATTAGTTTCCAGTTCTTTGTTCCCACCAAAAGTGCTGCTATAAATATTATGTGATATTTGTGGTATGTGATCCTTCTTTTTGTCATTGACTTCTTTGAGATATATACCTGGTAGTGGAATCTCTGAATCAAAGGGTATAATCATGTTAGTTACTTTCTTTGCATGATTACAAAATACTTTCTTGAATATTTGGATTAATGCAATGCTCCAGCAACAATGCATTAATTACGTTGCATTTCCACAATTTCCCCAACATTGAATAATATCATCTTTTATCAATTTGTTTAGCATGGGGTTGAATTTTGATTTGGAGGAGTCTTCCAAATGATTGTTAATAGTTTGATATTCTTCTTTTAAGAATTGCTGGTTCATATTCTTTGACTTCTTTGGAAAGAATTGGCTTTTGTTTTTAAATATTTCTGTTGTCTGTGTATCTTGGATACTATCAGGGATATTTGATACAAAGATGTTTCTTTTCCATAGTTTTCCATATTATATTCATTTTGTTTGTGCAAAAGCTTTTTAATTTCACATAAACAATGTGACGTGACCATGAATTTGACCCTAACTAGAGTTGTGAAATATGTTTGAAAAAATGAAATAATCATTAATATGTGAAAACATGGAGTAGTGACAAGAGTAAAGCTATCTAGGAAGGCCTATACCGGCCATGTGATTTGGGGCAAGTTATTTAATCTAAAAATGTCCTGGGCAGCTCTCTGAATCTATAAATTACAGAAAATGTGCAGACACGTTTCCTCATTCTTTAGAGAATCTTTATACCAGTGAAATTTATGTCTTTATCCTTATCCCTATGATCTTTCTTTTAGGTCATGTGTCCACTTTGAGTTTAAGAAGTAAAGGATGATTAAGATATAGGATGTAAAGATTTGAGACACATAATTTTTCAGTTAGACTGCTTTCCAGTTTGGGGAATGGAAATTAGTCACTTTTTAGAATGTTTGGACCAATTCACAGTGACCATTAGTGTATTACTGGGGTCACAGGTAGGCAGCAGAATACAAAGAGCACTGGACCCGGAATCTGGAAGACTGACTTCAGCTACTTAACTATGTTATCATGGACAAGTCACTTAAACTTTTGACTCATTTTCAACTAAAAAAAAATTGGGATAACAAATGCCTGCTTATCAGGGTTGCTGTGAAAACGAAATGACAGTGCCAGACACATAGAAGTCATTTAATAAATGCTTGTTACTTTCCTGCTCCTCATTCCACAAACCCTTCAGCACTGATTATTACTATCTTTTGCTATTTTTGCCAATTTGCTGGTTTTGAGGTAAAAACTTAAGAGTTTTCATTTACATTTCTCTTTTTTCAAATTTCCATATTATTCATTTTTGTAAGCTAATATCTTATAAAACCAAAACTCCACAACATATCCACGAACAAACAAGTGAGAAATCATATGCTTTCATCTGTATTCCTACTCCAACAGTTCTTTCTCTGGAGGTAGATAGCAATCTTTGTCATGAGTCCCTCAGAATTGTCCTCAATTGTTCGTTGTATCGCTGTTAGTAGTTACGTCTGTTGCATTTGATCATTCTCCAATGTTGCTATTACTTTGTACAATGTTTTCCTAGTTCTGCTTATTTCACTCTGCATCAATTCCTTGTAGGTCTTCTTCCCGTTTATCATTCCTTACAGCATAATAGTATTCTATCACCATCATATATCTCTATTTGTTCAGCCATCCCCCAATTGAGGGTTTAGTTTAAAATTCTTTGCCACCACAAAAAGAGCTGCTATAAAGATTGTTGTACAAACAAGTCCTTTTCCAATTTAAAAAAAAAAACTTTTTGGGATACAGACCTAGTAGTCATATTAATGGATCAAAAGTACGCATTTTTTTTTTAAGATCTTTGGGCATAATTCCAAATTGCCCTCCATAATGATTGAATTGGTTCACAACTCCACCATTACTGTCCCAATTTTGCCACATCTCTTCCATCATTTATCATTTTCCTTTATTGTCATATTGGCCAATTGAATATATGTGATATGATACCTGAGAATTATTTTAATATACATTTCTCTAATCAAGAGGAGTTTAAAACATTTTTCATTATTATTTATAGCTTTGATTTCTTCATCTGAAAACTGCCTGTACATATCCTTTGACCATTTGTCAATTGAGGATAAATTTCTCTTCATACTGATTTGGAGCAACCTTTCACATGATTGATAATTTTCTCAACCAAATCTTTCATTATAGGTCATCTTTAAAGGGGGAGTAAGATAAATTCATTTGATGACCATTTCAAATATAATTCACTTTATAAAAATAAGTTTTATTTAATAGAATTTAGAGCTAGAAGGTACCTAATAGAGAATCTGGCTCAGTCCTTTCTTACAGATCTGAAAACTGAGCCTCTAAGAGGTTAAATGACTTGTTCAAACTCCTACAGATATAAATAGCAGAATCAGTATTCAAACTCAAGCCCCATGACTCCAAATTCTGTGGTGTTTTCAATTTTTCCCTTTTTATATTTGTCTTTTTGTATCTATGTGTATTGTCACTTTATTTTTCTATCTATCCTCTTCAACAAGCCTTGAAATAGAACTCAGATATTTGCTGTTTTATATTTTTGGAACAAAGTTCAAAAGAAGGTTGAACAAGTTCCTTGTCCATAAATTTAAAAGCCAGTGAGTTCAGTGTTCAATATTTAATATTTCTCTTCTTTCCCTAAATGACCCAAGTCCCATCCAGATTAAATTACTTTTTACTTAGATGTTTTCTTACCATGTTTGTCATAATTTTTTTGGTAACAGCACCCTGCATCCTATTCTTCACTCTATTTTTGAGTTGCTCTTTAAATGTTATTTTGTTTGTGTTTTAGATGGCTCTTTTTGCTTTATGATATATAATGTCTATTTAGTTCTTAAGTGACACTATGCTCTTTAAGCATAATATTAGCATTATGGCTGGAGAGATATCCATTATTTAGTTCACTAATTTGATGGTGATGAAGTCTCAAGAATTTTCCTTTTTTTAAAATTTCTATTATAATATTGTTTTATATCTTAAAATTATGACTTTATGATCTCTTCTCTGCAATAAAAAAAAGTAGGGAATAGAGTGTTCCTCCAAAGGAAAGCTCAGGATAGGTCATTTTGGAAGGGACAGAATGTGGACAATAAATATAAATAGAAAATGAAAAATCTCAATGATTTCTTTCAGAATCTACTGCTCTTCCTACCAAAGGTTTTTAGTTTTTATAGAATCAGAGCCTTTTAGAACTCGAAAGGACTCCTTTAGGGCTCCTTCTGTCTAGTATTCATTTTGGTGAGGAAGTTGCTGGGCCATCATTCTGAACTGAAGATCCAAACTTTAATTGTGGGAAATTAAAGTTAGAGGTCTCACCACACCTAGTCTGTGACACCTTCCCCATTTTATAGGCTTTGACAGTTAATTAGCATAAGTCATTAAGAAATGTGCTATGGCATTTGGTAACAAGGGTTTGGAACATTTTATTCAGAGTCCTAAATTCCAGTATAAGGTTAAGATAAGAAAATTTAATTACTCTTCCAGAATGATCATATTACTTCTGGCAAGGGTTAGATCAAAGTGACCTTTCTTGGCCATAATATTTTGGGGACCCTGTAGTTGGCAAAAATCTTCACAGAATCAGACAATGACCTCATTAGGTCAGTTGTGTACTCACTATCCCAAATGAGCATAACTCCATCTGCATGAATTTCAGCTTCCTAAGATAACCACACAGACCTAGAGCTTTTATTCATTCATCAAAAGCTCTTAATCTAGTTAGTTAGTTATAATATTTTAATATACCAAATTATATCCTTTCTAATACTATAGTTAATTATCTATTATCTATTATATATGTATAAAACTATATATAGTTAATCATTATTAGTGGATCTAACTGTGTAATCATAGTTGCAGTTATCTAAAGGATTATATGTAATCACTTGGTTTATGATCAATAATATAAAAGCAACAAAAAACAATTTTCCTTTCACTGCATCACAAAAAAGATTAAATTGTCCAGTGCCAAACAGTGGTGCTGAGAATTCAAACCTAGACCTCCTGATTTCAAGTACAATATTCTTATTACTGTAATGAGCTTTTTAAAAAAAATTATTTTTTAAGAAATTATTTTAATTGGGGATATCACTGCTTACTAATTATTGAGTAAATATGTTCAGTTATGAATTGTTTACTAGTTTTCTTCATATGTATTCTAAAGCCTTAAAAGAGAACAGCTCAGAAGTTGTTCAGCCTTTCCTAATGGGATGTGGAACTAAGGAACCAAAGATCACTCAGCTATGTCTTGCAGCCATTCAGAGGCTTATGTCACATGAAGTTGTTTCTGAGGTAAGAGAGGCACAATATTTGCACAATTTTCTTTGGCATAGAAAAGTGTAGAATATGTCCAAATATGATCAACCATACTTAGGAGTAGCAGATGCTACTTACATATTTTTCTAGGAGAAAGTTTAAGCCTATCCAAATCTAGTTGACATCCATAATAAAGGATGCACTGAAATAGGAATGAATACTAGGTATTTTGTGGGTATTCCATTGGGTTGGAAAGATATTCTATTCTGATAGCTATCCGATAACATTATAATATTAGTGAAACATTTAACTAGTGTTGGACGCTCCTGGCATAGAATCTTCTTCAACTTAGACAAATTGGTAGTTGCTTTGTTATTTAATATATTAAAGAGTCACCCTAATTCCTGAGAGAAGAAATGTTATGCCCCAGGACATCTACCTATTAGATACTGTAAGAGGCAAGACTTGAACCCAAAGTCTTCTGGATTCTAAGTCTGGTCTTTTTTCTACTACAACATGTTAACTTTCATTAACAGTTTTTAAGGAAAGTCACTTATATGTGAACTTTCTCTTTACCCAAAGATTTTTGTATTTTAAATATCAGGTAGAGTCCCTATATTCAGATCTCATCTCTGCTACTTACTATGTGAGTGACCATGAATAGGTCACTTAACTTCCAGGAGTCTCTTTCAGCATCCTATAAAAAGAGATAAATGATTGTTTAAAATACCTTCCAGTTTCTAGATAGTATCAGTGTTTTGCAAATGGCTTACACAAATATATTTTATTTCATTGATAACAGTTGACATAGTATGCTTTTTTACAGACTGCAGCAGGAAATATCATCAACATGCTTTGGCAGCTGATGGAAAATAGCCTTGAAGAACTAAAGCTTCTTCAAACAGTTCTTGTTCTTTTAACAACCAATACTGTAGTTCATGATGAAGCACTCTCTAAGGTAGGAACTCTCTTCTGCCCCCCTTGAATTGTTTCTCTAACACATTCTATTTAATTAAAACTAATTTCAGGAGAAAGAGATGCTTTTATGGGGACATTATTTTGGCTAACTGCATATTTTATCACTTGTTTTTAGTAATCAATAACTGATATTTATAAAACAATTTGAAATTTGCAAATTGCTATTATTGAACACACTCAGTAACCTTGTGAGTCTACTTATCTACACCTGCTGTAGGTATTATCATCAACCCTAATTTTTAGTTGGGAAATCTGAAAATTTAAGTGACTAGTCATATTTAAGTATTTAAGAATTTAATTGTGGTTATATAGGTAGTAAGGGATACTACACACACACACGTACAAAATAGCATGACTTCTAGTTATAATGTGTAGAGAATGCTTCCCAGAAAGAAGCCAACAACAGTTGTATAGTTGTGTGGTTTTTGTTATGAAAACAAGGATGATCTAATAAAAAGGATTTTACTTTGAAATTCTAAACTATTTTATATTTTGGCAAGAACCTGTTTTCTGCATCTACATTAGAGCATGTAACACTTATCCCTGTGCCTAGATTCACACTGGCCATTGGTTCATTGTTTCTTCTAAACATTGCAATTGATTGATATGACATAGCTGTGGTGGTGGATATCAGTTTTGCCTTTTTAGTACTGATGTTATAAAAGGAGTATTTTATAGTTTTTTTCTTATACCTCTTCTCAGCTTAAAACCATAATACAAAAGGAGAGCTGCCCATGATTTTTAATTTTTTTTTAATTGAACTATTTTTTTTCCCAGTTCCTTTACCTAACTGACCATTTCTCTTTGATTTCCATTGGTTAATTTTCCAGCTTTGGGTTCTTAAGTATATGTATCTTTAACTCTTAGAGACCTCCCTCACCCTTTCCTTCTTATTTCTCCCATTTCTTCCCCCATCTTGGCTATCTCAGCCCTCCCTATGACTCTATTCACTACTTTTATACAGATTACTCCCAAATCTGTCATCATCTTCTTCAGAATCCTTCAGTGGAGGATAAATTGAAATTATTCCACTTGTCATTATGTTCGTCCACAGTTGATTTCCAACTTCATTTTCCATCTGTATTTCATGTTACTTCCTTTCACATACTCTTGTTCTAACCAAACAAGAATTACTAGCTGTTCTTGACCCTAGATCATTGATAAAGAGCTGGAAGGTCCAACCCCATCATTTTATATATGTGGCATTATCCTTTTTAGCTTACTCCTCATCTTAGTCTTTTTAAATCCTTTACTTTCTTTCCTGGCTCTTATTCCCTTTATCTTTACATTACTTAAAATTCAAAGTGATTTGAAATCATTTATATGATTGACAAATACCTGTTAGTATGAGTATATAAGTTTTAATGAGAACATTGAATGAAATGAAAAGCTTTAACAACTGTCTGTTTGTGACATTGGTTAGGTAACTTAAGTGCTAGGGCTCAATTTTTTTATATGTAAAATGAGCCTTAGACTGATTTCTGAGGTCCCTTCTAGCTCTGAATCTGAGCCTATAGTCTGTTAAAGGAGTTCCAGCCATTAGTAAGTGTGGAAAATCTTTGTATGGCTGAGCAGAGGTGGAGTTCCAGAAATTACTAGACCAGTAATGGCAAACTTTTTAGAGATGGAGTGCTGTTCTGTAAATCTTGAAATTTCTCAGACTTTTGAATGTTAAAAATTTCCCCATCGGGGAATTCTCAATTGGAATAATTCCCTACTGGGAACATTCCCCATTTTGATGTAAGAACTTGCCAGGATCAGAAATGGGAGGACCTCTACTCCACCCATACTTAAGACTGCTTTAGGGGAGAAAACTCCTTGCTAAACAATTAAATACTTGGACCCATGCTTATGATGAGGCAGGGAGTTCTTTGAGCCATGCCTGTTTTTAGAATTGATACAAAGGGATGCTAGGTACCTATAAAGGTCGGGCAGGTTTTCTCTTGATGGGATTAGTCGACTCAGCTGTGTTTTCTCTGGTTCAGACTTACTGAGGGAATTAGTCCACACAGCAGTGTTTTCTCTGGTTCAGACTTACTGAGGGGATTAGTCGACTTAGCTGGAATTCAGATGGGCTGTCTTTTAGAAAACATCTACAGTGATTGGTAGATGGAAGAACTTAGGAGAGGTGACATAGGAAAAAAACCCCTATATAAGAAAAAGAATCCATAGGTCCTTGGATCCTTGGAGATAGATCCTTTTGGAGGAGGCCCTTTGAAGATCTCTTGAGAAAAAGTCCCTTGGGAGGCTGCCTCTGGCTGGAACTCCCTCTGGGGACACTCTGTTCCCCAGATATCCTTGCTTAAGACAAATCTTGTGGTGAGTGATAACTGACTGGTTTCTCTCTTAAGGCTTAGGCCTGGGTTGGCCAGGCCTGCCCTGGGCCAACCTATTCTTTTCTCACTAATTCCTTTTCTCTCTCCTTCTCCTTTTCTTTAATTCCTCATTGTATTATTAATTAAATTCTCTATAAAACCCAGTTGACTTGGGCATATTCATAATTTGGGAATATATTCCCTGGCGACCACCTTATATTTGATTTAAAAACCAAGACACTGTAGTGAAACATATTTTCTGCAGTCAAATTTACTCACCCTCTCTTATATCTATCACAATTTATGTCTTCCACCATTTTAACTGCCACAGTTTAAGGCAGACAACTATTTTAAATCTTACAGTTCCCCCACCCCACCCCAGACCAAGTGCCATGCCTCTTCCCCATCGAGTGCTGGACTGTGCCTCCCCCCCTTACCCCACACTGAGGACAGAGAAAGCATTGCCATTGGGCTGCTGGGCAGAGAGGCAGATAAATTGAAAAATGTCCTTAGTGAGTATAGAGAGGGGAAGGGGAATGGGCTGAGTGCTTAACTTTCTCCAACTCTGCTGCCTGTCTGAACCTCCCACTTTTCCCCCTGTGCATTCCCATTGGGCTGCTGGGCAGAGGGGTGGGGGATATGAAAAAAATGATATCAGGCACGGTGGAAAGAGGGGAGGGAATCACTTCCCCTGAGTCCTTCTGCCTTTCTAGTAATGAATTGAGTGCTGAGGGTGGGACAAGGGGACACTGCATGCCCATAGAGAGTGCTCTGTATGCCATCTTTGGCACCTGGGCTATATATAGGTTCACCATTACTGTACTAGACAAACTTCAAGCTAGCATTGAGAACAAAACCTACCTACATCAATCAGTTGGCATTCATTAAATGTATATTATGTATCAGATACTGTACTATATGTTGGGGATACAAGGACAAAACTGAAATAGTCCTAACCCTCAAGGAACTTTCATTCTAATGGAACAGGTAACATACTTATTTTTCGCATATGCTACAAAATTAATAACCAGCAGTTTAGGAGGGAGCTTTTATGTTGAATGTCTAAAGGTAGGAGTTAAGGAATCTCCTCCCTGCCAAATCCCTTGCTGTATTTAAGAGATGTCCTAAGCAATGCTGGGAATAAGAGAGCTTTTTCTCTTATTGCTGATTTTTCTTCAGACCTTGGAGCCTCAATGCCTCAGCTCAAAGGGACTGTGTGGTTCCTTCCCCCCAACCCAAGTGTAAATTATGTTCCCTCACCTGAACTCTTCCCTCCCATTGAAAAATGTGTATGTGGAGCATAATATCCCTACAAATAATGTAATATTATTTTTTACATACATTTATAGAGAATATTCCTCTTTAATGGAGAAACTATAATTAAAATGTTTTAGTTGGAAATGTTTTGCATGATCACATGTGTATAACCTAAGTCAAATTGCTTACCATCTCAGGGAAGAGGGAGGAAAGGGTGGGGGAGAAAATTAGATCTCAAAATTTTGGGAAACATGTTAAAAGTTGTCATTACATGTTATTGGGGAAAAATGGTCTCTCTCTCTCTCTCTCTCTCTATATATATATATATATATATATGTAGATAGATAGATAGATAGATAGATAGATAGATAGATAGATAGACAGATAGATAGATAGTTCAGTCTTGTCTTTGTTCTCCTAGTTGTGTGTTACTATAAAGTTTGCCAAATGCTTATACAAAAACAGAAATTATTTATTTTTCTGTAACTTCAGATAGAAAAAAGAAAATGGGCAGACAATATTAAATTTTATTTTAATTAGCTGAAAATTCCTTTTTCAGGCAATTGTTCTTTGTTTTCGCCTGCACTTTACAAAAGATAATATTACAAATAATACTGCTGCTGCTACTGTACGACAAGTTGTTACTGTGGTTTTTGAGAGGATGGTTGCTGAAGATGAACGACATAAAGGTAAATCTGTAATTTCCTTTTTGTTGTGGTTAGACAAGTTCTTATTAGTATGGTTTCCTATCAATGATTGATATTGTGACATTTTGTGTTTTGGGATATCTTAACAACAAAATGCTTTTTTAACATGTGTTTTTTGATTGATAGAATTATATTTCCCTTCATCTTTAATTATATGGAATTAACTTGTTACTAAGTGACATCAACTTTATTTTTCTATGCAATAGATTGGTTCAAAAGTTCATTTATTATTAAAAATCATTAATATTTTTATCTGTTTTATGCAATCAATAAGTGATGGACTAAGTAAAATTTTTTCCTGTGTAGAGTTTGTCTTGTTCTCTTTTGCTTTCCATTTTTTGTGCATTTTGTATTAATCTTTTTCTTTTTCTTTTTTTTTAAAAACCCTTACTTTCCATCTTGGAATCAATACTGTGTATTGGTTCCAAGGCAGAAGAATGGTAAGGACTAGGCAATGGGGGTTAAATGACTTGCCCAGGGTCACACAGCTGAGAAGTGTCTGAGACCAGGTTTGAACCTAGGACCTCCTGTCTCTAGGCCTGGCTCTCAATCTACTGAGTCACCCAGCTTCCCCCTTTAATATTTTTCTTTGAGGGGGTTATGTTGATGACTGTTTACAGTGAAATTTGTTCAGAAAAATGTTCACTCTTCCTGAAAACAAACAAACAAACAACAACAAAACCACAAAAAAAACCTTTTAGCTCCTGCACAGATCTGTTTGGGTTTAACTTTGGCTTCTGAACTTTCTGATTGTTTAATTGAGCAGTATTTCTATTAGATTTGACATATTTGATTTGTACCACCTTTCTGTTGTATTATGTTCCATGAGGTGGAAATTTAAAAAAACTATTTAATCTTTTTTAGTATATTGCATACAGAGGGAGAGGGAGAGAGAGAATGAGAATGAGATCGAACTTTTTGGGTCACATTCAGAAAAACAACCCAAGAAAACTCTGATTTATGTGTCTTATATATCTATGTATAAAATAGAAAAAGTTCTCCTTCAGGGAATCTTAATCTGTACACTTTTTAAGACTTTCTAATACAATATTAAGCAATGAACCTTTATCAGGGATGTAACTTGAGTAACTAATTAATCATTAAGTCCATGGGAATGTTAGGAATGCTCACAGAAACAGGAATTAATTGTGTGGGTAAACTTAATATATTTCTACTTTTTTTAAATTAACATTCAGAAACCATGTAGAATGGTTGTCCATGTAAGTCCTTTCTTGTTAAGACTGGCTTTCATTTATTGACCACAGTAAAATCTTCTTTGTTAGGATCCTTAGAAATGAATTTTGTGCCAGATAATTCCATGCTGTCTTTTTTTTTTTAAATAAGGACTATCTCTCTGAAATTATAATGAAAATGATTTTAAAAATACTTTGCAAGGAAATGCTTACTTTTTAATATTCATGTTCTGTAAGCAAACAGCCAGTGTATGAATCTTGATTAGGCTCCATTACATCAATACAAGGGCCCACAATTTACTATCCAGCTGTTATTAATTCCTATAACTTGACTTTTTTGGTTACAGATGTTGTGGAGCAGCCAGTACTGGTTCAAGGAAACAGTAATAGGCGCTCTGTGAGTACCCTGAAGCCCTGTGCAAAAGATGCATACATGCTCTTCCAGGTATTTGTATGATCGAATTTACTTCTATAATTTTATGCTTTTTTAATGCTTTTTTTTGAGTTTTAGTCTAATTTCATTTTTCCCATTAGAAAATATGTTTTAAAAATTGATCAAAGAGGAAGACATTCTTACTATTTATAATGGAGATATGATATTTGAATTTTTAAATTAAGGAATAGAGAGTAGTAGTGGTATTGTACAATGACATGTTTTATGTTTATTGAATGATTTTCTTATAATAACCCTGCATCATACATTTGGCTGTAAAGATAATTTTAGGGTTGTGACTTAAAATTAGTGTCAGCACTTCATTTTATAGACAAAGAAACTATGGCGCTTTGTACCAGTTGTCTTCCATGCCTAGAATATGCTGGTATCCTCATCCTTGACTTTTAGTTTCCCTGCTATCCTTCAAGACTTAACTCAAATCTCACCTATTGCAGAAGACTTTCCCCAGTGTTCTAGCTGCTACAACCTTCTTTTCTAAGATTAACTTGGTCATTATTAGTAGGGTTTTTTAACCCTTACCTTCTGTCTTATATTGGAAAGAATGGTATACTAACTAGATGCTTATAAATAATATTAGTAATGGTTGCATGATACTTTAAAAAGTTATTTTTTGGGTTTGCTAAACATATAGTGTACATACATACTGATTAAATTATGCTTTTTAGAAAATATTATTTAGAAAAGTCTCATTTTTGAAGGTGAGATTCTATTTTTATCTTTCAACAGGAAAGAATGAGTTCTATAAAAGGGGATCAATTATGTTAATTGAATTAATTATATGTGACTGACAATTTTTTTTATCCCATTCGCTAAAACTTATTTCTGTTGCACTTGTTTTCTCAGGATCTTTGCCAGTTGGTTAATGCTGATGCTCCATATTGGCTAGTAGGAATGACAGAAATGACTCGGACTTTTGGCCTTGAACTTCTGGAGTCAGTCTTAAATGATTTTCCACAAGTTTTTTTACAAGTAAGCCATTTCAAATTTTTTTCACCAATGAAGTAATCCTTATTTGTCTCCATTCTTCACAAAAAATATTAAAATATTTTTTAAACTAATTTATTTTAAAATTCCAGATTAAAATTTGTAGCATGAAGCATGTAGCATTTTTTTTTTGAGCAAATGTAATTTTGTTTCCATAAATACAAGGAAAACATCCCCTCTACACAAAAGGAGAGTTTAGAAGGTGGGGTCCCCAGAGAAACTTTTTCTAGGGGAGACCCCAATACTGAAAACGGGGTAGGGGTCACCCCAAACCTGAGACAGGCCTCATTGGCTATAGATACCCCAATACTGACAGTTCAAAAACAGATTTGTCCCTGGGATCACCCCACCGGGGGACACCAGATTTCCCACCCCAGGTTGTCCTCCTGGGGACTCAGGGGAGTAGGTAAAGAAAGGGAACGTTTGGGGAACATAAATTTAAAATGTCCTGAGTCACTTGGAGGGAACCCCCACTGTGAGGGAAATGGCTGGGTTCTCCCTCCATATCCCCAGAGTATGGGGACAGCAGCAGCCAAGAGATGAAAATCCTAATTTTTTACTACCCTCTCAGAATTGAGAGGATATAGGGATGAGAGAGGGAGGAGGGTTAGATAGCTTTCAAAAACTTTAATTATCTTAGTTTGGTAATTATCTTTTCATATAACAGTTGTGTAACACCCCTCCCCCTCAACACACACATTGCAAGATGCAAACCTTAGAATGGCGACATATGTGAGCTATATTCTTTTAAGTGTAGTAAAATAATTGAATTGTTTTACTGGATGTTTTATTGGATTGTTTTACTTAGAGATACTCTCTAATCTCTTTATGTTTTTAAAATTCATTAACTAATTAAACTTTTACTAAATGCCTTGTAATCTGCAGTGCCAAGCTAAAGATAGGAAGATAAAAAGATAAAGGAATGATAGTCTTTCTCTCTGGGAGTATATGCATTAGTTTGAGGCCCAAGACTTGTACCCATTTTGAAGTACCAGTAGAATTTCACACGACAGAGAGAGAGTACTTTTCAGGAATATGAAAAGTGTTGTGGGTTGTGATGTTTTGGGGGACCATAAAAGAGACCAATACAGCAGAACTGCAACTTGAATCCAGAAAATAATAATAGACCTTGTTATTATAGCAGTTGGTAGTTTACATATTATTCTGCATTCAGTATCTCATTGAGCTACACAACAGTCCTGGGAAATATGGACTTAAAGTCTGTTAATACCATTTACAAGTAAGGAAGTTCAGAGGAGATTGCCCAGGATCTAAGGAGCAGAGATGGGATTTAGCTTCAGGATTCTCACACTGTCTCTTCTATGCCACACTGCTGCTACTCACAAAACTTCAATGACTTTCTGTTGTTCTTAAGCTAAAGTACAAAATCCTCTGCCTGGACCTTAAAGCCATCCACATTATGGCTCCCTCCTATTTCTCCAAGTTTATTTGATATTATTTTCTCTCATGTACTTAATGTTCAATCAAACTGACCTAACTACTCCTTGAACTCAGCATTCTGTCTTCCTAAAGTTGATCTCATTCAATGCCTCTAGGTTTAAGGCACTATACTAAGTGCTAGGGATACAAAAGAAAGCAAAACAGAAGCTCATAGTCTAATGAGATATGATTTCCTTTAGATTGTGAATCTAATTCCATCCCTATCATTTATCTCCTCTACTTCTTAGTCTTACTTTTCCCAACATTCATTGGCCACCTCCTTCAGGAAACCTTTTCCCTTTCTTTCTCTAGCTAGTACTTTTCCTCTATTTACTTATTTATAATCATAATATATCTTTCCTTTTCCCTTTCTAGTAGAGATAAACCATTTCTGATGTATTAAGGTAATGAAATAGTCTTTATTTTTTGATGGGTGGATTTACCTTATTTTTATCATTGTATCCTCAAGAGATACCTAGCACAGTGCCTTTTTTCTCTCTTTTTAAAAAAAATTTGGTCAATTTCAAAACATTATTCCTTGGTTACAAAAATCATATTCTATTCCTCCCTCCCCTCCCCCTGCCCTTCCCGTAGCCAATGCGCAATTCTACTGGGTATTACATGTGACCTTGATCAGAACCTATTTCCATGTTGTTGATGTTTGCACTAGGATGTTCATTTAGGGTCTATATCCCCAATCATATCCTCCTCAACCCATGTAATCAAGCAATTGTTTTTCTTCAGTGTTTTTATTCCCACAGTTTTTCCTCTGAATGTGGATAGTGTTCTTTCTCATAGATCCCTCTGGGTTGTTCATGATCACTGCATTGCCACTAATGGAGAAGAAGTCCATTACATTCAATTGTCCCACAGTGTATCGGTCTCTGTATACAATGTTCTCCTGGTTCTGCTCCTTTTGCTCTGCATCAATTCCTGGAGGTTGTTCCAGTCCCCATTGGAATTCCTCCAGTTGATTATTTCTTTGAGCACAATAGTATTCCATCACCAACATATACCACAATTTGTTCAGCCATTTCCCAATTGAAGGGCATCCCCTCATTTTCCAATTTTTGGCCACCACAAAGAGCACAGCTATGAATATTCTTGTACAGTTCTTTTTCCTTATTATCTCTTTGGGGTACAAACCCAGCAGTGCTATGGCTGGATCAAAGGGCAGACAGTCTTTTATCGCCCTTTGGGCATAGTTCCAAATTGCCCTCCAGAATGGTTGGATCAATTCACAACTCCACCAGCAATGCATTAATGTCCCTACTTTGCCACACCCCCTCCAGCATTCATTACTTTCCTTTGCTGTCATGTTAGCCAATCTGCTAGGTGTGAGGTGATACCTCAGAGTTGTTTTGATTTGCATCTCTCTGATTATAAGGGATGTAGAGTACTTTTTCCTGTGCTTATTAATAGTTTTGATTTCTTTGACTGAAAATTGCCTATTTATGTCCCTTGCCCATTTATCAACTGGAGAATGGGCTTGATTTTTTGTACAATTGATTTATCTCTTTATAAATTTGAGCAATTAGACCTTTGTCAGGTTTTTTATTATGAAGATTGTTTCCCAATTTGTTACTTCCCTTCTAATTTTGACTACATTTGTTTTGTTTGTACAAAAACTTTTTAATTTGATGTAATCAAAATTATTAATTTTACATTTTGTGATTTTTTTTTTCTAGCTCTTGCTTGGTTTTAAAATCTTTCCCTTCCCAAAGGTCTGACATGTATACTATTTTGTGTTCACCTAATTTACTGATAGTTTCCTTCTTCATGTTCGAGTATTCACCCTTTCTGAGTTTATCGTGGTGTAGGGCACAGTGCCTTTTATATAGCAGACCCTTTATAAGTTGAATTTGGACAAAATTTGTTCCGCTAATCCACCTGATATTCTAAAAAAGAGTCAAAAGTGATTTAATGGATACCTTGGTATACTGCATCAGACAAGAATTGCTTTTCTCCAAACTGGTAAATTCTACAACCACTTTCATAATTTTCTAATGCTTAACTTAACTTTTTTATTTGACTCCTGATATAGTAAGGAGGAACAGTTACAATATATTGAAAATTTTGCTAATTTTCATTCTATTATCATAAAGCTATTGTTCTTTGTACGCATCATGTATTTATATTTAGTGCCTATTATGTGCCAAACTTATCCTAAGTGTTTTACAAATATTCTGTGATTCTTCACAATGACTCTGGCTAGTCAGTGCTATTATTCTCCCCATTTTATGGTTGAGAAAACCAAGGCACCTGGAAGCTAAGCCTAAGGTCACACAACTAGTAAGTGTCTGAGGCTGAATCAGATCTTCCTTATTTCAGGCCCTGTGCTGCCTACTGTACCATTTAGCTATCTCGAGACTGCCAAAAGATTTTATTTGTGAAGTGTTTTAGAAATTTATCCATTTTCACTCGTTATCCATTTTGTCCTTTTAAAAAATTTACTTTATTATTATAGTATGAAAAATTATTATTATCATTTAAATAGCACTTATAGGTTTGCAAAACAAGTAGCATCTCATTTGATTTTCACATCAGCCCTGGGATGCAATCTTGTTATTCCCATTTTACCAATGAGGAAACCAAGTCTGATTAAGGTTTAGTGGCTTTCCCCCAGGGTCATATAGCTGGTAAATGTATAGGTTTGATCTTAGGACTTCATGCCTCCAGACTCAGTGCTCTATCCGTTGCACTATCTAGTTGTCTCTAATAAATGAAAAAGTAAAACACTATTAAATAGTACAGGGATTACGAATTTGGTTTTGCCTATCATTTTGACTATGCGATCTTTAAGAACAAATCTTGACAGTGTCTAACAATTGTTGTAAAAGGCAATAGGAATTATATGACTTGTTAATATTGATCCTTAAAATGCTTTATTGGCTAAAAGGTAAGATTTTACTTTAGAATTATTATGTTAATTTAACTTTTTTTTCCCAACAGCACCAAGAATTTAGTTTCCTTCTTAAAGAAAGGGTATGTCCACTTGTGATAAAGCTCTTCTCCCCAAATATCAAGTTCAGACAAGGTTCCTGTACTTCATCTTCCCCTGCACCAGTTGAAAAACCATATTTTCCTATTTGTATGCGTCTGCTGAGAGTAGTTTCAGTTCTGATTAAGCAATTTTATAGTCTTTTGGTAAGTACTACTTGGTAAGTTTCTTGTGTTAGGTATATGGGATGGCTTACTTTTAGAAATTGATCCATTGGAAACTTTAATTTCTAAATCATTCAACTTTTAAGTATGTCATCCATTTTTAAATTTTGTCTATGTTTTTACAGTATTTCTAATGTGTAAAGAAATATGATGTTAACTGAAGGGACCATGTGATTAGCAATGTCACTAATGTCCATTTTAATTGTCCCTGTGTCCCCCTTGAAGACCAATAAAGACTGATACCTTTTCTTCTGCTTTTACTTATATAAAATATTATAGTTCACTAAACTGAAGCCAAGAGTTTGTGATTTATCCTAAATCACACAGTTAATTTTGAAGTCCAGGTCTAGAATGAAAGTTCATTTCTCAATTACACATTTGCATAAATTCATTGCCACTTATAACAAATGAAATCATTTAACATGTCAAAGGATTGGGATCTAATTGATGTGGGTACTCTGCACTGGCTGAGATCACAGTCTTTTCACATATTTTCATTTTAACATGCACACTCCTTCTCCCTACCAACTTACTGTAGAAATTTTCATTAGTTGATTTGATCAAAAACATTTATATAGTGACCACAAAAATGAAATTTAGTTACATAGAATATTTTGTGTAATTATAAATTACTAGACCAAGTTATAATTCATTGATAGACATTTAAACTGGGTTTTTGTGGAAATGATGTAATATATCTTTATATAAGCCAAAATGTATTATATATTATACATAAATAATTACATATTACTATAATGTGTATAATTTTTAACTTAGAACTGTCAAAAGCTTTTGAAAAGAACGAGATGTCGTTTGTGGTAAATCCATGGAAAATGGAATAGAAGCAGTGTTTTAAATTGTTGTAATATCTGAGACATAATGTCTCTAAAATAATTAACAGTTTCAATATATGTCTAGTTCCTATTGTCAGTTTTTTAGGGAGGGACAGGTGTTAGCCATTTATGGTATTTTTGTGTTTTAAAAATTATTGATCTTGGACAGCTGGATAGCTCAGTGGATTGAGCGTCAGGCCTAGAGATGGGAGGTCCTAGTTTCAAATGTGGTCTCAGGCACTTCCTAGCTTTGTGACCCCTGGGCAAGTCACTTAACCCCCATTGCCTAGTCCTTCCCAGTCTTCTGCCTTAGAACCAATATACAGTGTTGATTCTAAGTTAGAAGATAAAGGTTTAAAAAAATTATTGATCTTGTTTAGGTACAGATGAGAAATTGGCAAAATATGCCATGTCATATGTAAAAATGATTGGTATGAAAGCTGACTTTTCCCAGTGACATAAAGCATATCTACCAGCTACTCCACTCCCTTCCTAATAACACTTGTGAGAGTTGGTGCCCAGTTGGCTTATTATAAGTTGCCCTACTTTTTGTCTAGTTTAGTTTAGAAATAGGACTAGAGTTTGGGCATAGTGTAAGATTATGTCTGGTTAGGGTCCATGATGCACAATGACTTTTCCTCTCAGTGAGGATTACTTGGGGAGAGAATTACTGCAAGTAAGTATTGTGGGACAGAAATGTTAGGAAGATTGAGGTTTTCTTCCTGACTCTGTTAACTAGCTCTGTGACCTTGACCAAGTAATTTAACTTCTATAGGTTTTTAGTTTCTCCATCTATAAATAGAATAACTGCTGGACCAAGTGATTTCTAAGAGCCCTTCCAAAATTAAATCTCCAAGGCATTCTTATCATATACCTCATTTTATAGATGAGGAACTGAGGCCCAGAGTAATTGTGAGCCTTTAAAATGACTTAAATACTAAAGAGCAGAGCCAGTATTTGAATCTATATCCTGACTTCACATCTAGTATACTTTACACTGTATATCTCTACTTTTCCAATATATTTGTTTTTATCATATATTTTTTGTGATATGTTGATATATAGGAACATGCTAATTTGTCACATTTTATTTTAATAGGGATTGTTTGTTTTGGCATTGCAATAGTTTCTGGTTTGAGCTATATTTCAATCAATCCCTTTTATCTCACAGGAATTATCTTAGTTTTACATGAGTATATTATTTTGTTCAAAGTTTAAATGAACAAATTCCATCTTTTTTTTCTCTCAGGATTGACAATTAAAAAAATTAAAATTATCGTCAGAAAGTCAGACCTGTTTACTTAAGCATTTCATTTTTAGTACCATTTTTAGCAATAGGTTTAATTGAAAATCAAATATTTTGCTTTTTTTTTTGTCCTGTTGTAGAAACAGTAAGGGTTCTTTCAATCTTTGTGGCCATACAAACCACAGAATCATAGGTCTAGAGCTGAAAGGGATCTCAGAGGCCTGCTTCTTCAGCCTCCTTAGTTTACAGATGAGGAATCTGAGATTCAGAGAGGTTAGTTGATTTGCTCAACATCACACAAGTAGCAAGCCTCAGAAATTAGATTTGAAGCCAGGCCTGCTGTTCCCAGCACTCTTTGTGTTATGCCTTTTAACAAAAATGCATTTCAAAATCTAAAGTTGATCTACACCGTCTCAATTTATAGCTCCCTTGATATTAAAATATGAACATATTTGGCTCATTAAGGTGTTTGATTCCAATATTACATATTTTACATCCATCAGATTACAAGATACCAAATTCAGTGTACCTTTATTTTTTTTTATTTTTTAAACACTTACCTTCTACCTTAGAATCAATACTATTTATTGGTTCCAAGGCAGAAGAGTGGTGAGGGCTAGATGGGGGTGACTTGCCCAGGGACACATAGCTAGGAAGGGTATGAGGCCAGATTTGAACCTAGGGCCTACCATCTCTAGGCCTGACGCTCAACCCACTGAGCTACTCAGCTGTCCCCTTCAGCATACCTTTATTAAGCACCTACCATGAATTGGGTAGTGTGCCCACTGGGCATGCAAAGAAGAAAATCAAGTCCTCCCTCCCCACAAAAGAGCTTATATTCTTTTCAGGACACAGCATTTACACATGCAAAATATATTTCAAGTGATTTTAACAGGGAGAAAATACTGTAACGGTGAGGTTGGGGTAAAGGTTGAGGATCAGAAAAAGTCTATGATGGAAGTGAGTGACGACAGATATTTGTGCCTCATCCTAAATTTTAACAGTCTCTGATGCTCTTTTCTAAACTTAATAAATCTAAACCTAATTTTTTTGTAATGTTAACTAGGAAATTGGGTCCACCACATCCACATTAACACTTGTGGGGAAAAAATGGTAGCTGAAATACTTATTAAAACAACTTTTAATTTTTCTAAACACTTCCTTTAGTGGATTCCCTCAAACCCCAAATGTTCAGCATTTGCTAATTTGAATTAGTTATAGAGTATATTTTAGAAAGTGGTTAGATTCTGATATCAATTACCTAGAAATGTATTGTATATTCTAAATGTTTCTTCCTTTTAGGTTACCGAATGTGAGATATTTCTTTCACTCCTAGTGAAGTTTCTGGATGCAGATAAGCCCCAGTGGCTAAGAGCAGTTGCAGTGGAATCAATTCACAGGCTCTGTGTGCAGCCTCAGCTTTTAAGGTAGGACCTCAGAGACACAGGCTTTCAATTGCTAAACAGTGAAATTGTTTTTCCAAATTATTAAGGATTTTTCCAACAAAATGAAACTTTGTATGTATGGGATTAGAGAGGTAGGGAGAGGAGGGTAATTGTTAATTTATGGCTGAGCAAGTGATGCCAAATTCTTTCATAATGATGAACTCTGATTGGCAATAAGGAACTTTAATTTTGACTGCTTTATTGGCATGCTTTGTAGCTAAACATTGTTGTTTAGAAACATTTTAAAGTATTTTGCAGGTCCTTTTGTCAATCTTATGACATGAAACAACATTCTACTAAGGTTTTCCGAGACATTGTGAATGCACTGGGATCCTTCATCCAGTCATTGTTTCTTGTCCCAACAGCAGGGACTGCATCTACTGCAACAAATCAAGCTGGTAAGTTCTCTTTTATATTTTTTCCCTTTCCCTTTTTAGTTATTTCATATTAAATTGTTTAAATTCTCATAACTTAATAGCAAGAGTTATTCCAGTTTTGTTCTTTGTCCTAAAAAAAGTTGTTAGTCAATTAACTAATATTTTTTAAGTGCCTATTGTGTGACAGGACCTGTGATTGGGGATACAAAAACAAAAAAATGAAATAGGCCTTTTCCTTAAGGAGCTTATGTTGTCAGAGAAGACAAACCCATACCTACACTAGTATATAGAAAAGATAAAGAAATACAACTTCAAAAAGGGGGAGATTGTGAGGGGAACCAGGAAAAACTTCACCCTGAAGCTATGGTTTGAGCAGAGTTGTGAAGGAAACAAGGGGATTCTAAGAGGTAGAGGGAAGAAAGAAGTGTGTGAAAAATCCTAAAGATAGGATATAGAATGCCATGTATGAATATAACAAGAAAGGGAGTAATATATCAAATTACTAAATATCAATATATTTAGAAAAAATATGTTGGGAACAGGTTATGGAAGGGCTTTAAATACCAGAGGAACTTATTATAATAAAGAATTGACTGTGCTTTTAAGTCTTACTTGTAAGTAAGAAGACTGAAGGTAAGCTAAAAATTTTCCTTATTTCATAGGAAATAATAATTCTGGTGGCCCAGCATCAGCACCAACAAACTCAGGAATGTTGGGAATGGGTGGAGCTGTTACTGTACTACCTGCTTTCGAATATAGAGGGACCTGGATACCTATCTTGACCATAACAGTCCAAGGGAGTGCCAAAGCGACCTAGTAAGTAATAGCAATATTATTTTTTTATAGAAGAGGATCTTAGGGATAATTGATTTTCAGTGTATCTTCTTTATTCATTAGTGTAGAGAACTACTGTTAAGGACAGAATAATATTGTATCCTTTTGTATTCATAGCTTTGCAGTGACATTGTTGACTAATTCTTCTACTCTGAGATCTTGCTTGGGGGATAATTTTTTATGTTATTTTTATTGCTTATGTACTTTTAACAATATACCAAGGCAAGACAAGAGAGAGGAAATACAATTCATTCTCTATGTGTTATTTTTATCAGTTTATCTTTGTTTATGTCTAATAGCTTCACTTCATTTGTGCTGTTTTCTTACTGGTTGGTTTTAATGACCCCTGTAGTTGTTACATTAGAGATTTCTTAATGTTGTTTTTTTTTTTTTTGGTTTGTTTGTTTCTTGGTCCTACTTAGTATTTCAGATGCCAAGATAGTGCTGTGCTGAATCTCATTGTTACGGGGCATTTGCTAGTATCTATTTATGTAAAAATTAAAATTTATAAAGAGGAATAGCATCCATACTTAAGTGGCTAATCTGACCTCTTCAAGGTGGTACTCCCTCCATCAGTTCAGATTGTAATGAAGTTATGCTCTTATCACCCTATCATCAGTGATTGTTTCCCATAATTTTTTTTTTTTAATTTAAACCCTTACCTTCCGTATTGGAGTCAATACTGTGTATTGGCTCCAAGGCAGAAGAGTGGTAAGCCTAGGCAATGGGGGTCAAGTGACTTGCCCAGGGTCACACAGCTGGGAAGTATCTGAGGTCATATTTGAACCCAAGACCCCCATCTCTAGGCCTGGCTCTCAATCCACTGAGCCACCCAGCTGTCCCCGATCCCATAAACTTTTGAGAGTGAGTTAGGACATTGTTTGAGCAACTTTCCTCTTTTTCTCTTCATTTTGTGTTTTTGCCACTGGAGAGTCTGGCTTCTCCTTACTTGTTTTTTCCCTATGTGACTAGTTTATCTTCTTCTCTGGTTTTATATCTCTCTGATGGCAATCTATGGTGCTTTTTCTTGGATGATGTACTTAGGCTGAGCATGCGCCACTCTAGTTCCCATTGAGTGATCATTCTGAACTTCAGTTCTAGGACAGAGGACAAAAAAACTAAACTACTGGATTGTAATTCTTTACTATCCATAAACATGCCTACTCATAATGGCAGATCACTTAATAACTGTTACATGAAGATTTGTGGCTTTATAGGCTGCAAGTTTTCTCTTATCTCTGTGTAATGGAACAGAAAGTCCAAGATGAATTATAGGCTTTTGGAGCTACAAAGACTCACAGACAAGGTCTAGTTCAACTACCTCATTTTATAGTTAAGAAAAGTGAGACTGAGAGGTGAAATGACTGATGCTTGGCCTCAGGTTTTCTGAGACAAAAGGACTCAATTATGCATATTCTTTTCAAAGTTTACTTATAATCTTTTAAAAACAAGTCATTGTGATTATGTATGACATTCAAAAACTCACTGTCATAGATATATGTAGATTTTTCTTGATGTCTTTTTTGTTTAAATCTTTTTCTGCTATCTTAGAAGCAGTACTGAGTATTGGTTCTAAGGCAGAAGAGTGGTAAGGGATAGGCAATGGGGGTTAAGTAATTTGCCCAGGGTCACACAGCTAGGAAGTATCTGAATCTAGATTTGAATCCAGGATGTCTCATCTCTGGGCTGGGCTCTCAATCCACTGAACCACCTAGCTACCCCCAGTAAAACAATTTAAAAAAATTCTTTTGTTATATTAACTACCCATTCTTTCTGTGAGGGAAGAACAGTCTTTCATTCTTGTTCTCAGTATTTCCAGATTTCTTTTATTTCAGTCTAACCACACATCCTATATTTTTGAGCCTAAGTGTGGTATTTACTTCTATGACATTTCATCTTATTAGGTTCAACTCATTCTAGTTGGAGGGATCTTCATGGATCTTTCGAGTCATTGGTTCCCGAGTCTCTTGTGTTCAGTACATTTTTTTCCTAGCTCTGATCATCCGAAAATTTGATAACTATGACATTCATATATGCATGCTCTTTTTATTCAAATGAAAGCCTTGAGTGTAAAGCATAATTGGCCTTTATACATAGATTAATAAGTTGATTATCATTGTCCCTTGCAGTTGGCTGCCTTTCTTCCAATGTGTGTGCAATTAAAAGTGTTTTTCCACTAATTCCTTTGCAAGCATACCACATAAGTATATTTTATATAGTCTGCCATTTTAGTAAGTTGTTGAATAAGCACTAAAGTGAATCCTGACTTTAGAGTTAGAAAAAATGGCTTTGACATAACTGTGATCCTGTGTAGGAATATACCTAAATCAATGTGTCCTTATCTCTGGACATTTTCTCCTGGTGGTTTAAAGAGTCATGTCTCAGTCACTTCCAGGCACTGTGCTCAATGGTAGAGAGACAAATGAAGGCAAAAAGAGAGTTCTTAAATAAACTCTCATTGTAAGGGGGGAGATAGCCTCCAAGTAATGATGTGAATATAAGCATTATACAATGAAAATTTTGGGGAGGGGGGGAGTAAGGTGGCCACCCACAGAAGGTGGGATTTAAATTGAGTTTTGCAGGAAGTTGGGCATACTAAGATGTGGCAACAAAGAGAGAATGGCCCAAGGTGTAAGAGACAACCATAGGCCATAAATGTATGTAGGTGGGAGATAGATATATGAGGAATAGTAGGTAGACTAGTGTAGTTATATCATAGAGTAGGGGCCTAGAGAGGAGAGAGAATGGAATAAGCATGTAGTAAGTATCTACTCTGGACCAGGAAGGGCCAACAACCTGTGAAGTAGGTGGTATTATTATCCTCATTTTGCAGTTGTGGAAACTGAGTTAGAGAGAGAGTGACTTGTCTAGGATTACACAAGCTAGTTAGTGCCTGAGGCTGGGCTTAAACTCTGATCTTCTTAATTCCAGGCCCAATGTTCTTTTCTTTGTACTACCTAGTTACTCATCTTTCCAGGTTGGAAAGATAAGAAGGGGCCAGATGGAGAAGTATTTTAAGTGCCAAATAGAGGCTTTTATACTTAATTTTGCAGGTAATAGGGAGCCACCAGAGTTTATATTCACCTTGATGCAGCTAGGGTCTGGAAAGTTGTCTCCTGGTTGCCCTTTCATTTTGTGTGAAAAATTTCAATTTGTGCATTTTCATGATTAAAGCATGTAGGCCATTGCTAAAACATTTTATAATTTTGATAAGACACTCTTCATACTTGAAAATATTGGAAGGTTATTTTTTTATGAACTTTCTATAAATCACACACAGATGCAACAATTAGCATGTTCGCTTTTTCCTGCTGAGGGGAGTGTGACAGATTACTGAGGAGATAAGAAGCTAAGCCTTAGTATTCCTGTACTGTACAAATATAATTTAATTCATCATTAAGAAACATTAGTTTATATTTCCCTTTTAGAGATAGATAGTTGTAGTGTAGTATGAAGTGTCCCAGGTCTGTTAGTGCAGGTTTCAGGTCCTGGCTCTTTAATCTTCAGGCAAATAACTTTGGCCTTAGTGCTCTAATTTCTGAAATAAGAGATATTGAGTGAGATGACTTATAAGATTCCTTCTAGCTTTAAAACTACCATCCTGTAATCTACAAATTCCCTGAATACCCCTCTTTCCGAATTACGGAGATAATGTTGAACATCGTAAAGTATTCATAGAATTGTTGAGGGTTTTTTTTGTTACTTTCATCAGTAAAGTTTCTTTATTCATACTGTCATTTCTTGATAATTTCAGCCTTGAGATGCTAGATAAAGTGGAACCTCCAACAATTCCTGAAGGCTATGCCATGTCTGTGGCATTCCACTGTTTGCTGGACCTTGTCCGTGGCATTACTGCTATGATTGAAGGAGAGTTAGGACAGGCAGAAACCGAGAGTCAGACGACCCCGGAAACAGCTTCCTCACCAGCACTGTCATCAGAACAGCAAGATTTTCAGTCAGTGTCTGATCAGATGGATAAGGAAACAGGTATGCAATGTGAGCCTTTGCTGAAAGTGTTACATGCCATCAGAGGAGATCCTTCCTGCAATGAAGCCTAGCCTTAAGTCTGAAATTAACTGTAACTGATGGTCCAAAAAGAAGGTGCAGTCATACTCGCAAAGGATGACATTATTAAAAATTGAATTGTTAATAAAACATTGAACATTGTTAGTATCTAGTAAGTACTTTGAGCCCTTTTTTCCTTTAAGTCAGCAGAGCTGTGTGGGAAGAAATGGTGAATGCCTGCTGGTGTGGTCTTCTTGCTGCGCTATCACTCCTTCTGGATGCCAGGTATTCAGTCTTTGTCATTCTTAGCTTTATCATTTGTAGTTTTGAGAGATAAGAAAAAGAGTGATTGCCTTTGATGAAAAGTAATCTATGCCTTGCTTTTTTTTTTTAAACTCTTACCTTCCCTATTGGAGACAATACTGTGTATTGGCTCCAAGGCAGAAGAGTGGTAAGGACTAGGCAATGGGGGTCAAGTGACTTGCCCAGGGTCACACAGCTGGGAAGTGTCTGAGGCCACATTTGAACCCAGGACCTCCCAGCTCTAGGTTTGACTCTCAGTCCACTGAGCCACCCAGCTGTCCCCTGTATGCCTTGCTTTTAACTAGCTGAACAGAAAACAAAATATTAATAACAAAAAAGGTCTATGTCCACCTCAGAACTCACCTTTTGATAGGATTGCAAGATTAATGAAACACATATCACTAATTTAACTTTTATTTATTAATTAATTTTTTAAAGGCTATAAAATTAACTCTTTGGGAAAGTATTTGATATTTTAAGTATAATCTTTGTTAATTCCTAAGTAGTTTTAACTTTATGTTTATGTTTGTATTGCTTATGTTATTATTCATATTTGTAGAATACCATAATGATTATATAATTATAATAATTTGATATACAGTATAGTACAATAGGTTCAATTTGACGAGTACAAATAATGATTGTTTTTCTAATTATTAGAATTTTGCCAATACTTTGTATAGATTTTCTCAGAATCTTGGGGGGCTACATATTACTCTTTTTTACCAATTAGTTAGGAAGTCCTAAATAGCTTATTCTCTCTCTCTAGCACAGATGAAGCTGCCACTGAAAATATTTTAAAAGCTGAGCTGACAATGGCTGCTCTCTGTGGGAGACTAGGCCTTGTAACTTCAAGAGACGCTTTTATTACTGCCATTTGCAAAGGCTCCTTGCCTCCACATTATGCTCTTACAGTATTGAACACAACAACTGCAGCTACACTTTCTAGCAAATGTAAGACTTCAAATCTAATTTCTGTTTTGTTCATCTATTTGTATTAGAAATTAATTCAGTGATAACATTTCATTATCACATTAATTTGAAAAAAACTGGTATATCTAAAAGTATTTTCATTTTGCATGTATCCATGTATGATTCTAACAGTATATTATTTCAGGGTGATGGTTTCCTGACTAAAAGTATTAAATAACTTGGGTCTCCATTACTGGAAAAATTTATCCTTTAACTTTCATTTTCTTCATGAAAATATCTACTAGTGGTATGGGAAATTTTTTTCTTCTTCATGATTTACTACTCTTTTTTTACACAATCTTTAAAATGTACAGTTTCCTTATTCCACAAAATTTAGATATATAATTACTGTTTTGTGCAACAATTACTTAGATATTTTTGAAAACTGATTTTTAGATTTTAGATAAAACATTCACTATATTTTAATTATTAAATTTTTCTTTTGTTCCCTAGCATATTCCATTCAGGGACAAAATGTTCAGATGATCAGCCCATCAAGTGAATCTCATCAGCAAGTTGTAGCAGTTGGTCAGCCTCTAGCAGTCCAGCCTCAGGGGACAGTAATGGTAAAAGTGATGCCCATACTTATTCTTGGCTAGCACATTAACAAGGAAATCTTTTGAATTTTCTCCAGACGTGTATTAAAATTTTACCTTTTTTCTCCTAAGTAAGTTATACAGGGAGATGTTGAACTTTGCAGTTCATATATATATTCTAATTTCTTGCATGAGTGTAGTTTCTTCTTTGTAAAACTTTTTAATATAATTCTGTTTAACATTTAAAATTGCCTTCCAATCTACTTGTTTATTGTTTTTTTGTATATGGATACTGTTACTTATCTTCTCCAATTAAAATATATAGCAGTTAACCTTTTTTTATGTCTATTTAGCTGACTTCAAAAAATATCCAATGTATGAGGACTCTACTTAACTTGGCACACTGCCATGGAGCTGTTCTTGGGACATCGTGGCAGCTTGTTTTGGCGACTCTGCAGGTAGGTATTTAAACCCAGACCTAACAGGATGGTTTTTATGTGCAGCAATTAGGACTTCCCTCAGAACCAGTCAGGATCTCTGTGGCAATATCACTTGTACTTTCTTCCTTTTGCATAGATAATAAGGCGATAGGGCAAAAGAAAGAAACTGAACTAAGAAGGATGAAGTGAATGAGAACCCAGAGTAGAGGAGGGAATGAGAGGAAAGATGCAAGTACTGTATGGCCTTCTAGAATGTCACTTGTAATTGCCTCATTCTAAAGAAGGCAGTGGCAGCATCATCACTAGCCTTTGGAGTAAACATTTATTACTGTCATTAATGGTGCCACTGATAAACTTTATGTGTAGCAGTATCCTTTAAAAATATTTATTTTTGTTTGTATTAGTTTGAAATGGCCTTTTCTCTCTCATTACAGCATCTTGTATGGATTCTGGGGCTGAAACCTGGCAGTGGGGGTGCCTTAAAACCTGGGAGAGCTGTGGAAGGACCCAGTACTGTAAGCATGAATCATTATTCTTGATTTAATAACTGACCAGAACTTTTTGGTATCACATTTAATTTTATCTTTCTCCTAGGTTCTAACTACAGCAGTTATGACTGATTTACCTGTCATTTCCAATATTCTTTCAAGATTGTTTGAAAGCTCACAGTAAGAGATAATTTTTTATAGAACTTTTGACTTCAACTATGTTTATGATCACAATGTCTTAGCACTTTTTTTATTTTTTAGGTATCTTGATGATGTGTCATTACATCATTTAATAAATGCCCTTTGCTCCTTATCTTTAGAAGCAATGGATATGGCCTATGGAAACAATAAGGTATAATATTTTACCTTTATGTCTTAAATGTAGATTGCTCTGTAAGACAATGGAATTAATTCATGACCCAGGTTTTAGGGGACAAGATTAAAATTAGCCTTTTGGTCAATTGCTCTGCATGATATATGCATATCAGTGAAGCCTTATCATAGGAAAACAGTATCCTTGACTTGGAGTCAGAAAGACTCAGGTTCAGATTCTGACTTTTGACACTAGATAACTCTCAGATCACTGGCAATTACTTCATCTCCAGATGTCAGCTTCCCCATCTATAAAGTGTACAGTAATATCCAGTATACACCTCAGAATTTTTCTTTTAAACCCTCACCTTCCATCTTAGAATCACTACTGTGTATTGGTCTAAGGCAGAAGAGTGGTAAGGGCTAGGCAATGGGGGTTAGTTAAGTGACTTGCCCAGGCTGTGTTACAAAACATAGCTAGGAAGTGCCTGAGGCCAGATTTGAACCTAAGACCTTCTGTCTCTAGGCCTGGTTCTCAATCCACTGAGCCACTCAGCTGCTCCTTAGATCTCAGAATTCTTGTAAAGCCCAAATGAGATCAATGAACAAGTATTTATTTGTTAAGCATCTTCTCACCACCAGGAATAGTGCTAGACTAAGTATATAAGCATGTGTGTGTGTGTGTGTGTGTGTGTGTGTGTGTGTGTGTGTGTGTGTATAGTAGTCTCTCGGTGATTGAGAATGACTATTGTCTTTGTGCAGTTTCATCTACGGTGTACCCTCATGTGGCTTTGGAGTCCAAAGGCTGAGGTGCAAATTTTGTGGCACATGGGGCCTGGGACGCCAGTTATTATGGGAGGTGCGGTTGTGGCCATGAGAATGAAACAAACCTTACCATCAAAGCACTTTTAACACTGGGGAACTAGCTTGTAAACAAACATATATATACTATATATATATCAAATAAACTCAAGGCAAATTTATTTGTAGGAGGTGAGTAGCAGTAGGATCAGTGAGAATTGGGAAAAGCTTTAAGCTTTATTTAAAAGGTGTGGCTTGAAGGGCAGTGAGGTGGCTCAGTGGATAGAGAACCAGACCTAGAGATGGGAGGTTGAAATGTGGCCATAGACACTTTTTAGCTCTGGAACCTTGGACAAATCACTTAACCCCAGTTGCCTAGACTCCTCATTCTGCCATGCAATCTCTACTTGTTACTGATTCTAAGACAAGACGATTTAAGGGGAAAAAAGGTGTGGCTTGAGAAGAATTTTTAACAAGATAATTTTCATTAATTACTTTTGGTTTTATATTGCCTACCTCCTCCTCCAGCTATCCCATATAACAAAAGCTTTTTTTTTTTTTAAGGAAAAAAAAAGAAAAATCAACAAAACTGATCAGTACATGGGGGGGGGACGACCCTGGAAATACACAATGTTCAATACCTGTGGACTTGCCACCCCTGCAAAGGAGGGCAATGGAAGAACTGTCTTCTTATATATCTCTTCTTTGGGGCTATATTTGTTGTTTGTAATTTTGCAATCTTCATTTCTTTCATTTTTTTCTTGTTCTTTCCATTTATATTATTGTAGTTATTCTGTTGTTTTTTATGGGCTCAAGAAGAATTTTGATGGGAAAACAGAAATTCTAAGAAGCTGGGGAAAGAATATAATCCAGGCTTGGAGAAAAGCCAAGGGACAATGGCAGACAAGGCAGGTGTAGGATGTGTCAGCTTTTTTTTTCCCTTTAAGTTCAGCCAGCATTTATTCATCACCTCCCATTATAAAGAACACTATATGTAATAAGTTTTCAGAGTAATACAAACTTTAGATAATAGCTTACATTTACATATAAGCTTTATGGTTTATAAAATACTTGCTTTATATTTTATTTGCTTCTTACAATGGCTCTGTGAGGTAGGCAGTGCCGCCAGGGTCATTATCCCCATTTTACAGATAGTGATATTGAGGCAAAGAAGGACAAAATGACAATGAGAAATCAGAAAGCTAACAAACACAGCAGCCAGAATGTCAGTTAAGTCTTCTGACGCCAAACCCAGGTGTCCTGGCTGACACACAATACTACAAAACAGAGAGCCTGTCCTCATGGAACTTATGGTGGAGTAGAGGGATATGATACAGTGGCAGATAATTAGAATATCCACTAATTCTAGGTGTCCATAGCTCATGGATGAGCTGAATGTACCAGCATACCTAGGGGAATCTGCTCAATGGTTCTTCAACTTCTCCTGAGGCCAGTGAGAATACTCAAATAGAGTATTTTATCTTATGTGTATGTCAATGATGCCTTTATCAGTGGTCTATAAGGTATACAAAAATTGTTCAGTGGGTTCTGGAAGAGGTAGGCACTAACCGAAGAGATAAGGAGCCTTCTGGGAGGAAGTAGTAGTTAAATTGGGCTTTAAATTATGGATAGGAAGTTGTTGATCTCCCCAAGAAATCTCCTATACATACATACATTTAAATTTATCCAAATATAAAATAGCTCAAATTTGTCTAGCTTTATAATTTTTTTTAAATGTAGTAGGATCTACAAAGACCACCTGAGCTCCAGATTGGGACAGGGATGTGCGAAACAAAAGTCCAGGAGATAGACTGAGTTTATACAAGCCTGCACTCAGTTTGGTGTTTTCCCTCCTTAGTGAATCAGGAGAGAAATTACTGTACAACCTTTTAATTTGAGTCTTTCCATGATGCTAGTCCACCATTCTTTTCCATTTGAGTGCTAATTTAGGCACTAGAATGTGGAGAGAGAAGGGAAGAAGGCAAACCATCAGGGACAACATGTGACCTAGATGGAAGATTACAGAAGGCTTCAAGGAAGAGATGGCACCTGAATTGGGCCATGAAATGTGAAAGATCAGGGAAGGCTTCAGGGAAGAGATAGCACCTGAATTGGGCCATGAAAAGTGAAAGGAAAGGGGCTTCAACATCTGCAGATGGGAGTGGGTGAAAGCAATGGAGAGATGCATATTGGTGAGGATGGTGAGACCAGAAGGCCACTTTGATTGGACTATGATGTGCATGAAGGAGTATAATGTAATGTTTAAAAAAGGTGAAAAGTAGGTTGGAGCAAGATTGTAAAGGGCTTTAAAAGCTAAATAAAAGGGTTTATATTTATTTGATCATAGTGGAAAAAAGAGTTATAGGAGTATGCCATGATTAGTCCTGAGCATAAGTAAAATCATTTTGGCAACCATGTGTAGAAAGGATTAGAAAGTCAAGGAACCATTTAGGAACTATTTCAGTAGTTGAGATCAGAGGTGATGACATTATGAGCTAGAGTAGTTATGAGTGGTTTGAGTAGAGAGAAAGGGGGATGAGTGAGAATTGTAATGATAGAAATGTAGTGATAGAAATAATAACTTAGATATGTAATTTGAAGGGAGGCAAGAGTTAGCAATCAAAGACAAATGCCTATGTTAGAAAGATGGATAACTTGAAAGATAGCTATGCTGTTGGGAGAAATAGGGAAGTGCGAGGATGGGACATAGAAGTAGTTTGAGGGAAAGAGAATGAATTGTGTTTTACTCATATTTGAGTTTGCAGTAACCTCAGGATAGCCAATTGAATAGTTAGTAGGCAGTTGCAGAAGTGTGATTGTAGTTCAGGAGAGACTAGGGTTATACTAGTTTTGGAATTAATCTGCATAGAAATGATATTGAACCTTTGGGAGCTGCTGAGTTACTGAGTGAAAGAATATAGAAGACCAGAACAGAGCGTAAGGTCATGTTGGCAAACCTATGGCACAAGTGCTGGAAGGGACTGCTCCCCTCCCCCTCTCCATGCACACCTTTTTCTCATGTGATGCACCCCTTTGACCAGCAGCCCAATGGCATTGCTTCCTCCCTTTCCTTTCTGGGGTAAGGCAGGGAGCTCACATGCAGCTTAAGGGTTGCAGTCTGGGCACTCAGTCTCTAAAAAGTTTACCATCACTGTTTTAGGGGAAGACCCTGATAAATGGTCATAATATGGATGAGCAAACAACAAAGAGATGGAAAGATAATAGTCATACAGGTAGGAGGAGGACCAAGAAGAAAGCAGTCTCGACATCTAGATAGAGGAGGGTTTGCAGAAAGGGAAGGTGCTTAGTTTGAGGTTGAGAAGGATGAAGACTGAGGAAAGGCCATCAGATCACTGGTAACTTGAGAGGGAGCGATTTCATTTGAGTGTTGAGATCATGAACCAAGTTACAAAGGGTCAAGAAATGAGAGAGGGGAAACTAGAAGCTGAAAGTAAACAGCTTTTTTTTTCTTTTTTAACCCTTACCTTCTGTCTTGGAGTCAATACTGAGTATTAGCTCCAAGGCAGAAGAGTGGTAAGGGCTTAGGCAATGGGGGGTCAAGTGACTTGCCCAGAGTCACACAACTAGGAACCAGGCTGAGGCCAGGTTCAAATCCTAGGACCTCCTGTCTCTAGGCCTGGTTCTCAATCCACTGAGCTACCCAGCTGCCCCCTAGACAGCTTTTTAAGAAAGTTTAACTATAAAAGGGAGGAGAAGTAAAGAATAATAGTGATAATTGTGTGGTTGGTAGGATCATGAGTATTTTCTAATTATGAAAGTTTTTGGGAAAGTAACTAGTTCTTATATTTTCTCAGTAGAGTATGAGATGGGAAGCTTTAGCCTCTAGCTAGTGGGATAGGAAATCACTTTATTGTATTGAGTGCCCCCCAAGATTAAATAACCTAAATTCTTAGTTGACTCAGTTGTGTAATTTCCTTTAGTTCCATTTAGCAGCATATGAATAGGAGAACTGAGGAGGGAAGGAAACAAGAATTAATGTCAGGTATGTGCCTGACACTGTGTAAGTGCTTTGCAAATATTATTCATTTGATCCTTACAACAAGGCTGTGAGGTAGGTATTATTATCTCCATTTTTTGAAGGAGACAGGTTAGATGACTCCCCCAGGATCCCTAAGCCTGACTTAGGTCTTATTTGAACTCAGATCCTCCTGTCTTTAGGCCCAGCACTCAGTCCTCTGGACCACATTGCTATCTCTAATTAATAGGAACCCAAGTGACAGGGAGTGGGATTACTAGAAGCATCAAGGGAAATAAGGGGATTCTAGAGTAGAAATTAGCTAGTTACCCAGATGGTTGAGATTGGGAAGGGACTAACAGGAAACTGGAGCTGGGATGTTGACTTGGGAGGGTCTGGGAAGAAGGTTCAATCCAAGGCGTGCATAAGCATAAGTAGGTGTAAGACAAATATGGCACCAGAAGGGATAAGAAGGTCATGTTAGGATATGATGACAGGCATTTCCCATTAGGGCTAGTTTGTCCTGTGCTACTTGCATTGGATTCCAAGTGTTGGGTTAAATCCTGACCCAAGATCAATGGCAAGTCATTTTCCAGAGGGCTCCAGTTGCCTCATTTGTCACATTACTGGATATGACCTCTCTGATGCTCTGCTGGCTTGCATGCCGCTGGTGCTGTCCTTCGGCACCTCTGAGGCCAGATGGCCTCTCCTTGCCTCTTCCCAAGACCTGTGGAGCCATTGTTATCTCGTTTCTAGTTCTTGTCAGTGTGGTTGCTGCTTATTGTCCACTGCTTTACCCTGTGATCTCCTTGCTTGCTCCTCTTCTCTCCAGCCCAGCCCCCATCACTTTTTGTGGCCTTTTTTTATGAAATAAAAAGGAAGAAAGCATATTTGGTAGCCATGATCAATGATAGTAGTACTTTCTTTCTGGTTTGAGAAATAGCCAATCTAAATATTCTTCCCCAAAAGAGACTTCTCTTTTGGGTGCTTCTTTGTCAAGTGTTGAAAGGTGCTGCTTGGCCACCCTACTTTCCCTGCCCCCACCCCACCCTTTTAGCCTACTTTGAGGTTTGTAGGCTTTTCATTTTGAAGATACCAGAAGGCATCTCTAGATTCCCAGGGGTTTGGTTGTAGCTTGTGCCATTTCCTGGCTTATAACAGGTGCTTCATAACGGTTTATTCATTTGCTCTGTTAAGTAGCTTTGGCAATCTTTTTCACCTACTATAGTTTGATGTTAACAATTGTAATTGCTAAGGATTTTCTATACAGTGTCAAAATGTAACTCATTTTTTTCTTCCTAGGAACCATCTCTTTTTGCAGTTGCCAAGTTGCTAGAAACAGGACTTGTTAACATGCACAGGATTGAAATTTTGTGGAGACCTTTAACTGGTCATCTTCTTGAGGTAACTTGTTTTTCCAAAGATTTATTACTTTGTTTTTGATGAAGAATTTTTAAGTAACTGTTTTCCTCTGTCAGTAAATAAGTACATCCCCCTCAGTCACAATATAGTATGAAGGAATAGCCATCTTGAAAATACGTTAATATTTGGTTATTTTTTTTCCTGCATTGGATACTCGTTGCTACAAATAAGGTAAATACATGTTCAGTGAATTGAGAGATTGTTGAACCTGGAGTCAGAAGACCTGAGTTCAAATTATGCCTGAGACACTTACTAGCTCTGTGATCCTGGACAGGTCCCTTAAGTTCTCTCATCCTTAATTTTCTTCTCTAGAAAATGAGGGAATCTCTCAAAAGAAACTGGGTCCTTTGATCTTTAAGTATATAATCTATAATTATCCCTTAACTGAAAGTGTTCTCTCTAAAATTCTGCAATAGCTTTCAAAGCAAGCACATTGTACATGAATTGCTTTTAAGTAATATTAATTAAATTAGTAATTGGAATCAGTTTTTCTTTTAAAATTACTTTTATTGCAAGAAATCCTTATTACTCAGTTTCTAAAGTATATTTTTCAAAGGAAGCTACCTATTAAAAGGGTGACTGGGAACAGAATTTACTGATAGTCTACTGTGAAAGTTTTGAAAGTAGGATGGATTTTTTTTGTAGCTTAATCATCTGATTCCATATTAAATTCTCTCTGATAAAATCCTATATTTTTTCCAGCAACTTTTGTCTTAATTTTCATTTTTTTCCTCCTGTCTTTCTATTGCTTCCTTTTGTCCTCTTGTGCAGAAGGTAAGTTTACATATAAGTATATACATTTTTAAAACTTTACTATTAATAAGTTTATTGTAGTCAGAATTTATGCTTAATTTTCTTTTCCTGTCTCACTTAAAATCAATGGGATATAGTTTTTAAAATGACTCACCAGGATATAAAAAACATTTTTTCATAAATTAACTTTTGGTTTTTGTATATATTTTTAATCAGTATTTAGAAGATTAATGTTTGAGTTTTATTAATATATTGTATCTTCAGGTTTGTCAGCATCCAAACTCCCGAATGAGAGAATGGGGAGCAGAAGCCTTGACTTCACTTATTAAAGCAGGATTAACATTTAACCATGATCCTCCACTTTCACAAAATCAGGTAATTTCAAATGTGAAGTAAAAGATGATATTGTTCCAGATATAACCATGTTACCAATTTAGAAAATGGGTAAAATTCAAAATATCAAATTCTTTTAGTGAATACTTTATGTGGTTTGGGGTGATGTGGATATCATCTACTCTAAAATAATATTTGTAAAGGCCTGCTTGTTTTCCTCTTATAACTTCATCATAAATTACTTAAATATATGTGTAGATTTTTTCCTCTAAGAATTTTAGTGATAAGAAAGTAATCAAAGATATCAGTAGTTTATTGATATCTAATTTGATCACCTTTTTCCAGTAATAATGAAATATTTTTTAAATGTGGTAAATGTCATTTTACCACATCCTCCCCAAAAAATAAGAAGGGAAATAATTTTGAGAATAGGCTATCCACTCTCCCCCCTTTCCCCTCATTCCATTTTATATATCTCTATCTATGTACCTGTATGTCTATTTATCTATCAATAAGTCATCCTGTTCCTGGGGTGGAAATGGTTACCTAGGTCGTGCTGGCTTCAAATCAGTGTACAGTTGACCTCCATAAATCCTTTACAGATCAAAATCTATGGTCTTGTAAACATAAAATCATAAATAAACATTTTTTTCTATCTTACTATATACTTTTTAAAAAAGTAACAAATGACTTATTAGTATTAACATTTTTTTTAATCTTCTAGTAAAAGGGTCAAAACAAGATCAGCCTAGGCTTTTTATATTTATAAATATTATAAATTTTTATAGATATTTATAGATATAAATGAATGTTCATAATAATGTCCCTAAAACATAGTTTTTTAGGTTTTTTAAAAAATAGATATCATTTAAATACTTTTTAAAGCACCTTTATGTAAGCTCTGTTGTAGATAGCTCTCTTATTCACATTTTGGATCAAGGGAATCTACTTTTATTATTCATATAATTTTCTGCTTTATATAAATGTGTAGAGTTGTTTGTTTTTTAAATATTCATTCACCATGTTTGTCTATGTTATTTTCCATCATTTAAAAAAATATCCCTTCAGTTTCTTTTACTAATTTTTTTTTCCTTTTAGAGGTTACAGTTGCTTTTATTGAACCCCTTGAAGGAGTTATCCAGTATTATCCACCCTGATATAAGACTCAAGCAGTTGGAATGTGTATTACAGATTCTGCAGAGTCAGGGAGACAGTCTTGGGCCTGGATGGCCATTAGTGCTTGGGGTTATGGGAGCAATCCGAAATGATCAAGGGTGAGTAATTGAAGTAAACATCTAAAAATTTATATAAATTAGGTGTAAGTCTGAAACTTTGTTTAAATTAGACATTTTTCCAAGGCCTGTTCTCTTCTGTTGTTAAGTGGACTTCCTTCTATTCCTTTGGTTTCAGTGGGGAAATAGGTCTTTGTGTCTTTCTCCCAGGCTTATCTTCATGTAACTTTTTTCTCTTAGCACTTCCTTATAAATAAATCTTACCTATGATAAAAATGTTTCATAGGACATCCAAATTATATAATAATGGAATTGTGTCTAAACATTTTGCATAAGTCACCAGCAAAAAATTCTTGAATGTAAAATCTTTAGACCAAGGATTACTTTTCATTTTTTCTTTACATCCTGTGTGCCTACATAGTGAATTGCACATGCTAGGTGCTTAATGAATTTAATCATCTTCCTAATCCATAGAACTTGTATATGAAATTTACTGAAGGCCTCGCTTCTATAAAAGTTAAAATTAATGCCAAATAATAAAAATGTTATATTTTAGTTATTAAATGATCATTAGAAATCAAGGAATAAAGAAGATACAAAATAAAAACCACGTGCCCGTGGCTGATTAGCCATTTCAAAATCCCCACTCACCACCATGCTTGCTGTACACCCAAGAGAATGAGCAGGGCCACCCACTCAATATTTATCCCTTGTCTACAGGAAGTATGAAATTACAGGAAGTCAGTGGTCTCCCAGGCAATGTAGTTCTTTTTTAGGGTAACAGATTTTCAATTATACATTTTCCCCTGATGATCGATTTGGGGGGACTAGTCTCCCCAATTTGATCATTTAACATAATCAACTTTTAAATTACAGTAATTAGGGGATAAAAGGGAATGATTTCTAGGCACAATGACAAAAGCCAGTTAGGAGACAGTTCCTTTTGGCATAAGAATATACTTACAAAACAAATACATTCAACCCCACACAGTTCAAATCACCACATCCCAAAGTTCACTCTGGATCTTCTTAGTGCAGTGTGTGGTTTGTGGAGGCATCTTCATGGTGCCTTCTCCAAACAGTTCACTTTCTGGATTTGGAGAGATAGCATGTTTCTTATCCTAAAATTATTCTCAAAAAAAATTAAATATTGCATTTTAGAATAATTACACATTCCCCCTGAAGAAGGTGTTGAAAAACACAGGGATCACTTAGGAATGCATGGCTGAGTTATGAGGTATATGAATCAATTGGCAAGGGAAATAAAAAATATTTTTAAAAAATCTAAATAAAAGAAAAGACAACTTCTGGATGAAATATAGACTATTAAAGTTTTATGTGTAAAAATTCTAAGTAAAGGAAAATAAATCTATAACAGGTCCTTGAATCAGGGCCAAATTAAAGTGATATCTGTCCCACAAGTCTGTAGGACAAAATGCAGTAATATTTCACTTACCCATTTGCAGCCAAGACTATAAGAAGTTGCCATACTATAAGAGAGAAAAAAGGACTAGATTTTAATGTGATAGGGAAGTGTTATTCCCTGGTCTGATTTTTTGTCATTCTCAGGTATTGGGGGAACCAGCATGATAGCCAGACTTTGGTACTTGTCTGTGAGTATTTCACAGAGAGCGTGGATCCAAGGTGTCCTACATCTTAACATATGTCAAGTGTCCCATAATATTTTTAAACAATCAGTAGCATCATTTTTATAGTCTAAAGGTTTTTGGGTATGTATTGACATCAGGGCAAATGTATTTTAAACTTATATTATTGCAAAATCAAAAAATCAAAGAAAATCTCAATACTGGTGACATGAGCTTCAAATACAAAAAGGAGAGAAAAAATAAAATTGAAATAGTATATTGCACATGCAATCAAAAACAATAAAAAGTTTTAAAAATCAAAAATATATAGCTTACAATCATTGACACTGTGTCAGTTAAGAAAAGGTAGAATACAAAGGTCTCTCGCCCCAAAAATGAGATTCATGTCCTCCTTCAAACCTGACCGTGATCCACTCTTGAGTATAAGCCAATGATTTTCACAAAGTAATAGTTTTTTATAAAGAACAGTAATACCACAGGTAATGTACATTCAAAAAGTTTCAATATCCCCAAAGTTTTAATAGCCCATTTAATGACAGTAGCAAATAAACCCACTATCATATTTTATATAATGGATACTTGTCACAATTTTTTCAGGTGTAGCAATTTTTCAACCTTGGCTGAAATACTTTTTTAAAAATCTATTACTGCCATTATTACAAAAATGTGGCAGAGGAGTCTAGACAAAATCAAACCTTTGTATTGTTTATGTTGGGTCTAAAAATGTCACCAAGAATCTAGATCATTCTGGTGGAAGGTGAGCTGAAGAGTTACAATTGAGAGATGCTTCCTCTTGGGAGCCATCTAGGGGTACCATGCCCTGGGATCAACTTCTCAGCTCCTTTGGTACGAGACTGTTATGTCCCATCCATTCACATTTTCACAAATGCAGGAGGTGGGGATTATAATTGTACTTCACTTCAGCTACTAAAATGGTTTTAAAATTCACACTTACCTCTTGTTACAAATAACTCAGAGGCAGGCAAAATGATCAGAGTTGTTGAAAAAAAAATTTTTTTAATCATGTCTAAAGACCCCTTAAAATCAATTTGAGATATTTAGCTCATTAAATTTACCAGAGGTTGTTAACCAGGTTGACAGAGTCCATCCACCATATGTGTGACAATTTATAAAGCCAAAATGGAAGAAAAAGCTGTTTTTATATGGGCTTATTCAATAATATTTGTTCATTATAGTTATAGGGGAAAAGGAACAGAATATATCAGTAGTTAAAACACAGTAGATTAAACTGATACAGTGTAACAGAATAGTATTAAATACATTAATATATGAACTTAAAACAAAATTAAATTTTAAAGCAGACGATCAGCAAAATACAATAAAATATAGAGACTTTAATAAAACAATGTAGTCTGAAAGGGCTTAAAATTTCCACCTATAGTCTCTTTAAAGTCCCTTTCTCTATATCTCCAGATTCCTTTTGTCAGAACTGTGGTATTTCCCATAGTGAAGGAGAACATGGATTTGAGGAATCTCAGACTGGATGAATATTAGAGACTGGGCAGGTCCAAGTGGCAAAGGGTTGTAGGGAGATGAATTTCTTCCCTGAATCTCAGGCAAGATAGGTGAAAAGATCAGTACACTCATGAATGGTAGAAGCTGTTTGAAATAGGCAAGGTACTGCTCTTTCATAGAGTACATCATGCTTGTAATTTACTTCCTGTTTGGAAGAGTAACTTCCTCCTTCCCTTCCTCCCTGAAGTAAAATGCTAGGGAATAGTTTGTTTAGGAGGCTAATCATTGCCTGAGGAAAATACATCCTGGTTTTTACCATTACCCTAAGAGTGGCTTCAAGTTTGTGAGCTCTGAAGATACAGTGGCAGCTACCAGCAGGAACGAAGTTGGGCTGGGGCCGAAGCCAAAGCAGGAGTATGTAAAGATTAAAAATTAGGGGAAACTGAGGCAATAGAAATTAGTTTCTCCCTGCAAGGAGTATTATATTTTTAGAGGTTTATTTAAGATTAAGAACTTAAGACTATATAAGTAAGAAAAGCACGTGTCTAGGCCTAGAGAGAGGCCTAGACATCCTCACCTACATCATGAAAGACCCGTCTGCTTGCAAGTGGAAACAGGAAAAAAAAGAGAGACCCAGAAGCCTTTCCAATCAGGTTAAATACCCCATCTCGATCTCGGCCCAGGTGAGAATTCAGTGATATTACAAAGCAGGAAGGAGAGTAAGGACTTCTGGGGGTTGGAAGTCCTGGATTCCAGTCTCCATTTTTACATACCTCCGTTTGATCCTCTGGGAAGAAGGACTTCCCCAAAGGATCATAAAAACATAATCAATTTAAAGATTACAATAATTTGAGGATAAGGGGGGGGAAAAACAATAATTGCTGGACGCATTGACAAAAAGCCAGTTAGGGGGCAGTCCCCTTTGGCATGAAAAGTATACATACAAATAAATGTTTAATCAACTACACCCAAAGTTCAATTTGGATTTCTTTTTTGTGCAGCTTGTGATCTTGAGGCATCTTCATGGTGTCTTCTCCAACAGTTCAGTTTCTGGATTCAGGGAAGTAGCATCTTTCTTTACCTAAAATTCTTCTCAAAAGGAATTTAAACTTTGCAATTTAAATAATGAGCAGGACTAGGAGCAAGCAGGATAGGCAGCAGCAACCAAAAGCAGCAGTGAGGAATGAGGAACATAAACACAGGCTCAAGCAGATGGGCAAGAATCCTGAGACTGAAAACAGTCAGGCCCATAGGGAGGGCGACTGGGCAAAAAGTAGGGAAAGAAAAAAATAGAGAGTTTGGAGTTCTTGGGGGGTATGGGGGAGGATAGCACCAAAAAAAGCCTGGGCAGGAGAAACGTGGCTTAAAAAAAATTATCTAGCCTATCTTCAAAAAATTGAGAGTTTTTCTCATCCCTTCTGTTTGCCAAAAACTGTAAAAATTAACATTAAACCTCAATAATAAAAATAATAATATATTATAGGAGATTTATTAAATGATTATTAGAAATCAAGGAATAAGGAGGATACAAAGTAAAGACCATATGCCCATGGCTGATTAGCCATTTCAAAATCCCCATTCACTACCACCTCATTCACCATGCTTGCTATATGCCCAAGAGAGCAAGCAGGACTGCCCACTCAATATTTATCCCCTGACTATAGGAAGTACATAATGATAGGAAGTCAGTGGGCTCCCAGGAAATGTAGTTCCTTTTTAGGCTAACAGATTTTCAATTATATACTTCCCAGTAGCAGATTATTAAGTAGAAAAAGTGAACTTTTCCACATTTTTATAAGTGATAAATGAAAAATGAAACTCTTTGATGAAGGAGGGATTGACTGTGCACTGGACTTCTACCTTTCTTTCTTATAGCTCCTTGATCTCTTTGTTGTGTCTATTTTGGTGGCGTTTGGATGTTTGCAGCATTGTTCTGAAAAACATTTTCCCCATTTGAGAAGCATAAACATTGAATCATACTCTAACTTATAGTATCTGTTTATTTGTGAAGTGTAAGTACCTATATTGAAGATTTAACACTTCTTTTGAGCAAGTCAGAGCTGAGTTCAGCACACTCCTGCTAATATCTGGACATAACATTTGAAGGTTCCCTGTTCCTTATCACAACCCCCATCACTCGACCCTTTCCTTTTCCGGACTTTAAATTTTTTTTCTTTTTTAAAAAATCTGTATCTTTAGTTAACCAGTTCAATTTTACAATATTTTTTGGATCTTAAATGCCTTGTACCGGTGTCCAGTTGCTGTTCATCTTTTTAAAATCTAATCTAACTTCTTTCCTGCTTTATTACCATCAAATGTAACAGAGAAAGCAGCATAATTATGTTGACTGAGTCCACTACAGATCTCTTAGTCAATCTCAGCTGGCCCTCACTATTACATGCTAAGTCCTTTAACCTTTTCTGATCACACGCACACACACATGCACGCATGCACATACATGTACTCCTTTACATCTTCTCATCTCAAGACAATTATATCTCCGGCTGCCAGTAAATGGAGAACTTCATTTCATCCTGACATTGCCTGAAATTGACACTGTCCATCATGAGGCTCCTCTCTCTTGTACTCATCAGATCACTTCAGTGTCATTCATCAACTTTGCTGTCATCAAAGAGAATGGCTAGGCTCCTCCCTGCCAACAATAACTCCTCTATTCATGCCCTTGATTCCATCGTGTTATTCACTGGACAAGCTCTACAGTGACAATTATGAAGCAGTCTGTGATGAGCTTACTTTTGTGACAAACTCAACCAGATAGTGTAGATTATTACAAAGTTTAGAGATGTGACCCCAAAACTATCTTAAACAAGGTGAGTTAGTAGTCTCTATACATATAATATACATGGAAATTATAAAAAAGAATTTACCAAAAACTTGTTGTAAGCCAGTGATTTCATCTGTCCTTTGTTGTTACTAAAAAAGGGCAAGGTTTTCTTTTTCCATCTCTACAACTTCTGGCCTTCACTCTCTCATTCTTGAAATGTGTAAAAATTGAAATTAATTTTAAATTATTGTAATTTAAAAGTTGGTTATGTTTACAAGATCCATTGGAGAGACTAGTCTTCCAAGGAATCTAGGGGGCAATGTGTAATTGGAAATCTTGTGCCTTTGAACTACATTTCCCAGGAGTCCACTGACTTCCTGTCATTATGTGCTGATGTAGACAGGAGATAAATTGGGTGGTCTTCTGTGGCTAGCCTCTCTTTCCTTCCTGGGTTGGGACATTGGTGGAGTGGGCTGTTTAAGCAGGTAGATTAGCTATGAGCATGTGGCTTTATTTTGTTATTTTTAATGATAAATCTTATAAAATATAATATTTTAAGTTATTATATAATTAATTTTAATTTTTACAAATGCCATTTATTTTCTGTATTTGGGAATTTTTAAACTTCCTCCAGCTTGAACAATAGAGCTTCATATTTTAGTGGAGGTTTTTAACAAAAGTCATATGAGACTACCTTAAGAAAATAAGGGCCTCGTTTCTTATTGTCCTATAGTATACTTTTCTTATAAAATTGTGAAAACAAAATAGTAATAGTGTGCTGTCTTTCTCACTGATTAAAAACATTTATACAGGTCCCTAACATTTTCTTAAAGTTGCTTCCTTTTTGAAACAAAAGCAAATTAAATTGTTATCTAAACTCTGCAAAAAATGTTGAAGTGTTATTACACTTATTTGTAACAACTTGAATATTATTATTAGTATACATGTGAGGAAAATTTGTGAGGTAAGAATGGCTTTACTGTGATTTGTTTTATTGTAAAATAGTTAGAGTGAGTTGTGATTAGTAATGTTAGAGTTGTGAAATGTTCCAAGTTATACCTACAGATCCATATTTCTTAACTTTTCATATTCCCAGAGAGTCCTTAATAAGAACTGCATTCCAATGTCTTCAATTAGTTGTGACAGATTTTCTACCGACAATGCCTTGTACCTGCCTACAGATAGTTGTAGATGTTGCAGGTAGCTTTGGACTTCATAATCAAGAGCTTAATATTAGCTTAACATCAATAGGCTTACTGGTAAGTGTCTTGCTGCTTTCTTTCTCTTATTATATTAATATCATAATTGAGCAGTTAGTCATTCTTATAAATTATAAATCATTCCTAAAGATTGCACAGTAGAGAAAGTATTTGATTATAAGGTCAGAAGATTAGTCTAATTCCGTGATTAAGAAACTGTGACCCATAGAACTTAAGTGATTTTCCTAAGGTCACATGGACAACAGAACTAAGATTAAAACCAAGGTTCTTTGTCTCTAGCTACATCATTCTTGTCATTGCATCCTTCTCTCATAGTTGTCTGTCTATTGTTCCTGATTCTTACTACATGGTTAATGTCTTTTATTTGTTATATACATAACCTTAATTAATGACTTTTATTACATTTCTATTATAATCAGTTTTATCAGTAGGCTCTATCCTACTTAATTTCACCACTCACATTTCAATTTTTTTGTTACATGCTTATAAAATTTTCAAGAGACTGTATTTCCTGATTCATAACCTTATAAGATCACCATATTGGTATTAAGGGGGATTGATTTTTGTGCCTGCACACTGATTGCCCAAATTCTGTTTGTCAGAATCTTTTATTTTTACTCAGTGTTGACCCCATCTCATTTTCCATTTGCAGTTCTAGTCTAATATAAAACCTTAATTAATTGATCTTCCATATGCAAAATCATGTATCAAAAATTATAGTGTTTATACTGCAAAAATAATCTATTAAGTTGGAAATCAATTATGCCTAAACACTAAAAGAGTTTTCTCAAAGTGTGTTTACTTTTCATCAGTGTATATAATAGCATGATTGTGCATACTCTATTTAAATAAACATTTCTTTATTTCAAAAGACTGCTTTGAAAGATACAGTTTAACTATATACCAAAGACCTGAGTTATATTTATGAACTAATGAAGTAAATTTTTTTCTACCTTATTTTATAGTGGAATATTTCAGATTATTTTTTCCAAAGAGGTGAAATTATTGAAAAAGAATTGAACAGAGAAGAGGCAGCACAGCAAAAGCAAGCAGAAGAGAAAGGAGTAGTTTTAAATCGTCCCTTCCACCCTGCACCACCATTTGACTGTTTGTGGCTGTGTCTTTATGCCAAGCTTGGTGAACTCTGTGTGGATCCACGGCCTGCTGTCAGGAAAAGTGCAGGGCAGACTCTCTTTTCTACCATTGGGGCCCATGGAACTTTATTGCAGCACTCAACATGGCACACTGTTATTTGGAAGGTATTTCAAAGGAGCTGGGGGTTTGGAGTCCTATAAGAGAGGAATTTATTAGTTTAAGGTATTTAAAAATAATGGAATTTCCCTATTTGCCTTTTATAGTGAAAAAATAACATTCTGATCATTTAAAAAAAATTTTGTTTCATACACAGAGAATATATTAAAACATCAAACTACAATGTTTTTCTGATTCATATCTTGTTCTTTTCTCCTCTTTGATTATTTGTCCCTATTTCTCCTGGCTCACAAACTGGAAAAAACTAGAGGATAGTATAAAAGGAAAATATTATTACTAATAACGGTTATAGAGAATTTTTTTTAATTAAGGACCACTGACCAAGAGAAAGGAAAAAAGAGCCCCCTCCCAAGTTAAAAAAACAAAACAAAACAAAAAGACAACTTAATTTTTTCTTTTTCTTTTTTTAAAGCCTTACCTTCTGTCTTAGAATTTAATCCTAAGGCAAAAGAGGCTAGGCAGTGCCTTGCCCACAGTCATACAGCTAGAAAGTGTCTGGAGGTTGGATTTGAACTCTGGATCTCCTGTCTCCAGGCCTGGCTCTCTAGCCACCGAACCACCTACCTACCCCATAACTATATAATAGACTTTTAGAATACTTAAGGTAAAGATTTTTAAAGTCAAACCATTTTTTAGGAGATACCTTTTGGTACTTATCCTATAAGTTAGAAAAAACTAAATTGATGGCAAATTTTGTTCTTTAGGCTAGAGATACCCCTTTCAGTTCTGTGAAAGGAAGTCTCTTTGTTGAAATCCATATAATGGAATTCTGTCTAATTTCTCTTACCTGGAATGAGAAATGACCTCAAGATTACTTTTATCTTAAGTATGAGTATACAGAAGACCATAACTATGGAAATAGACTACCTCTCAGAGTTATTTTGATGAAGTTCAAAAAGTAAGCTATTATTATGATGATCAGACCCATTTTCTACCATGCATGGGGGGTGATGCCTTTTCTACGATACTTTCCCAGTAGTTTTTACCATCATTTATAATTGATATGTAACTTGTCACCTATATTCAACTTAGGTTCTCTTTCATCTACTGGACCGTGTTCGAGAAGCTTCTACCACAGCTGACAAGGAGAAGATTGAGTCAGGTGGTGGCAACATACTCATTCATCATTCAAGAGACACAGCAGAGAAACAATGGGCTGAGACATGGGTATTAACATTGGCTGGAGTTGCAAGAATATTCAATACAAGGAGATACTTATTGCAACCTCTAGGTATGTTATTCTATAACTTAAGAACTATTAATTGCATTTAGCAGTTGTAAGGGGTAAAATTTATGGTTGGACTGAATATTTGAGAGTTGGTTGCCAGGGATTTAAGTTACTAAATTCCAATGAATTACTCAAGTCAGAATGGCTTTTATGGTAGTTTATTTACAAATAGAGGGAAGAAATTAAGGAAATGAGAGAGAAAGAAAGAGAGAGATATATCCTTTCTGTACTAAGGCAGGAATTCATAGGCCCCAGCAAGGGGGAGGGGTGCCAGAGGATTAAATTCAACATGGCTTCCAGCCACAAGACCTTCTTCAAGATGAGGGGCTCTCCAGAGGCTGGTGCTTCCAGGAAAGCCAAGGAAAGGTAGTCAGCCTTTTCCAAGTGGCAGTCCAAAGAGAAGCAGTCTGAGATCTTAAGCCTGAGTTCCTCCATGGTCAAGTTCCAAGGCAAAGACCTCCTCACAGGAAGTGACCGTGAAATTTAAAGGCTGTTCTTTGCATCACTTCCTGTGTCTTACATGTACCAATGGTGGCTTAAACTTGGCTTTGGCCTGCCCAGGAGGCAGTTGGTTGTTTCTGATTTGTCACTGGTCACAGACCTTCCTCCCACACTTAATCCTTAAGTGGGGATGTCTACATTCCTGGTGGCCAAAATTCTAAAGAATAAGTAGGGTGGAGTTAATCTCAATTTCATACAGTGAATACATTAAACTAGGTCATGTAACTTTTTTTCTTAACTTTTAAGGTTAGAATCACAGGGGATATGATTTTAAGAATACTTAATCATAACATGTTTTTGAAAGTGTTGTGTATATTAATATATTAACCTTTTGGCACAACTATTTGGTTAACTTTTATGTGCAGAAGACCTTTTCTGTAACAATTCCTAATACAAAGATAGGTCATTATGTTATGTCATTATGTTATTTAGAAAATTAATGTTTTGAATGTATGGCTCATTCGTTTAGCAGGCACTTATTTGGCACTGATCCTGTACAAAGCAGAGACAAAAATAAAATAGGCCCTCCTTTTAAGGAGCTATTGGTGGGGGAATTGGGGCTGATTAATGTGTATATAGAAAATTGAATGCAAAATGTGTGCAAAGTAAGGAGGACACTAGCAATTTGAGGATCATGATAGATTTCATGTAGGAGGTGGTACTTGAACTGAATTTTGAAGGAAGCTGGGATTCTACAAAGTAAAAGTGAGGAGAGAGGGTATTTTATGCAGGGGTGGACAGCCTCATACAAGGGAATGGAGATTGTAGAAGAAATGTCAGATTAGGAATAGCAAGAAAGTAAGTTTGGCTAGAGTAATATGCAGTAAACCTGAAAAAGGAAGTTGGAACATCTTTACTCATTTGATCTATCTGGTTCTTGGCCCTTAGTGAGTCTCAGTTCTTGTATTTGTACTGAAGACTCAGGATATGAACAGTTCAGTCTCCTTTTACCACCACTTCTGCCTCACCTTGTCTTAGAGTCAGCAGAATCCTATTAGTAGAGCCTTTTTTGTGGGATCTGTTTAGGACCCTTTCTTGTTCAACATCAACTGCAAAATGTTTCTTTTTTGTGTTATATATGCTTAACTTTCATAGGCTTTAACCATGGAAATTCTATTTCTGCATTTCTCTTTAAAGAAATATCTGGATCACAGTTTTTCATAACTTCTAGAGAGAGTCAGATGTGTCTGCTGTTGTACCTAGTAGGGCTTCTATGCCAGATCTTACTGCCAATAATTGATTGTTCATGCATTCAGTATTGGTGACATCCTAAAAGATTCCATTCCTCTTCCATCTGATCTGTGCAGCCAGGGATATGGAAAAAAGCTGTTTACCTTAGCCCAAATTGAAAGTATTAGAAGCTTTCTAAAGTTGAATGAGGAGAAGTTAGTGTGTACTTTCCTACAACTCCTTCAGCTTCCAGTGATCATATGAATAAAGTCTTTGTAGTGAAGGCTAAGGCTGTCCCAAATTCTGTAATAACAAAGCAGACAAAAGATCAGCATTTTGAATGATAGGGCTGAGAGATACTGAATTCACTCTCCACAAAAGGCCTTCCCACAGAAGGAACCAAGTACCATCATATGGCAGTGGCAGTCTATATGTTAAAATGGCAAAATGAAGAAGTAACAAAAGAACATAGATTATTTCAGTCCACTCTTTTTCAAGTAGCGTACCCCATTCTTTTCTCATATAAAAATTCAGTACCTACTTTGCTCATGGATCCTCTTCTTCCTAACTTGGCCCAGGTGTCAGCAGCAGGGATTCTGAAATAGGTAAGGAACAGAGAATCACCTGAAAAATGGAGTTTTTTAGATCTAAAAATCAGGTGAGGGCCTTATCTCACCAATTACAGAGGTTCTAACAACCTCCAAGCAACCAAAAATGAACTTGATGGAAAGAAAGAAAAACCCCCATCGACTCCTAACCTCAAATTAAGGGACATGAATATGTTGATTCCTCAGGATTCTACAGCTCCCTTTTTTATGAACAAAGATATTTTTTCTGGGACCTGTGGTTGCATAGTAAGCATTATAAACATACTTCTCCTGCTTTGTATTAATCTTGCACTTGAAATGGAAAAGATTTCCCTTATTCATAATTCTGCCCAGACAAGATATTTGTGAAGAAGTGGTCATTGGCTCTCTACATGTTTGTAGCAAGGCCTGAATCTTTTCTCTTTCAAATAGACTCAAAATACTAGCAAAAAGACTCCAGCAAGTCATCACAAGGGTTATTCACTATGACCAGGTAGGATTCATATCAGGAATGCAAGGATGGTTCAATATTAGGAAAACCATCCACATAATTGACCATATTAACAAGCAAACTGACAAAAATCACATGATGATCTCAATAGATGCAGAAAAAGCCTTTGATAAAATACAATACCCATTCCTATTGAAAACACTAGAAATTATAAGAATAGAAGGGCTTTTCATAAAAATAATAAATAATAAACATTATATCAGCAAAAAAAAAGACATCAGCAAACATCATCTGCAAAGATGATAAACTAGAAACCTTCCCAATAAGATCAGGAGTGAAACAAGGATGCCCGTTATCACCTCTATTATTTAACATTGTACTAGAAACACTAGTTGTAGCAATTAGAGAAGAAAAAGAAATTGAAGGTATTAAAATTGGCAGTGAGGAGACCAAGCTATCACTCTTTGCAGATGATATGATGGTCTACTTAAAGAGTCCTAGAGAATCAACCAAAAAGCTAGTTGAAATAATCAACAACTTTAGCAGAGTTGCAGGATACAAAATAAACCCACATAAGTCATCAGCATTTCTATGCAAGAATTAGAAAGAGAAATTCCATTTAAAATCACCCTAGACAATATAAAATATTAGGAATCTATCTGCCGAGACAAACACAGGAACTATATGAACACAACTACAAAACACTCTCCACACAATTAAAACTAGATCTAAACAATTGGAAAAACATTGATTGCTCATGAGTGGGATGAGCTAACATACTAAAAATGACAATCCTACCCAAATTAATTTACCTATTTAGTGCCATACCCATTGAACTACCAAAAAAACTTTTTTACTGAATTAGAAAAAAACTTAGTAAAGTTCATTTGGAAGAACAAAAGATCAAAGATATCCAGGGAAATCATGAAAAAAAAATGCAAAGGAAGGAGGACTTGCAGTCCCAGATCTCAACTATACTATAAAGCAGTGATCATCAAAACAATTTGGTACTGGCTAAGAGACAGAAAGGAGGATCAGTGGAATAGACTTGGGGTAAATGACCTCAGCAAGACAGTCTATGATATGCCCAAAGATCCCAGCTTTTGGGACCAAAACACACTATTTGATTAAAAACTGCTGGGAAAATTGGAAGACAGTATAGGAGAGATTAGGTTTGGATCAATATCTCACACCCTACACCAAGATAAACTCAGAATGGGTGAATAAAGAAGGAAACTATAAGCAAATTAGATAAACACAGAATAGTATACTTGTCAGATCTGTGGGAAAGGAAAGACTTTAAAATCAAGCAAGAGCTAGAAAAAAATCACAAAATGTAAAATCAATAGTTTTGATTATATCAAATTAAAAAGTTTTTGTACAAATAAAACTAATGCGTCCAAAATTGGAAGGGAAGCAACAAATTGGGAAACAATCTTCATTACAAATACCTCTGACAAGTCTAATTAATCAAATTTATAAAGAGCTAAACCAATTGTACAAAAAAAATCAAGCCATTATCCTATTGATAAATGGACAAGGGACATAAATAGGTAATTTTCAGTTAAAGAAATCAAAACTATTAAAAAGCACATGAAAAAGTGCTCTAAATCTCTTATAATCAGAGAGATGCAAATCAAAACAACTCGGAGGTATTACCTTACACCTAGTAGATTGGCTAACATGACAGCAAAGGAAAGTTATGAATGCTGGAGGGGATGTGGCAAAGTCGGGACATTAATGCATTGCTGGTGGAGTTGTGAATTGATCCAACCAGGGCAATTTGGAACTATGCCCAAAGGGCTCTAAAAGACTGTCTGCCCTTTGATCCAGCCATAGCACTGCTGGGTTTGTACCCCAAAGAAATAATAAGGAAGAAGACTTGTATTCATATTCATAGCTGCATTCTTTGTGGTGGCCAAAATTTGGAAAATGAGGGGATGCCCTTCAATTGGGGAATGGCTGAACAAATTGTGGTATATGTTGGTGATAGAATATTGTTGCGCCCAAAGGAATAATAAAGTGGAGGAATTCCATGGGAACTGGAACAACCTCCAGGAATTGATGCAGAGTGAGAGGAGCAGAACCAGGAAAACATGATACACAGAGACTGATACACTATGGTACAACAGAATGTAATGGACTTCTCCATTAGTGGCAATGCAGTGACCTTGCACAACTAGGAGGAATCTACGAGAAAAACCACTATCCACATTCAGAGGAAACATGGATCGAAGGGATATGGTTGGAGATGTAGACTAAATGAACATCCTAGTGCAAACATCAACAACATGGAAATAGGTTCTGATCAAGGACATAATTAATACCCAATGAAAGTGAGCCTTGCCTGCGGGAAGGTTGGGTGGAGGGGAGGGAGGGAAATAATGTGAATATTGTACCCAAGTATTAATGTTCTAAATTGACTAAATTAATTCAAATGAAAAAAAAAATAAAAATGTTATTCCCCCCCCCAAAAAATAAATAAAATAAATAAAGTAGACCCAAAGTTGATCTGATAAACCTCTTAAAATACAATTAATTGCAACCAAATATATTAATCTACAGAACTAGATTACAGTGAATAAATTGAAAAGTTAAACTGAAGCAGAGTATTTTATATACCTAAACCGAAACACAAAAAGGTAGATTGAAGTCAAATTGTAAAGAGTTCCAAAAGTCAAGTAATTATTTGTATTTACCCCTGGAGAAAGAACGAAAACAATAACTAACTTGCCCGGAACATGATATGGTCAGACCTTTGCTTTAAGAATACTAGTTTGGTAGTGGTGTGGAAGAAAAATTGGAGAGGCCCAAGGCTGGAGGCTGTGTCAGTAATCTAGGCATTAGTTGATAAGACCCTGAACTAGTATGATGATCCTTGGAAAGTTGGTAGGATTTATTGTGGATTCTGCAATCAACAATATGAGTCCTTTTCTGTTGTGTCAACCTGTCTTTCCAGCCTGATTAAACATGGTTTCCCCTCATGCTTTCTACACTTTAGATTGTTGAGTTCACTATTTTATAACATTCCATTTACAGCCTCTGTGCTTCTGTAGAGCCTGTCTTCTGCTTTTTGGAATCTCTAGATCCACTTAAAGCTTAGCTAAATTATCACTTCCTTTAAGAACTCTTTCCTCATTCCCTCAGTTGTTTATTGTATTCCTTCCCATCCCTGTGGTTTTGTGATATATAATACTGTATTTATCTATAGTCATTATCCCCATAGTATTGTGATTCTTAACCTTCTTTGGCTCATGGAATAGTTTGCCAGTCTGGTAAAATATATTGAATCTTTCTCAGGATTTATTTATTTAAAATAATAAAGTCAATAGTTAGGATTACAAAGGAAACTAATTGAAATACAGTTATCAAAATATAAACAAGTTTATATAGAATTCAGATTAATAACCCCTTTCTGCCCTAGTAAAACATAAGCTCCATAAAGGGCAGAGACCCAATGCCTTCCTGTGTCTAGCATATACATTGTTTAATAAAATTTTTGATTGTAACAGAATAAAGGAGGAAGAAGACTTTTAGGTTTCATATTTCTTTGTATCTTTTTAGAAATGTCAATCTTTAAAGCAGCTTTTATTCTCTTTACTGTTTTAAAAGAATTTTTAGATGTCATGAGAGACAATTTCCTGGTTTTAATTTTACGTATATATGAAAGAATTCCACACCAAGGGCCTATTAGTTCACCAATTAAGAACAAAGGGCCAATGAGATCCATGGATTTGATTCAAATTTAAGCCAATTAACTATTGTAAGTGCCCGGATTTTAACCAACAAATAAATTGAGGCCATTTCCCAAGTATAATATCACTTATTAATAGGGGCATGTGATCTGTTAATAAAGAATGGGTCTGTCATGTGTGGCTTCTGCATAGAGAGACTTTCAAGAGGCCCCACTCTCTCTTTATAGGGAGAGTTATGTCTTCTTCCTGATTGGCTGGACAGTAATAGCATTTGGACCTTCCCTTGGAGCTCTGATTGGTGGACTTAGAGATCTTAACTCCTTCCCAATTACTTCCTTGCAGGGAAAAGGCTACTGTTCAGGTGGGTGGATACCTACAGCTTTTCTCTAAGCTAGGGAAATGTGGCTGATCTGCCCTTGTCTGGTACTTTAAGAAGTAGAATGTTGGTGAGTTTATGAAACCCAGCTTCCTCTTAGTAAAATTTGGCTAGAAAAATATAAGTTATCTCAATCAAGTTTTCAGTCATTCTTTCTTCTGTTGTAGTCCTACTGACCCCAAATCTAGATGATATGTTTAGTAAGGACAAAAGAAGCATATGCTTTTTGAGAGTGTTCTTTAAAGAAAAAGGAGCAAAGATATCCACTCTGTCTTTTTAAAAAAAATAAACTCTTACTTTCCATCCTCTAATCAATACTGTGTATTGGTTCCAAAGCAGAAGAGCACTAAGGACTAGGCAGTAGGGGCTAAATGACTTGCCCTGGGTCACTCAGCTAAGAAGTCTTTTTTTATTTGAACCCAAGACCTCTTGTCTTTAGGCTTGGCTCTTAATCTACTCAACTACCTAGCTAGCGCGCCCCCCCCCCCATCTTTTAACAAAAGACAGAGGCCCCATGTTAGTCAGATACGTTGGGGCCTGAGAGTAAATTACCTTAGCTTGAGAATTGAACTGCCCAACCTTCGGAGGTCAGGATTTGAGAAAGTGGATGAGTACACATAGAAATGTTGCTAATAAATAATAGAACTCAACATTAATTAATATTAATTTTACTCCTTGTTCTATTCTCTTACTAAAGAACATACCATACAGCATCCTTACCCATAACTGACCGTTAGGCAAATGCTTAGTTTGCAAGATCAGTAAGGCAAAAGAAAGCAAATATCAGCACAAAACATCTTTTGGAGGCAGCTACTCAAATTCCTCATACTTATAGAGTAGAACTTTTATGTACTTGCAATAGGAAATAAATATTATTAGAATTCCTGCACACAAGTATTAAATGCATTGTGTTATGCTTAAAATTCTCTAGAGACTGTATATTAATTTGTAATTATTTATTAGTAAAAGTGAGAGAGAGAGAGAGAGAGAGAGAGAGAGAGAGAGAGAGAGAGAGAGAGAGAGAGAGAGAGAGAGAGAGAAAATCAGATAACCACCTGTCCAGGCCTAACTAATCTGAGTTTACCATACTCAACTCCATTTACTAGCCAAGGTGGCCATGCCAGGAAAAGTCCAGCTCAAAAGAGATCTGAATATCTATACCCCACCCCAAGTTTGCTTCCTCAGGACCCTCTGTAATAAAGTCATTCATGTTGCTCTGCATCTCTTTGGTTGGACAGACTTGACTTCAATCCAGTCTTCTGGATGCCAGGAATTATGTGGGACAAGAGGCCAGTCTTTTCTGGGTGACCAAAAGGCTACACCGCCTCTGACATTCTCCCATTGTATGCATGGGCACCCAGACAAAAGGTGGGACTAATACCAACCAAAAGGGTTTTCACAAGGAATAAGGGGTAGAATTTATGTTAAATTCACACAATTAGAATCATAAGACAATGTAACCACTGATAATAGCTAGCACTTATATAGCACATTAAAGTTTGCAAAGTATATTACAAACATTATTTCATTTGATCCTCACAGCAATCAGTTGAAGTAGTCAGCTAACATTTAAATGCCTATTAAATGCCAGACATTGTGCAAAGCACTGAGAATAAAAAGAAAAGCAAAAAAACAAGGAGTTCACAATTTGATGATGGAGACAGCATGCAGGCTTGGGTTTTTTTATTGGAGGTGATCTGTGAATTCTTTCCATTGGAATTTCATTGTCTTTGTTTTGAAATTCTGTGCAGTTCTTTTCTATGATTTCTTTCATTGTGGCATTTTTGTCCTGCCATGCTCTTCCAAGAGACCTGTGATCCTTAGATTGTCTCTATGCCTCTTATCTTTGAGATCTATAGATATGCTTTGCTTATGTAGTGAACATATTTCTTTTAATGTTCTTTTTTGCTTCTCTTCTAATTTATCCTTCTGTAAATTTGCCTTTCCAATTCATTGTTCACCCTTTTTTTGGTGAGACTTGGCATTGCAGATTCTAATTTTTTGGTACAGGACAAAAATTCTACTTTCATAATTTTCATTTCTCTTTTAAAACACTTAGGAACAGTGTGTTGTGGTTTCTCCTCACATTCTACATGGACCTCTTATCTGTTGGATCATTTTCCTTTATTTTGCAGAATTTATTCATAGGTGTTTGAACTCCTTATTTAGATTTTGTGGTCATAGTTCCTTCTGTTGTTACTATTTTTCCTGTTGATTTTATCTGTTTATGCTCAAGGTCTTTGAGATTTCTTCTTCCTTAGATGTTGGATATTTTCAGTCTTTTTTTCTCCCTCTTATTTTCCATGTTGTTTATGTCTGTACTCTCTCTGTTCTGATTGTGGTTTCTAGGAGAGACCAGATCTCAAAGCATCTCAACTTCTTTCTACACTGGGTAGTTCATGGTTTACTTTTGGGTAGTCAGAACTGGCCCCAGCTGGATATTGTACTCTGTACATGAGGCTTCATTGAATGTTGCACAGCTCCTCACATGCTCCTGGACCTTTCCTATGCTGTCTGGCCTGGCATGAGCAGTTTAGTGCCTCTTTCCCTGCTACCACCTTGGCACCTACAGTTCAGAGCCTTCTCCCCCCTCTACTGGTAGTTCAGAGCTTTACAGTGCTGGTATTTGTGGGTTGCAGCCCCTGGCCGACTTTTGTTTTTTTAGTTTTGTGGCCAAGCTAATGAACCAAAGGAGGTTCACCTCTGGTGCCTGATTGATCACAGCATTAAGTTGCCTTGGGTTCTTGACAGCTATGCAACCCAACACAGTCTCTGGTAGGCCTTATCAAATGGGAAAAGCTTCAATAACCCTTTGGTAATGATGGCATGTATGACTAATATAAGCCCCCAACCTAGCATAGTGAAGGTGGGCCTCATGGTGGTGATCTTTATAGCCACAGACACTCTTGAAAAAAGGATCATAAAGTTGTTGGGTTGCTCTTCAGTGGGTGGACTACTTAGATTAATGTCAAAATCTTGAATTCATGAAAAAATAGATTGGTATACTTTTCTTGCTTCTTTGTATTTTGTACTTTATTGGTAAAAAACAATGAAAAGTTCAAAGCTAATACTGATAAATACAATGAAATTCTAATTAAAATTTAAGTATAATTTTCTAGTAATTTTTTCCCTACATTAAAAAAAATTTCTTACTTCTCTCTATACCTTCTAAGAGAGCTGTCTCTTTTACTGACAAATGTTTTAAAAAGGAATTTTTTAATAGTTCTTCAAAATAAACATAAAAAAATGTTCAATATTCTTTGCAATATTCCACATCAATGGGCTTCTCTCTGTAAATAAGGATAGGTGTCTTACCATATCTCTTTAAGGCCCAGATTGAACATTAAAACTTTATAGTATTTAAATTCAAATGATAATGTTGTTTTTATTTCCATTAACATCATTGCAGGGTATTGTGCAAATTGTTGGCTTAATTTTGCTTACTTTATGTCAGTTCCTGTAAGTCTTTACACTCTTTCTTATTTTTCATGTTTGTCATTTCTTACATCAGACATCTTACAACCTACATCTTACATCATAATATTCCATTACATTCATGTACCACAACTTGGTTCAACATTTTGTAGTCAATGGTTATCTACTTTGTTTTGGAAAGTCCTTTTACCAAGAAATTAATAATTATTATTTTGTTGATGTGTCATATGAAAAAATCCCTTGCAATCACCTTTTAACTAATTTGTTTTTCTCCTTTTCCTTATAGGAGATTTTCCTAAAGCTTGGGATGTTCTTCTTGATCACATACAGTCAGCTGCACTCAGCAAAAATAATGAAGTTTCTTTGGCTGCTCTGAAAAGTTTCCAGGAAATTTTGCAGATTGTATCCCCTATGAGAGATTCTGATAAACCTGAGACACCACCAGCAGTTAACGTCCCTGTTCCTGTCCTTATAGGACCAATATCTACTCCTGGTCTAAGTAGGCCATTTATGAGAACAGATTCCATTGGAGAAAGACTTGCACGATACCCTGGATCAGAGCCAGCTATAGTTACTGATGAGATTGAAGATTTGAATCTCTGGTGGGCTGCATGGAATACCTGGTATAGAATTGGATCAGAAAGTACTCAGCCTCCTCTTACTTGTGACAAACTAACTTTCATTCCCAGCCAGCCTTTTCTCACAGCTTTAATTCAGATATTTCCAGCTCTTTACCAGCATATAAAAACTGGTTTCAGCATGGATGATCTTCAGAAGTTGGGTATCATCTTGCACAGTGCTGTCTCTGTCCCTATCAGTTCAGATGCTTCTCCTTTCATCCTTCCATCATACACTGAAGCAGTTTTGACAAGTTTACAGGAAGCAGTGCTTACAGCCTTAGATGTTCTCCAAAAGGTAATAATTTTAGATGCCTTCTGAATAGTAAGGCAGATTATTCTATGATATTTTAGCCTCATCATGCATAATTTGAGGATGAAGTAATTCTTAAAAATACTTCTTAAGAACCAATTATTTTGACCATAGTTTTCTAAGGTACCTGAAATACTTTCTGCTAAAGTAAAAAATTTGTCTTAGTCCCTATATCTTGTTTGTGTTCTAAGTATTTTTGGTTTGGGGCCTATAGTTCTACGTAGGAAAGAATGTCATTTAGAGGGAAATAAGGTTTGTAAGTAACTCGGATTGACAAATTGCTAATAACTTCATTTGATTTTTTTCTAAAGTAATTCCATCAACAGTATCTAAATATAAAATTGTCATGTAGTTTCTGGTCAAAGTACAATCACTGATGGGGGCTCTGGGAATGGGGATTTCCAGTAGCATATGCACAGGCTGGTGCTGGAGTGTTCCTTGTCCTGTCTCCCCCTTCCCCCCCACCAAGGAAACCCCTAAAAATGTGAAAGTGGAAACAGAGGAGACCTTCACAGGTAGACTTCCAGCACTTTGTGGACAGACTTCCAGTGTTTTGGAGGTGAACCTCCAATGACAGAAAATTTGGAATTACCAACTGCCTCCTGGAAATCTCTTCTTGGGTATCCCATATCATAAACTCAAAATGTCCAAAACAGGGCTTATTTTATTTCCCCCAGTACTTCCCTATTTCTGTCCAAGTCACCCCAATTCTTCCTCTTACCCTCCTTAGTTGCTAGGCCTTCCAGTTCTTTGTCACATCAGTCCATTTCATTCTATTCAATTAGGCTCCATCCGATTTCAGACTCTTATCTTACCTGGACTGTTTCAGTAACCTCTTATTTGGTCTCCTAGCCTCAAAGTCTAGCTAAGTTTTTTTCCCACATAAGCTACCAAAGTGATATTCTCTAAACACAGGTTTGACCATATCATTCCCTTGCTTAAAAAAAAAATCCCCAGTGATTTCCTAGTATCTTGAATAAAATAGGAAATTCTCCAAACAAAACAAACAAAAATGTAAAGGATATCATATTGCTTGCCTTCTCAATGACTTGGAGACTTTATTATTTGCAGACCTATGGTTAGAAACTATGCAACACAGGGGGCAGCTGGGTATCTCAGTGGATTGAGAGCCAAGCCTAGAGATGGAGGTCCTGAGTTCAAATTTAGCCTCAGACACTTCCCAACTATGTGACCCTGGCCAACTCACTTAACCCTAATTGTCTAGCCCTTACCACTCTTCTGCCTTGGAACCAATATACAGTATTGATTCAAAGGTTTAAAGAAAGAAAGAAATCATGCAAAACAGCCCCTCTCCCACCCATTGAGAAGGCAAATAATATGATGCCCTTTATACATGTGAAGTAATTCAAAACATATTTCCATAATAGGACTATCTTATTAATCTTTACATTTTCCCCAAAGCCTCATACATTGAATTATATATAAGAGGTGATTAAGAACTGTTTTTTTTAATGTTTTCTGTTTTCTGATTCAATGAGATAACTACTTGTTTTTTTTTTTATAAATTCCTATTTTATTCGAGACCACTATAAATATTTTTGTACAGATGTGTCCTTTCCCCTCCCTTTTTCTCTCTCTGGGATACAGTTCTAGTAGTAGTATTAATAGATCAAAGCATAGGCACAATCTAATAGCCCTTTGAGAATAGTTCCAAATTGCCCTCCAGAATGGTTGGATCAGTTCACAACTCTTAACAGTATCCCATTAGTGTTACAGTTCTGCCATGTTGCCTCCAACATTTATCATTTTCCTTTACTCCCATATTGGCCAATCTGATAGGTGTGAGGTGGTACCTCAGAGTTTGTTTTAATTTACATCATTTTTACATGATCATTGATAGCTTTGATTTTTTTATTTGTTCTGCCTATTCTTTTCCTTTGACTATTTATTGGGGAATGACTTGCATTCTTATAAATTTGACTCAGCTGTCTTTATATTTGAGAAATGAGGGCTTTGTCAGAAATTTACTCTAAAAATCTTTTTTCCCCCAGTTTGTTGTTTCCCTTCTAAACTTAAGGTTACATTAGTTTTATTTACACAAAATCTTTTTAATTTAATGTAATCAAAATTATAATTTTTACATCTTGTAATGTTTTCTATCTTTTTTGGTCATAAATTCTTCCTTTCTTCATAGATCTAACAGGTAAATTCCAGATTCCCCCAATTTGCTTGTGGTATCACTCTTTATGTCTAAATCATATACCCATGTTGACCCTATCTTGGTATAAGATATCAGATATTGGACAATACCTAGTTTTGACCATACCATTTTCCAATTTTCCCCAGCAGTTTTTGTGAATATTGAGTTCTTATCTCAAATGGTGAGATTTTGGGGGTTTATCAGACATTAAGGTCATTTACTTTAGGATTGATTCTAAGAAAGAAAGTAAAGGTTTAAAAAATTTACAATATAGTCCTTCAAGAATTTGCTATTTAATAACGATGAAAATTTGTACATGTTACTTTATCTACTAATAGTAAACATTTATGTACCTTCTATGTGGCAGTGCCTATGTCCATAAGCTCTCTGGATACAAAGACAAAAAAGAAAGGCCTTAGAAGGAGTTCATAATTTGATGAGTGAGAACATGCAAACAACTTTGTTCAAACAAGCTTTATACAGAATAAATAGAGAATAATCCTAGAAGGAAAGCAGCAGAGTTAAAGGGAATAAGGGAATGTTTCCCTTTGAATGTGGGATTTTTGGGGGGCCTTGGAGAAACCCAAGATAGTCAAGAGGTGGAGATTAGGAGGGAGAGTATTTCAGACAAGAGGACATTAATGGAAAATGCCCAGGTTTAAGAGATGCAGTATTTTGTTGAAGGAAAAGCAAGGAGGCTTTTCCTGTCTTCATTCCAGTAACTGGAATGAAGAATATGTGTGAGAGGGAGGAAGCATAAGTTGTAAGAAGACTGGAAAGGTATGGGGCAGTTATGAAAAACTTTAAATTCCAAATGGGAAGACTACATATTTGATATGTGGAGATAACAGGGAACCGTTAAAGTTTACTGAGTACAAAGGAGGAGGGGGGGGATGGTTTGGTCAGACTGCTCTTTAGGAAGATAATTTTGATGCCCTAGTAGAGTATAACCTGGAATGGGATGAGACTTCTGGCAGACAGACCAATTAACCAGACTGTTGTAGAAATCCAGGCCTGAAGTGATGAAGGCCTCTACCAGGGTGTTGGCAATGTAAGAAGAAAGGACACTCATTTGAGAAATGTTGCAAAAGTAAACTTGACAGGTCCTGGCAGTAGATTGGATATAGCTAATGAGGAGTTGGTGGGTGATACCAAGATTGTAAGCCTGGAGGTCTGAGAATATGGTGCCATCCTTGACAGCAGTAGGGAAGTTAGGAAAAAGTGAGGGTTTTTAGGGAAAGATGAGTTGAGTTCAGTTTTGAAAATGTTGAATTGAGAATGTCTACAGGGCATTAAGTTGAAATGTCTAATAGGCATTTGAATAGGAGAGATAGATTAGTTACCAGCATAACCATGATAATTGAGCTGATGAGATCACCAAGTGTAATTGTGTAGAAAACAAAGAGAAGAGGGTGTCCATGAGAAAGCCTGAGAAAGAGTGGTCTAATAGATAGGAGTGGAATCATAAGGGGGGTGTCACAAAACATTAGACCTAATTCAGTAACCATTTATTAAGGATTATGTGCCAGGCACTGTGCTACCCTAGGGAGACAAATAAGAAAAAATAATCTCTTCCCTCATGGAGCTTACACTCTAATGGAGCCAATGGAAAATAAAGTTATTCAGAAAAGCTTTGGAGGGAAGTTGACTGCTCTGCTCTCCAGTCAGAGGGGAGAAGCACCTGAGGTGATTTTGGAGTATCAAAAGCTGAGCCAGTCTGTATGGCAATGATAAAATGGAGAAGAGAATATCAAGGAAAAGAAGATGATTTACAGTGTTAAAGGCTGTACACAGGGTAAAAATGATGATGATCCAGAAAAGGCCATTGGATGTGGCAATTAAGAGGCCCTTAATAACTTAAGAAAGAAGGCATGTCCCAGAGTAGTGGTATTAGAGCTTGAAAGTACTACCCAAGATATGTTTAAATCTATCTTGTTCATTTTATATAGTTAAATAAAGTGAAATACAAATTAAATTATTTGCTTAACATCACATAAGTATAAAGTAGCAAAGCCAGAATTGAAGTTTAGGTCTTGTGATTCTTAAATTCAGCAGGCTTTCTAATTTGATAAATTCTTAATTGGGGTCAGGTTAGGTGACCCAGTGGATAGAGCGCTAGTCTTAGAGCCAGAAGGACATGAGTTCAAATCTGTCAAGTCACTTTAACCCTGTTGTCTCAGTTTTCTCATTTGTAAAATAAGCTGGAGAAGGAAATGGCAAACTAGTCTCATGTCTGCCAAGAAAACTCCAAATGGGGTCACAAGGAGTCGGATATGACTGAAAAACAACTGAAACAAAAAAGTTCTTAATTGCAGGCTGAAATAGATCAACTTAAAGAGAAAAGACTTTCAGCTAGGGATTCAGGGAAAGTCTTATTTAGAAGGGGGCATTTAAGTGGAATCTTGATGCCAGCAAGTAAAAAGTGGCATAGGGCCAATATGAACAAATACATTGAGGTGGTAGAAACTAGAGAGATGGGGGGGGGGGGGGATTCCTATTAGGAGCCTATTGCATTAATTACTGTAAGCAGTAATCAGAACCTGGGATAGAATAGTTACAGTTAGAATGTTAGAAGGCTCAAATGTGAGTAAATCATTACCTCTTGTTGTTCAGTTGGACCCAACTCTTCATGATCCTATGGGTCATAATACAACAGTATAGTCCATGGAATTTTCTTGCTTAAGATACTGGAGTTGCTTGCCATTCCTTTCTTCAATCGATTAAGGCACACAGGGTTCAATGCCTGGGTCCACAAAGCTAGTCTAGTAAATGGATGAGCCTGCATTTGACCTCAGGTCTTCCTGACTCCAGCCCCAATGTTCTGAGCCACCTCGCTGTCTCATAATGCTAATAGAAGTAAGGGATGAAGGGAAAGGTAGAATCAAAGATGATTTAGGGATGATTAGAAGAATGATGGTATTACTGACAGATTGGAAAATGAGGGAAAAGAGCAGGTTTGAGTAACATGATGCTGAAATGAGTTTGAAACATTTTTAGCTTGAGGTACTATTGAAATTGCCCATTGATAAATGGATATATGAGCCAGAAGCCTGAGAAGATGTTGTCAGGATTCGAAATATTCTATAGGTCTAGGAGTTATCCATATAAATGAAGCTGTACTCATCGATAAAGTCATCAAGAAGGAGAGGTTTTGGAGAGCCAATGCTTACATTAAGGGAAGACAGCAGGAAGAAGAGCCAGGGAATGCATTATGAAGATGTAGAAACTAAGGGAGGAATATCATTTAAACTAATTTGTACAGAACTTTACCTTTTATGAAACATTTTCCAAATGAATATGAAACATTTCCAAAATTATCACATCTTTATCACCCTCCTTTACTGTAGTAGTATTATTACTATTTATAGCAGGACAGCTTCAAGCTGGAAGATCTATCTTTGTATTTACATATTCAAAAATGAAGTATTTTTTTCTCTAAACCCACCCTTATTTTGAAATATCTTTTCTATGGACTGTTATGCCAGCATCAAATGATGAGTTTTATTATTACTTATGTCATCTTTGATACTTCCCTTTCCTTTAATATTCCTGCCTTATTCCTTGATTACTTGCCAAGTCTCAAGCTAATTCAGAGAGTTACCACACAGTTTTAGACCATTATTACCTCTTGCCTTGAAATAACATTCTAATTTGACTCCCTGTTTGTCCTACCACTTCATTCTGTCCTCTACAGAACTTAAAAATGGATATTCCTAAGACATGTCTGAATTTCATACTCTCCTACTTAGAAAAAAACTTCAGTCTTTTCCTGTTCCTTCTAGGATAAAATGACAATTTGTCTGTTTGGCAGATTCATGGTCTCATTTCAGCATTACCTTTCCAGGCTTATTTCACCCTGTTCTCTTTCATATATTCTGCATTATAACCAGATTGTTCTACTTCATGTTCCTTGTATATGATACTCTGCCTCCTGCTTCAGACCCTGTAGATGCTATCTCCCTTCCCTGGAATGGTCTCACCTCAGCACTAGCTCCTTTGTTATTGTTCAGTCATGTCTGACATATCGTGACCCCATGGTCCATAATCAGGCCCTTGGGTATTCTACTATCTCTCAAAGTCTGTCCAAGTTAATGTTTGTTGTTTTACACAACACTATCCATCTCATCCTCTGCCATCCCCTTCTCTGTTTGCTTTCTTTCTTAGAATCAGTAGTGTCTAACTGGTTCCAAGGTGAAAAAGCAGTAAGGGCTAGGCAGTAGGAAGGGTTAAGTGATTTGCCCAAGGTCACACAGATAGGCCATGTCTGAATTCAAATTTGAACCCAGGAACTCCCTTGTGGGGCTGATTTTCAATCCACTGAGCTACTTTCCTCTCCCTTGCCCTATCCCCCACCCTTTTGTTTTTAGTCTTTCCCAGTCTTTTCCAGTGAGTCTTGTCTTCTCATTATGTGGCCAAAATATTCAAACTTCAGTTTCAATAGCTAACCTTGTAGTGAATAGTCTGAATTAATGTCTAAATGTTGACTGATTTGATCTCCTCACTTTCCAAGGGACTCTTCTCCAACATCACAATTCTAAAGCATTGATTTCTGTGGCACTTAGCTTTCCTTATTTGCAGACATACATTGTTACTGGAAAAATCATAGCTTTGACTAATACAGACCTGTCAGCAAGATGATTTCTCTGCTTTTAGTATGTTGTTCTGTTTTGCCATAGCATCAGGACTTTCCTGATTTCCCCAGTTGTTAGGCTTTCCTGTCATCAAATTAATTGTATTTGCTCATTATATTGTCCTACTAGAATGGAAGCACTTTGTCACAGCTGTTCTTTCATGTTTATCTTTCTTTTCTCAGCATCTAGCACAGTACTTTGCACATAGTAAGTGCTTAATGAATACTAATTGACTTGAACTCAACAACTTTAGAGAGTACAAATGTTATTTTACTCTTAATTTAGAGCTGAAAAAACATGTTCAGAATGTGGCCCATATTCATATAAGTAATAGGTATCAGATACAGGATTCAAATCTCAATTTTCTCTTGGTTCTAAAGGTAACAAGTCTTTCTACTCTAACAAATTGCCTTATATTCAGAAGTAGTTGTCAGTATCATTTTTGTAGATTGGTCAAGAAGAAAAGGGATTGAGAAAAAGACTTTGAATTTATTGAGACATCTCTGATCATTTACAAAAAGTTTCATTTTAGTGATAGAGATGGAATTCAGATTTTTATGGAAGTGATATGGGGGTTACCACCAAATGCTTTTGGTCTGGCAGCAAATGTTGATTACTTGCCCATTTAAGTTATAATTCATTTCATTAAAAATATAAGTACCCTCTTAATGTAGAGCCACCATACTTGACACTATTTGTAAAGTTTAAATATTACACGATTCTGATTTTGATAGATGCTATTGGATATTAGACAATAAAATGTATATAGGAAAGTAACTTGAGGAAGCAGCAACAAAGTAAAGGGAGGATATTTTTTAGAATATAATTTGTACTTATTTTTAGGTAGAGAAAGACCAAAGATGGAAGAAAAAGGAAGGATTCTAATAGTGAGATCTTGGAGGAGACAGGACAAAATTGGGATGAAGGGCACAGATGAGTAGGTTAGCTTTAGAAAGGTAAGGAAAGGCATCTTCTTCTTAGAGACAGGAAAGAAATAGGAGGGAATTTTGAGGTGAAGAGGGAATATATGTTGGATGGCTTCCATCTTCTCAGCAAAGTAGAAGTCAGGGTCATCTGTTAAGAGCATCTATGGTGATAAAGACAATTTCCAGGATGGAGAGTTTGGGAAGGTACTAGAGGGAATGGGATAGGGAATCATTAAGAAATAAAAGAATTGCTTAATAGCAGGGAGAGTCTAATAGCATAAATTTGTAATAGGCTAAATTTATGTCCTTTATGACTTTCACCAGGAATCACCAGTCCAGAAACAAGAGTGAATAAAACAGATGGTGAAAGTTACCCAGACTTGAAAATTTGAGTATAAATCGCAGAAAATCAAGTAGACAAAGGATTCCTATATGATAATGGTTAAAATACTTGTGTTCTGATTAAAATTCTCTGGAGACTGTATATTAATTTCTATAAGAGAGAGAGAGAGAGAGAGAGAGAGAGAGAGAGAGAGAGAGAGAGAGAGAGAGAGAGAGAGAGAGAGAGAGAGAGAGAGAAAATCATATGATCACTTAGCCACACCTAATTAATGTCAACTTGCCATGCTGTCTCCCACCACTTTGTGCCCAAAAAGAATCTGTGCTTACTCTGTCCCCTTTCTTATAAAGCCATTTTTTGCCACTCTTCCTGGGATTCTTAGTCCAGGCAGCTAGGGAGCCATGGCATGCCCGGTTAAAGGGTGAGACTGATACCAACCAAAATGGATTTTCAGATGGAATAAAGGCATACAATTTATATTAAATTCACACAATTTCATTGGTCATCATTCATTGGTGATCATTGAAATAGCTACAAATGAGGGCAGCTACTTGACTCTGTGGATGAAGAGTCAGGCCTAGAAATGGAAGGTCCTAGGTTCAGATTTTGCCTCAGACACTTCCTGGCTTTGTGACCCTGGGCAAGTGACTTAGTCCCCATTGTGTAGCCCTTACTTAGCAATACACAATATTGATTCTAAGACAGGAAGAAAAGGTTTTTTAAAAAGAAAAAGAAATAGCTACAAATAAGGGACAGGTACGTACCTCAGTGAATAGAGTGCCAGGCTTGGAGTGGGAGGTCCTGGGTTCAAATGTGGCCTCAGATACTTCTTAACTGTGTGACCCTGGGGAAATCACTTTGGTGACCCCAGTTACCTTGCCCTTACCACTCTTTTGCCTTAGAACTGATACTTAATATTTGTACTCTAAGACAGAAGATATGGGTTTATTTATTTTTCTTTTTAAAATTTTTTAAAGAAATAGCTACAAATTGAGTACAAGCTGAGTAGAAAGGGAAGCCAAAGTAAACGGGATAGTGGATTTAGGAGAATAAGGACCTAAGGAATAGAAGTCATTCTAAAAAAGAAGAGCTGATTCAAATGGAAAAATGATGAAGGAAATAAAGATTCTTGTTCAGAGGAGACTTTGAAAGTTTATAATGTAGGAGGGAATCTTGTAGCATCAAAAAATGGCAGTCTCTGAAAGCTGGAAAGCATTTGAACTGAGGGAGACCCAGGGAGGCTTACCTGGTTCAACTCCTCCTTTTCACTTAGGAAGAAACTAAAACCTGGAAGGCTAAGGTAAAATAGCTAATTAGAGACAAGATTTTGATTTTGGAGTCCATTTCTCTGCATTGCTTAGTATTCCTTGGTCAAAGTCTGCTACTTGCACTAATACATATACTCTTTTAAAAAATTCAGAACTGACTATTTTCTTCTAATCAAAAAGATCATGGCTGAGGAGTGGTGATGCACACCAGTAATCCCTGCTGCAAGTAGATTGAGGCTGGTAGACCTCTGGACATGTGCTATATCCTTGAAGTGTCCATACTTATTGTGACCCCAGGATAGTGAGGCCTCAAGAGCATAGGACCACCAGGCTACCCAACGAGGGATTAGCCAGTTCCCATTGGTCTTGTGCCAGTCAGCAATGGGATCAGTGACTGTTGCAATTCCACCCTCATCTCCAAAAAATAAGAGACTATGATTCTGTGAAATTACATTTGTGGGAACCTAAAACTTAGGAAAAAATTAACCATCTTAAAATAATCTCTTCTTATTTAGTTCTTGAAATTGATCAGTTACCACATTTCCAAGGAGGAGGGAAATAAATTTTGTGGCCACCTAAAAGGCACTGACAAAAATATCTGTATGATTCCCTAGCCTAAAATGGTTGTTGCCATAAAACTTCTCCTGTAACTTCAATCCAGTAGCTGGAGGATTGTTAAATATTGTTAAATCCTTGAATTTTGTAGTTTTGGGGGGAGCAAATAAAGATTGCCCAATGGCTAACAATTAACTGGTTATTATGGTAGCGTAAGGGATGTTTGTTTTTTACAAGTTTCATTGGCCCCTAACCATCCCTTTCTTTCTTGATTTTTGTTGCTTTTCTTTGTGCCAAGACATTTGGGCACTCATTCGAAGTCCTGGGTTTTTTGTACAGCCATCACATTTTCATTTGCTCAGAATAGTAAGTATCTAAAATCCACCCTTAAGAATACTCATTAATATAAGAGGGAAATCAAGTTGCTGTAAAAGCACTGTGGCAATTCCATGTTACATTTGTCTTGTTGAAAAGTTTTAATACTAAATGTAAACATTTAAAAGTATACAATTTTTAAATGCCTCTTTGAGGGGGAACTAGGTAACATAATATTAAAAATCTTGGCTTTTTAGAGAGACTGTATGCTCTTTTAATAAAGACTTAGTTGTTTATCTTTGGTCAAGTCATGTTAACTTTTCTGTCCCTCAGTTTCCTCGTCTTGAAAATGAGGGTTTGGAACTCAGTGGCCTTGAAGATCTCATCTAGCTTTAAATTTAGCATCCAATGATGTTCTGTTTGTGGAGTGAATGAATGCCAATTTATGCATATCTTTTAAAAATATGAACTTTAACTGATTGAAAGTAATAATTGAACGAATCTGGAAGTAAGGAGCCAATTTTTAGCCCCTCACCACTGGACTGGAATTTGTCATATTGTACCTCTAACCTTTCCTTACCATTATGAAATATAGTTTAATGGTGAAAGGTATCCATTTTTTATTTACCATGATGAATCTGCTGCTTCTAAAATCCCAGATTTTTTCTAAAAACCTTATTTGGAGATTTGATTACCAGTAAAATGATTGTAGCTTTAGAGTCATGTCCAAGTAGATATTTTTCTTAGTATCTTTTTGATACTGATTGGTCTTAATTGATAAATCTATTTGGTAATATATCAGATATTTCATTTTCCCAGGCAACTGAAATGACTGAGAAATTATAGTAACATGAATTTCTAATTTGATTACTAGGCCCATTTTGGAGCCAAGAACAAGACATAGATTCAAATCCTGTCATAATCCAAAAACACAGGAGGTTTTAGATCCTGGATATGACACAAAGTCCTAGTCCAAAAATTGAACCTGTAGATGTGGAACTTGGGAAGAAAAGAAAAAGAATAAGGAACGTAAACAACTTTCATAATTGGAAATATCAGAATAATATAGAAACCCAGAGGTAGGAATGGAGAAAGCATACATCTCATGAACCTCATCTCTTGGGAGACAGATGGTTGAATCCACATATAGTCAATTGTAGAAATACATTAATATCAGTCAGTAATAGGAGAAATGAGAGAGCATAGTAGTTGAAGAGAGGGTGGGTAGACTTCAGGAAAGAATATTCAGAGCAAAACAAACTACCTACACAGAATAGATTATAAAATCGGAGAGGAATTAAAAAAAGTAAAAAATAAAAGATAAGATTCAACAGCTTTGATCTGGATGGTTAAAGAGAGAAAAAGGTAAGGAATAGGATCGGACCATTACAATTATAGATTACTAATATTGATCTTGATTCTTTTCTCTTATCAATTTGTTTTTCTTTGTAAAAGGAGAGAGGTTGGGGAGATTAAGAGAAGGATCATTATAATAACATTTGATGAAAGGAAAAGCACACCTAGCAAATATAACTTGTTAATGTAAGTTATATAGATTCATCCATAAAAAGAAAGATAGTAAAGTGAATTAGAAAACAGAATCTAGCAGTGTTTATGAGGAACATAAAGATTCCCAATGTTAAGTACTACCAAAAAAATAAATGCTCTAATTCTACTGATTGAAAAAATGCAACTCAAAATAAAATGATAAAAATGCAAAATGACATAATAGGTGTTTGTTTTTTTAACTTGGATAGACCTACATGAAGTAGAGAAAAGTGAAACATTTAGAATCGAGAGAATTGATAGTTGAAAAATAATTTGTAAATGTCTAACTCTAAAGAATGAATTGAAAAAAGAGAAACATTAAAGACTATATAAATCTTTTTGTTGGGTGATACCTTCCATGGTATAGGAAGAGGAGAGGGGGGCTGGGATACCTGAGAATAAATTCTATTAAACAAATAAACAGATGAGGGAATAGAGTAAAATATGTTATGCCTCAGGTGAATCTAATTGGTAGTGGCAATCATACTTTCAGGTAAGGGAACAGCAAAAATACAGATCATCTGAGAGATAAGCATATAGAAACTTTAACAGCATCATAGATAATGAAACAATGTCAATACTAAAATTGTAAATTCCATCTAAGATGCTGGCATGATAGTTTACACAGGAGCCCAATGCTGCCACTTTTATTCCAACAATTACAGAGAAAGAGCACCAAATTGAACAGCAACCAAGAAATCCAAAGTGATACATCAGTAAGGTGCTTCATCCAAGCCCTACAAAAATACATTCAGATGCTTTGGACATTGGAAAGAGGAGTCCTGCCAGTGAAGTCAGCATCAGCCAGGTCAATAGAACAGAAACCTTCAGCAGTACTACAAATAGCAAGGCCATGGAGGGTACAGAGAAACACCAGAGGTAGAGACAAAAATGTCTATGCCTTTACCAGGGAAATCCGGGGGGAAAACAGAAGACTCCATAGCTCTAAGACTGAGGAAGCCCCAGAAAGAAAAGAGAGGAAATATCCCAACAATCTAATAAAAAAAAAAAAGACTACGCAGTGCCCCTGATAAAGAAACCTTTTGGGTACATAGACCATCTAATCCATTAAGCCATGACAGCCAATTGCAGGTATGATGAGGGACACCGAATGAAGTCTACCAGTAAACTGAATACAGATACAACAAGGGAAATGAAAGTCAGCAACAGAACTCAAGAAATCAGGTCAGGACTACCAGGGAAAAAAGGAATAGGTTTTTATAGGTCAGGTGAGGGAAAGATTTTAGGAGAATGTAGAGGTGGGCCCTTGCACTAAACCTCAAATCAATAACTGAGGCTAGCTGTATGTGTAAATAGAGAAAGATGCCAAAGAATATAAAGTATATATACAAATGGCATATCATTTAAATAACTAAAAGAAAATCAAATTGAGCTATAAGAAGAAATTAATGGTGTAACACTTGTTGAGGACCTTAATGTTCCCTTATCAGACCTAGCCAAATCTAAACCCAAGATAAGTAGCAAATACTTTAAAGATTTGAATAGTGTTTAAGAAAAGTTAGCTATGATAGCACTCTGACAACTATTGAATTGAAATCTTAAAAAATATAAAGATTTATTTCCTCTGTATTGCATAGCACCTTTGATCACACACAAAACTTAAAAACTAAACAAATGCAGGAAGGCAAAAGTTGATGATACTATTAAACTTAACTAAGTACTTTAAAAAGTTACCTAGATTAATAGAACTAGAAATAAGGACTTTAAGTTAATGTCAGAGAAAAAAATTGAAGAAGCCATAAATGAATTCTCAAAGAAAAGAACATTTGCAAGCACAAATGGATTTAAAACCCTCCAACATCAACTGTTAGCATCTTTTTGTCATCTTTGCCAATTTGAAGGATGTGATGTGAGGTGAAACATAAGGTTGTTTCTCTTAGTAATTTGAAGCATTCTTTCATATACTTTCTAATAGTTTAAAATCCTTTTGAAAACTTTTTAATATTCTTTGATTACTTTCGGGAAATTACTTGTTTTTGAATGTATGTGAGTTTATGTATATGCATATGTTCATATTTATACACATATACATTGGTTAGTTTTATATCTTGAATATAGTTTCATTTGCAGATATCAGACATGTTCCTTTTCTAGACCTAAGAATCAGTTTTGGTTTTCTTGAGAAAAGAAAAACTCATACTCTCTTTTAACCACACAGTTTATTGACTTTTTAATTTCAGGAACAGCTAGACTGGATATATCCATTTCTAATCAAAGGAAAAGTATATCTCATAGTACCTATAGGGAAATAAGGGTAATTTGTTTAAACCCCTTTACTTTCTGACTTAGAATGAATATTGTGTATTGATTCCAAGGCAGAAGAACAGTAAAAATAAGGCATTGGGGGTTAAATGACTTGCTCATGGTCACACAGCTAGGAAATTTCTGAGGCCATTTAAGTTTACAAACAACCCTCTGTGTGGGGAAAGTGGAATTATTATCCCCATTTTATAGATAAGGAAATAGGCTCAGAAATGTATGATAAGCTGATAAGAACATCCATAAAAGATGGTTTATAGGTAAATATTTTATCTTTGTCCCAGAATTAATCATAACTAATTTTTGTTTTTTATTATGGGCTTTATATTTTTTCCTATTTAAAATTTATAAATTTAGAAAATTTAAAATTTCATAGATCTAAAAGTTTTTCATTATGTTTATAATTTTACATAATTACATAATTTACATAAAATACATAATAATAATTTATAACGTATAATTTTTTAAAGGCTATCTGTATAGGTCCAGAAAACATGCAGATTATGTATCCAGCAATATTTGACCAATTACTGGCATTTGTAGAGTTTTCCTGTAAACCACCACAGTATGGACAGCTGGAAACAAAGCACATTGCAAATGCAAAATATAATCAGGTAATTTGCTTGAAATCTTATTTATGCTTTTAGATTTAACAGCATTTGAATATAGTTAGTTCCATTTAAGATAAATATTGGTTGTCCAGACAAAAGCCATTTTCCCTCTATAGATAGGCTTTCTTGTTTCTATCATGGTAAGGATATACAAAATTAATCTGTGTGGGCTTCCTTTGCTCATTGTTTGCAACGTACTTTTTTTTTTTTAGCAGATTAGCTGATTTCTTTAATTTCTTCCCTTAAAATTTTGAGATTCTTGACTGGTTTTCCCTAAAATCCTATCTGCTCACTCCAAAAATAATTTTCATATCCCCTAAACTAATAGTTCCTAATAGATAACAGGAGAGAAGAGTAAACCAGGAGGCACCCAAGAAAATAACTGTTTAACGGGTGTTCCCTCTACTGGTGTAAAATGTAGTTGGACTGATTTTTTAATAACTTTCATGGCCATAAATAATTGACAAACTCTAATTTTTTTATTTCAGAAAAATAGTTTTCTAAATGCATGCATATGCTGATTATTCATGCAACAATAAATTTACTTCAGTTTTGAAAGATAGTTTTTAATAAATGTATTAACTTTTCTCATTCTATTTGCTCTGCAACACAATGGAATCACAATAGATCCAACTATTTGCACCGGTGAGTTAAATTTCCTTAAAAATTGTCCTAATCAGTCAGGCAGAACGTTTTGACATTCTAGCTAATAAAGCACATCTTCTCCCAGTTCACATCAAATGCTGAAAAGTTTAAATATTTTGGGTTTTTCAAAAATTGTTTTATTTTTGCCTGGGTTATATTAAATGCATTCTTTAGAAAAAGTTGCATGCATTAAAGTGGCAGTCTGATATATAACTTAACTCTTGGGTTTATAACAGCTTTACTCTTTGGAAAATCTATGATTTTTAATCTATTCTGTTTTGTTTATTCATATTAAAATATTGTTTTCTAGGCAGAATGGGTAGCCTTGAATTATGTACCATTTGCAGAGAGATCTTTAGAAGTGGTGGTGGATTTATACCAAAAAACAGCTTGTCATAAAGCTGTAGTGAATGAGAAAGTACTTCAGAATGTTATTAAGGTAATTTTTAATATTTTATTTATACTTCCATTTTGAAAATGACTTATTAACACCATAGGATAACATAGTTAAAAACTATTTTCTGTAAATGTGTTTAGTTAATTTGCTTTTCAGACATTTTTAACAAGGTTTAGTCAGTGATAAGTAATATAATAAAATCTCAAGTTATTTTATTTAAATATAATTATGTTTAATAATTATATAAGGCCCTCTAAACCTTGCTCTTAGATCTTTTCAAAGAGAAAAATATTCACGCAAATATAGACCTGTACTTCCCGAAACACATCTCCACTTTTGATTTTTTTCTTTCCAGAGTCTCCACTAAAACCAAAAATATGTCAGCGTGGTTTTTATTTTGAAAATATTTCTATTTAAAACATGTTTCTTTGCCTGTAATTTGTGTTTATTTTATTTTTATAGTTACCTATTCACTAAAAATGTATAAAAGAATATGTATTTTGTGATAACATATTTCACCCTTTTCTTTGATAAGTTTTTTTAACTTCTGTTATTTCAGAAAATCTCTTTATTCAAATTTATATTAATTGATCATACCATAATGGATTAATGCCTAACCTGGATTCAGCTCCCAATTGACACAAGTCACTTAACTTCATTGCCATAGGCAATTCTCTAAGGCTCTAAGTTGTACAACATTTTCTATTCTGAATTTCCTATATCTGTGAAACCAAAGATCATATCCAAAAATAAAAATACATATTTGTGGTGATGTTAAGAATTTTTTTCAACAAACCCAGAAAAAAAGTGATCTAAAAAATTAGCATGGAGAAGAATTTTTAAATGAGGTGGTTTTTTTCTATTTAAAAATTTTTATGCCTAGTAGAACCAATTACTAGACTACAAATTCTTTTGTACTAAGTTCTTTGAGTTCAAAAGCCATGTATGTCTTTTTAACTGACAAAATGCTAAATACAATGCTTTGAATAAACAAATAATTATGAAGTAATGCCTGTAGATGACGATAAAATATGACTGCATTGTGAATCTTTAAAATTAATATTTTGTTTTATTCACCAAGGAAATTAATAAATTTGAGAAACTTCTTTACTCTCGAGTAAGAGGATAATCCTTATCCACACTTTTTGCTCCTAGAAATTGAACTAGTTGACTGAGTATTTTTTATTAAAACTGAACCTTCCCTCTCTGAGGTTGAAAAAATCCAGCATATTTGTTGACTTGAAGGTTCTCTAATTTAGTTATTGCCCTTAATAATGTTGGCTGGTATGAAACATTTCAGATTTGGAAGATCTGTTTTGCTTAACTTCCCATTTAATTCAGAAATATCTGAATGAAAAAGTAAAGTTTAACTGTTTCTTCTAATCATAGATGGACACCAAATTAACATCTTATGTAATGGCCAAAAAAGAAGTAAGGTGCCAAGCCAATTGTCTGATTATGTAGTTCTATTATACTCATGTAGTAGGTTCTTCATTCCTATATAATCATTTCTTGGGATTTCTTAGTAGTAATTGGTATTCAGCTTTTCTAAGAGATAACATTATTTTATCAGTGTGTGAAGTCCCATTGGTGGAGACCCAAGTTGGTGCATGATAGTTGTATTTTTTTGAACAGCTGTAAAATAGGAGAGTGTAAGACTTGTTTTCAGAGGACAGCACTTAGATTAGTGGGTCTCAGCTAGAGGAAGACAGATTTAAGCGTTACTTAAGGAAATGTTTCTTACTAGAATTATTTAAAAGTGTAATAGCTACTCCAGGAGACAAGTATTCTCTATCTCATAGGGTTACCATTTTTTGTAGATATTTGAAGTCCAGAGAGCACATCTTTAATATATACTAGGTATTGTGCTAACAGCTGGGCGTATTGAGGCCAAAAGAAAGACAGTTATCTGTTTTTAAGGACATTATGTTCTAATGGCAGAAGAGATTGTATTAAAGGAAGCTAAAATGGGGGTAGAGAAGGTTCTTAAGAGTCTAGGGAAATGGGAGAGAAAGAATTCCATGGACTAATGAGCAAAGCCTGGAGAGGAATGAAGGCATGAACATGTCTGGCCTAGTTCCTTAAAAAAATCCAGATTTCAGGAGAAACTCAGGAAGGAGCCCCAGGACCCAGAGGGGTTTTACAGGATGAAAAGAGAACAGAAGATAAGTTGCATGTTCTGCCTTTTCAGAAAATGAGAATAGATCCATAGTCTTTACTAGACTGCCAAAAAGTTTTAGGACACAAAAGAGTAAGAACCCCTGGATAGAAGGCATCGGATCTTTTCAAATTCTTAGGTTCTTTGACTATTGAATTAGTAATATAATCAGGGAATCTTATACGTAGCCATAAACTGATATAAATTATAGAATTTAAAGAAAATAGAGATTTTGTGAAATTACAATGATTTAAACCATTGGTTTTTAGATATGCTAAGTAGACTAATCTCAGAGAACAATATAAAACCTCAGTCAATTATAGAAAAGAAAAGGAAAGGAATGATAACCTGATCTGGACCAGTTAGTGTTTACAGTAAGCTTAGTGTGAGACTCAGATATTTAAGGATTATAGCAGCATTTAAAGATGACTCTTTAAGGATGAAGAAAAATGGGTATGATCTTATCCTCATTTCCTTAATAATTTTATTTATCAGTGATAGTGAATCTACTATAGTTAATGTCTAAGATAAATTTCTGCTTCATGAGAAAATCAAAATAGAACTAAAAAAAGACAAAGATGAAGGAGTACTTTGACCAGATTTAATAAAATTCTGATACAATTTAAAGGGTAGTGGAGGAAAAATTGGGTGGGTGCATAAATATGATGTAGAATATTGTCAATAACTAGTTTCCTGACATCATTTAATATGATAATTATACTATAATATAAATGACATCATTTAGGAAATATATAAGTAGAAAAGGTTTTAGACTAGTCAAGTTACAAACATAAGGAATTGACATGAGCATTCATGAGTGCTGCGCTGTTAACTATTTTTTATTTAAATGATAACCATTTCATGTTAAAGGAACTTTGGGAAGCCTTTTACTACATTGATTCAATACCTTTTGTATGATTTATGGAAAGACAGATTATAAAGCATTAATAAGTCTTTTTTTCTCAAATTTTCATTCAGTTTTATCTGGCTCTTTGTGAACCTATGGGCCATACTTTCCATTGGGTTAAAAGATCCTGAAGTAATTTACCATTTTCTTCTCTAGTGAATTAAGGCAAGCAGTGGTTAAGTGATCCTTGCCCAGGATCACACAGGTAGTAAGTATATGAGGCTGAAATTCACATCTTCCTAACCCTGGGCCCAGTACTCCATACACTTCAGCCACCTGTCTAGATCTATGGTAGATCACCCATACTTGATATCACAGATCCATTTATTTATAATACAGATTAGTAAGTTATTTTGTAGAACTAGATGTTACCTAATAACCAGAGTTATATAAGAAAAGTAAGCAAACTATATGGGACCACTTAAAAAAAAGATTAAAAAAAATCTTCCCCTATAATATGTTATACACATGTATGAATATATACATTTCTTTCCCTTTTACCACTAACCTATGAAAACCTGCTTACTCTCATTCATTGCCACTACTTCTCAAGCATTCTGACTTCCAGTTTGTCACTCATCTGAGACTGCTCTTTCCAAAGTTACCAATAAACTCTTAAGTTGCCAGTTTTGGTGGCCTTTCCTAAGCCTCCTTCTTCTTTCCCATTCTGTGGCATTTTGAGATTGTTGTTTATCCTGTTATGAATTCTTCTCTCTAGTTCTTGTTTTTGTTTGTTTTTGTGGCTGAGGAATTCTTTTTTTTTTTTTGTGATTTGGTGATTTTTTTGACCATATAAACTTCCATGAGTTTTGTGGAGTATTGTGGAGAATAATTGAGTATAGTGCTATTAAGTGGCACATGAGTAGTATAAAAAAGTTTTGGAAAACTTATGAAATAATGCAAAGAAGGCACAACTAGAACAAAGTTTATACATATACAGTGTAAATATTACTATGAAGGTAGAATTGCATACACAAATATTAAGGTAAATAGATAAAACAGAAGGAGACCAGAAATATCAGATGTTATATATTTTTGTATAAATTCATTTTTTCTAATCGTATAGAGTACTGAATCAATTTTGTTCATTTTAGAATAAAGGGTTTTTTCCCCCTAAGTATCCTTGTCATGTTATATATCATAGTTACATTATAGTTATATGTTATATTATGGCCAGTTAAGGAATAGAGGTGGTGTTAACAGGATTTCAAAAGATGAAAACACATGCGATAAGGAGAAAGAATTATGTTGAGGAGCAATATATGATCCTCTTTTCATCCCCACATTTAACAGATAGTTGGAGATACCCATCTCCTACTGGGATGGAAGTGGGTACAAATAGAAAATGAAAAGAGGAAGAAGAGAAAGTAAAAACGAAGAGAGCTCAGTCTTTCAGATTGGGTCATAAAGGCCTTCTCAGACTCCACTGTTCATTTGATTTATCTGTTGCGGAATGTTAATACCTTTTGTCACTTCTAGTTGAAAATCTGATTAGTTCCTGGAGAGTTTGAGAGTTTGACTCTTTAAGTTTCAGTGGCCATCATTTCAGAGGATGTATTTTGTGAGCTAAACAACAGCAAGGTGAGGTTTAGATTGAGCTGATAGACTGCTACTTCTGCCCTACAGAATGAATGAATATCACATCTTTTCAGTGAATTGCAGGTATGGTAAAATGAAAAAATATATACTTCTGCCCATTCACATATAGAATATAAAATATTCATATAATGAAAAAGACAATGTAAACAATTTTTCCTATATGTTATAGATTTTTGTAATAACTGGTTTTCAATGTAATCTTTTTTTTAAAAAACAGACTCTTAGAATACCTCTTAGTTTGAAGTATGCCTGCCCTTCTGAAACCACATGGAAGTTGGCAGTATCTTCTCTGCTCAAAGTTCTGTCTATTGGATTGCCTGTTGCAAGACAGCATGCTTCTTCTGGGAAATTTGACAGCATGTGGCCAGAACTAGCCAACACATTTGAAGATTTTTTATTCGCTAAAAGGTTAGCTCATTAATTTTAAGTTATGAACTTTAAAAAATAAATAGCAAATTTTATATCTCTAGCTGATTTTCTAAGAACACATTTGTATTTCATTCATCAGTAATGCTAAGTAAGCACTTAACAAAATAGAAAATTATTTTTTTGACATTTTGTTCTGTAGATTATTGGCTTTAAATAGAAATCAATATAATATAGCTCTGGATATACAAGTTAAGTGATTAAAGAATCATGATTTTGTCCCTTCAAGAAAGATATAAGAATTCATAAAAAGAGGAAAGAGGTGGACTTGTATTTGACAGATGGAATCCTAGAGTTGTAATTCATCACTGGAAGGGACTTTAGAGGTCCTTTCATCCAGTCAGGATAACAGATCTGGAACTGGGAGGAATTTTGGAGATCATCTAAAAACCTCATTTTCCAGATGAGGAAACTAAGGCCAAAGGAAGTCAGGTGACTTACCCAAGATGACAGAGGGAGTAAGCATAAAAGGCACAATTTGAACCTAGGCCACTAACTCCAGGGCTGGTGTTTTTGCATTTTACTGTCATCCTTTTATAGGTCAGGAAGCTGAAATCCAAAAATATATTTGTCCAAGTGTTGGGAAGGTCAATTATCTGACCCTAGGAAAGATGTCATATGAAATGTGTTTATACTTTGATATATACATATATACATACATATATAGAGAGAGACAGACAGACAGACAGACAGAAATCTGGAATCTATAACAATCCAGAGGGAACCTAAAGTCCAAATTTGATTAATCTCTGATAGCTGTGGTGACCAGCTCCTATCAGTCTCTAGGATCTTCTTTGCTCTCTATTGTCTTATATGGGGAAATTCTACCCTGGGAGTATCCCATCATATCCAGGAATCAACAAGCATTTATTAAGCGCCTCCTATGTACCAGTTTCCTTGTTTAAGTGATGGGAATGCAAAGAAAAAAATAGTTCCTGCCCACAAGGAACTCAGTCTAATAGAGGAGACAATATGCAATAACTGTATATAAGTGAACTATAGACAGGATAAATTGGAGACCATCAGCAAATGTTATATACCGTATGTACATTGCTGTAGCAGTAATTTGCTGCCACAAAACATCGTTATTTATTCTTCTGGGTTTTGTTTCCTCATTTAGAAAACAAGGAAATTCATTCTAACTTTTATTTGCCTTTTCTAATCATGATTAATTAATTAATTGAATAATTAATTATAATTAATCTCAAAGATAGAAAAAGTAAAAAAAAACTCATAAAAGAAAACAAAAAGAAACTTCAGTATGGAAAGATGTGCTCTGCTTTACATTGACTGTGATAACAAATCCCTTTCTCATCTGTCTGCTTGTCCCATTCTTTGAATTTTAAAAAGTTTGTTTATTTTTCATGTCAGCAACTACATTGCTACTCACTGTATTGATTAATCAGAGTTTTAGAGTAATCTGATTTTTTTGCTTGATTTACAATGATTCCAATCACCTTTGATCTCTTGGGAATAAGTGTTTCTTTGGAAATAGTTTGAAATCTTCTCTCTGGCTGCTCTGTCCTTAATAGTAAAGGCTGATATTATGTTGGTCTCAGCAGAAGGTTCACAGGTTGTTCCTTTTTATTAATTTAAGCCCTGGCTTAGAACTACAGCTGTGGGTTTACAGGGACCAATTTAAGTGATTCTCACAAATCACTCTTTTTGGCTTGTGCTCCTAGCCTTGTTTTCCTTTGGGAAAGTCAGAATATAGCTTGTGTTAAAGAAGTTACTACAGAATGTATAAAAGAGTATTCAGCTACTACGCATCCCCCAAAGCTATGGCTTAGAATACATAAAATATTGGTCACCATCAATTTAACTTGTAAGATAAGACCTCCGTACAATTAGAGTTGGCCAGAAGTAGAGTAGGCTGCCTTGTGAAGTTTTTGGTTCCCCCTCACTGGTGGTCTCAAGTGGAGTGGAATACCATTTGTTAGGTTATACCAGTGGCTTTTGTTTGGGTATGGGTTGGTTTAGGTAGCCCCGAAGTTCAGGGATCTGTGAAACCAACAAAAGTTCCCAAACAGAAAAGATGCTCACCCAAAGCCATAAGACAATGCAAGACAATTTTACTTCCTTCCCCAGTGGCCTCTAATTCCCCCCAAATCCCCTTCCCGAGGCCTATATATATACACCCTTCCATCACCACCTATACTATCCTGCCCCAAAAAGGAAAACCATTGGGAGAGTTGATTATAAATTGACCTTTCATGGTTAGCCATAACTTCTCAGAGACCTGTGTGGTTGCCTTCAGATTTATCATCTTATATCCTAGTTACAACTTTGGGCAGGTGGGAATTTGAGTTCATTAGAGGTCTTCTTTTCCTCATGTAACTCAGTGAAGGTCAAGGCTTGATATTTGGCCTGACATTATCTCCTAATCTACTGAAATCCACAAAATTCCTGGGTTTTTTCCCCAGGAATTGAGGAACTGCCCAGGAACTACTCTGTCATTTGCCTTTCTACTAGAACTGACAATGACCATGACTGGGCTTTGGGTCTTTGCTCTTCTTTTAAAAGTTCAAGTCCTAGCACATAGCTTAGGTGTATTTCTGGGCCTGATTGTCAGTCATCCTTAGAGGAAATGTTTCTACCTTGTATTAGGGAACATTTTCGCCATCAAAACAAATAACTCATGATTGTGGCAATAAAAGCTTATATCAGTGCCTATATAAATATCCACATAATAATATAATCCAGTGATGGTAAACCTTTTAGAGACTGGGTTCCCAAACTGCAATCCTCACACCGTGCCAGCTTCCTTCTTATCTCATACAGGGGAAGGAGGAAGCACTGTCATTGAGCTGCTGGGCAAAGCAACAGGTCATGTGAAAAATGTCCTCAGTAGAGAGGGGGAGTGGAACAGCCCCCTCTGGCATGTGTGCCATAGGTTTACCAACATAGATATAATCTGTACCTTTTCACATTTTTTAAAACAAAACCTATTTGTAACTTTAAATTTAGTCAAATTGAGCTTGAGCCCAGATTTATAGAGAACCTCACAATTGCTTTTAATTTAAAGTAATTTTTATTAAATATGGTTTATTATTATAGATTATATACTACATAAAATACTTTTTAAAATGAGTATCCTAGCATAAAGAAAAAATGTTCCCAGTATTTTTCTTAGAATTGTTTAAATATTTCATTATCTAGTTAATTTTCTAATTTAGTTCACAGTCTCTTTTTCACTTAAAAAGCTAAAATTTAAGGCTTTATTTTATTTTGTTTAGCATACCTCCAGATAATCTTTCTATTCAAGAATTTCAAAGAAATGAAAGCATTGATGTTGAGGTAAGTAATTTCTCATAAGCACTTTTATATGGCTTCATGTTAAACTGTGCTGGAGAATTGTTAAAACTAGTATATTCAAGACTTGAATTAAAGTGACAAGACTTATTTTTCAATGAATTTAGCAAAACCTGCCTCCTTTATTTTTTAAGTAGTTTACCAATGTTTGAATGATGGCTGAATAATAAAACCTCATATAATGTATTAGAAATATATTTTGTGCTTTGGGATTGAGTTTTTGTTTGTTTTGGTTTCATTGTGAATCTGTGATTTCATCTGCATCAGGAGCTCCTAGACAGGAAATTCCTTCTCCTGATATGTCAACTACAGTGACGGAGGGCACTGAGAGATTGTGCCTTGCCTGTGTCAGCAATCAGCCTGCTTAAGTAGTGGGCCTGAACCCTGGTCTTGAATTTGAGCTTGGCTCTTGTCACAAAACATTTTGCATATATTATCCTATTTGATAATTACTTATTGAGGACTGATAATGTGCTTTACTATTACCAGGCAATGCAATAAACTAAAAAAATTTGTAGAATATTTGGATTTTTCGCTTTTAAGCACATTGAATGGGATAAATCACTTTAAATTATCCATTTTAAAATGCAGTGACTGTCATAACAATGTATTTTTAAAGAAAAAGGTATTATAGCATTATATGTCTAATTCTATTAAAAATTCAACTTCAAGAAGTTAAAAACAGTTTAAAATGTTTAAAAAAATGGTGATGCTTTTTTAAAAATAGCTCAGATATATGTAACATTTGTTTTCAAAACTCTTTATATGCATTTTCCAGTTTAATTCTCATAGCGGTATGGTAATATGGGTAGATAAAATAATATTTTTTTCTTTTTCTAGAAGAGAAAATTGAAACTCAAAGAGATTGTGACATGCCCATGGTCAAAAAGGCAGGGACACTTACTATATACTTATTTTCTACCAGCTTTTTGTGAATCATATTTAAGAGGTTGACCATGATAGTGTTTCAGAGTTTGCCATAATCATATTATAGAAAGTTGTTAAGGATAGTTTTTATTTATATCTCCTTGATACCTTTGGAGATGAGTAATATTCACTCCAATAATATTATGGCCTCCAGCACTTCTAGCTGTATGACCCTGAGCAAATCACTTAACCCCAATTACTTAGCTATTGCCAGTCTTCTGCCTTAGAATCAAGAGGGATTCCAAGACAGAAGGTAAGCATTTAAAAACAACAACAGCATTTATGTCATTGAGGGTTTTTCCTTTTTATAGAGAGAGTGTGTGTTGTAGAGTCATTCACTTTTTTGGGGAGAGATACATATAAGTGTGTTTAATTTGTTTTAGGTGGTACAGCTCATCAGCACAGAGATACTGCCTTATGCTAATTTTATTCCCAAGGATTTTGTTGGCCAGATAATGACTATGCTTAATAAGGGCTCCATACATTCTCAGTCATCTTCATTTACAGGTATGTTATTTGATAAAAAACAAATCACTGCTAATCAGTATTAATGTGCTTTTGGAGCAGCTTAACTATGGTGATGTGATTATGGCAGTCTCAACACAGTGTAGCTTGGGATCAAAAAACAGAAAACTCAGCTGTAGAATCAGTGAAAGAGTATTGGATTTGACATTGAAAGACCTGATTTTAAATCCCAAATCTTAGTTTTTAGTATCTATGTCAGATAGTTTTTCTTTTGGCTTTAAATCCTATTATCTTGCTTTGCAATTAGCTGTTGATTTTTAACATCTCTTGGCAGCTAGGTGGCGCAACAGATAGAGCATTGGGCTTGGAATCAGGAAGACATTTCATGAATTCAAATATGGCCTCAGACCTTAATAGCTAGTTGTGTGACTCTAGGCAAGTCAGTTAACTCTGCTTTAGTTTCTTCATCTATAAAATGAATCAAAGAAGGAAATGACAAACCACTCCAGGGTTTCTGCCAAGAAAACCTTTAAATGGGGTCACCGAGGGTCAAGCACAACTGCAAAACAACTGTTGATTTAGGGAATTTAAGGACTAGAATTTATAGATCAAATTCAAATTATGCATATGTACAAAAATATTGAAATTGGTAGCCTGTACTGAGAAAGTGGTACAGAATGCAATAATAATTATCAAGTTTTATTATACTACAAACTTCATGCCAATCTCCTGTGAATCAAAATTCCATTTGAGCAAAATAGCAGACACAATGTCTTGACTTAGTTAGGTCCAGTATTTTATCAATAAATTGGAAACCTTAAAACTATTCTTAACTTATTGAAGTTACATACAATTAATGTTGTCAAGTTATTAAAATATTTTTGAAAACAAAAATTCATGTATTCTGGATTAATTACCACTTCATTCAATATTTAAATATGAGCTTTCTGAACAGCTTTGTTCTTCTTGGAAATGTAAAATTTCCAGTTTAACATACCTTATTAGTTTCTTACCTTACGAAATACTCCATCTCCTATCCCCATGATTTTGCAAAGGCATTCCAGTGCATGAAAGCTCTTTACCTCCTTATCAAATCCTTATTCCCTTCAAAGTACAAGTGCCACTTTTTATAGAAGACCTTTTCCTACCCATTCCCATAACCCCAGAAATTAACCTTGTTTTATATTTTTTTAACCTCCTTTCTTCCCCCCAGGAGAATGTAAGCTACTTGAGGGCAGGATCTGTTTTGTTTTGTCTTTATATTAGCATTGTCCAGCATAGTGCTTGACATAGAGTATTTAAATGAGTGAATGAATAACAAATGTTAGAAAATTCATAGAAATTGATTTTTGTGTTGTATTTTACTATTTATGAGGAAATTCAGAGAATAACAGTATGTTTCTCTTTTTCTGAATGTGTTAAAATCTTAGTATAACAATGTAATTTTCTACAATGCTCCTACAAAAGTTGTATATTTTGATTCTTATTCACCAGAATAATTGCTTTTCCCACTAGATGGCTCTCCTGAGTATCCTCACTCATTCCTAAATTATATATACAATTTAACCAATACATGGTACTTATGCTCTTTTCAGAAGAAAATTGCCTCTTAACACCTGTCCAGGATGACTTTTAAAACTTAGCATTTCGATCCCTATAGATTCACAAATGAATTCTGTAAAACATTCAAAGAACAACTAATCGCAATATTATACAAACTATTTGACAGAATAACCAAAAAAGGAGTTCTTCCAAATTCCTTTTACAACACAAATATGGTACTGATTCCAAAGCCAGGCAGGTCAAAAACAGAGAAAGAAAACTATAGACCAATCTCCTTAATGAATATAGATGCAAAAAATCTTAAATTGGATACAAGGAAACAGACTCCAGCAAGTGATCACGAGGGTTATTCACTATGACCAAGTAAGATTCATATCAGGAATGCAAAGATTGTTCAGTATTAGGGAAAGTATCACATAATTGACCATATTAACAAGCAAACTGAGAAAAATCACATGATTATCTCAATGGTTGCAGAAAAAGCCTTTGACAAAATATAACAGTCATTCCTATTGAAAACACTAGAAAGCATAGGAATAGAAGGGCCTTTCCTAAAAATAATAAATAGTATATATCTATCTATCTATCTATATATATATCTAAAGCCATCAGCAAACATCATCTGCAATGTGGATGAAATAGAAGCCTTCCCAATAAGACCAAGAGTGAAACAAGGATGCCCATTATCACTTCTATTATTTAACATTGTATTAGAAACATTAGTTGTAGCAATTAGAGAAGAAAAGGAAATTGAAGGTATTAAAATTGGCAATGAGGAGACCAAGCTATCACTCTTTGCGGATGATATGATGGTCTACTTAAAGAGTCCTAGAGAATCACCAAAAAGCTAGTCGAAATAATCAACAACTTTAGCAAAGTTGCAGGATACAAAATAAACCCACATAAGTCATCAGCATTTCTATGCAAGAATTAGAAAGAGAAATTCCATTTAAAATCACCCTAAACAATATAAAATACTTAGGAATCTATCTGCTGAGACAAACACAGGAACTATATGAACACAACTACAAAACACTCTCCACACAATTAAAACTAGATCTAAACAATTGGAAAAACATTGATTCCTCATGAGTGGGACGAGCTAACTTACTAAAAATGACAATCCTACCCAAATTAATTTACCTATTTAGTGCCATACCCATTGAACTACCGAAAAATTTTTTTACTGAATTAGAAAAAAAATAACAAATTTCATTTCGAAGAACAAAAGATCAAAGATATCCAGGGAAATCATGAAAAAAATGCAAAGGAAGGAAGCTTTGCAGTCCCAGATCTCAAACTATACCATAAAGCAGTGGTCACAATACAATTTGTTCCTGGCTAAGAGACAGAGAGGAGGCTCAGTGGAATAGACTCAGGGTAAATGACCTCAGCAAGACAGTCTATGATAAGCCCAAAGATCCCAGCTTTTGGGACCAAAATCCACTATTTAATAAAAACTGTTGGGAAAATTCAAAGATGGTATGGGAGAGATTAGGTTTGGATCAACATCTCACACCCCTACACCAAGATAAACTCAGAATGGGTGAATGACCTGAATATAAAGAAGGAAACTATATAAGCAAATTAGGTGAATCCAGAATAGTATACATGTCAGATCTTTGGGAAAGGGAAGACTTTAAAACCAAGTAAGAGCTAGAAAAAAATCACAAAATGTAAAATCAATAATTTTGATTACATCAAATTAAAAAGTTTCTGTACAAGCAAAACTAACGCATCCAAAATTGGAAGGGAAGCAACAAATTGGGAAACAGTCTTTGTGAGAAAAACCTCTGACATAGGTCTAATTACTCAAATTTATAAAGAACTAAACCAATTATACAAAAAAATCAAGACATTCTCCAATTGATAAATGGACAAGGGACATGAATAGGCAATTTACAGTTAAAGAAATCAAAATTATTAATAAGCACATGAAAAAAGTGTTCTAAATCTCATAATCAGAGAAATGCAAATCAAAACAACTCTGAGGTATCACCTCACACCTGGCAGTTTGGCTAATATGACAGCAAGGGAAAGTAATGAATGTTGGAGGGGATGTGGCAAAGATGGGACATTAATGCATTGCTGGTGGAGTTGTGAATTGATCCAACCATCCTGGAGGGCAGTTTGGAACTATGCCCAAAGGGCTCTAAAAGACTGTCTGCACTTTCATCCAGCCATAGCACTGCTGGGTTTGTACCCCAAAGTGACAATAAGGAAAAACACTTGTACAAGAATATTCATAGCTGTGTCTGACAAGGGCTATTCATTTTGGGAAGATTCATCAAAAAATTCAATTTATTTACAAAGAAAAAGACATTTACAAAAATATAGTTATGCTCTTTGTGGTAGCAAAAAATTGGAATATGAAGGGATACCCTTCAATTAGGGAATGGCTGAACAAATTGTGGTATAGGTTGGTGATGGAATACTATTGTGCCAAAATGAATAATAAAGTGGAGAAATTCCATGGAGACTGGAACAAACTCCAGGAATTGATGCAGAGTGAGAGGAGCAGAACCAGGAGAACATTGTACACAGAGACTGATACACTGTGATACAATCGAATGTAATGGGCTTCTACACTAATGGCAGTGTAGTGATCCTGAACAACCTGGAGGGATCTACAAGAAAAAAACACTATCTATACTCAGAGAAAAAACTGTGGGAGTAGAAACACAGAAGAAAAAGAACTGCTTGAATACATGGGTTGAGGAGATATGGCTGTGGAGGGAGACTTTAAATGAACATCCTAATACAAACACCAACAACATGGAAATAGGTTCTGATCAAGGACACAACTAATACCCAATGAAATTACGGGTCGGCTGCGGGAAGGGTAGATGTAGGGAAGGGAGGGAAGTAATGTGATTATTATAACCAAGGAATAATGTTCTAAATTGACCAAATAAATTAATTTTCTTAAAAAGTTAGCATCTACCCAGTAACAATAATAGTAGATGATATTTTAAAATTCATTTTCTGGTATATAAAGCCCATTTTGTTCACAGCACATTTGCAAGGTAGTAAAATTAGTATTATTTCCATTTTACTGGTAAGGCTCATAGGTTTAGTCAACTTTCCACTGCTATGTTTAAGTGCCTCAACTAAAACCTACATATTTTGACCCCAAATCTAGTCATTTCCCCACAGCATCATACTTCTTATCTTTGGTCAGATAAGCTGCTTTTTAAAAAAGCTTGAAAAAATCAGAAATTACTTTTATTTATCTTTTTAATTATATTTGAGATAGTCTCTGCCTTTCTCCTTGCAAAGAACTGAACCCCTCTATTTGTATCTTCAGCATCCCATCCTTTCTCAAATTTACCACATTGTCCTGCAGTCCTTCATCTGCCCCTGCATATTTATTCTTTCTTACACCCCCATCTTCAAAAATATTTCGCTAAACCCTACTATCTTCTCAGTTTTCATCCTATATTTCTTCTACCTTTTTCTGACAAATTCCTATGAAAGAGTATCTAGTCATTTCTTCTTCTTCCCTCTTTTAATCTTCAATTCTTTGAAATCTCTGGGTTTCAGCCATATCACCTTAGCTAAAATACCTCCCTCCATAGTTATCAATAGTCTCTTAATTATTAATCTGATGAGCTTTTCTCTGTCTAAATCCTTTGTGACCCCTGTTACTAGCTTTTGGCCTATACCATCTCCTGGATGGGTTTCTTCTCTGGGTTTGGTGATGATTCTCCTTTCTGTCTCCTTTTCTGCTTCATGATCCATATTTTCTCTACGTATACGCTCGTCTTCTCTGCATAAATGACTCAAATATCTATCTAGTCCCATTTCCCCCCTAAAATGTTCTTTCTGTCATGTGTACCAAGTTTATCACCTTTGGTATTCTTGGTTCTCTGGCTCTAAGCTACTTCTTGGCACTTTTGTTTCCACAACATGTTTTAAAGCCAAGTACTCACCTTGATACCTCTTGTGTAGGCTGTTTTAATAGCATCTTAAATGATCTTTCTTCCTCACGTTTCTTTTCCCATTTTATTCTGTTCTTAACAGCTACTAAAGGGGTGTTTTCTAATCCCAAATCAATGAATTCTACAGGCTTCTTGCCTTGAGGATAAAATATAAACTTCTTTATTTTTAAAAACCTTTTGCCACCTGACCCCAATCAGTATTCCCACCATTGTTCTGTATTATGTCCTTTGCCACAAACCAAGATCCAGTTTCATTGCCCTTTTCCTCTCCCACCCAGTTAACTCCTTTTCTGGAATGTATCCCCTCTTCAGGAATGCACTCTGCCTCTTGGAATTTCTCACTGCCACCCAGATGCTACTTAAGCACCACTTTGTTTTATATCAACCTTTTCCATCTTTCTTAAAATTGCTAGTACCTTCACTTCCTGATTACTTTATACATGATTTGTTTGTACTTGTACACAAACAGTGAAATACAGGATATGGAGTGCTATCTTTCAATCCAGAAGCCTGTATTCAAGTTCTGCTTCTGAAATATATTACCTGTGACCTGGCCAAGACACTTTAATTTCTTAGTTTTTTGGACATCTTTCTTTAAGACTGTAGATTCAACATTATCACCTCTATTATTTGGCATTGTATTAGAAACACTAGCAGTAGCAATTAGAGAAGAAAAAGAAATTGAAGGCATTAAAATAGGCAAGGAGGAGACCAAATTATCGCTCTTTGCAGATGACATGATGGTCTACTTAAAGAATCCTAGAGATTCAACCAAAAAGCTAATCGAAATAATCAACAACTTTAGCAAAGTTGCAGGATACAAAATAAACCCACATAAGTCATCAGCATTTCTATATAATTCCAACACAGCTCAGCAGCGAGAACTAGAAAGAGAAATCCCATTCAAAATTACCTTAGACAAAATAAGAACAAAAGATCAAGGATATCCAGGGAAATAATGAAAAAAATACAAAGGAAGGGGGCCTTGCAGTCCCAGATCTCAGACTATATTATAAAGCAGCGGTCACCAAAACAATCTGGTACTGGTTAAGAGACAGAAAGGATCAGTGGAATAGACTGGGGGCAAGCAACCTCAGCAAGACAGTATATGACAAACCCAAAGATCTCAGGTCTTGGGACAAATATCCACTATTTCATAAAAACTGCTGGGAAAATTGGAGGACAGTGTGGGAAAGATTAGGTTTAGATCAACACCTCACACCCTACACCAAGATAAATTCAAAATGGGTGAATGACTTGAACATAAAGAAGGAAACTTTAAGAAAATTAGGCTAACACAGAATAGCATACATGTCAGACCTTTGGGAAGGGAAAGACTTCAAAACCAAGCAAGACTTAGAAAGAGTTACAAAATGCAAAATAAGTAATCTGGAATACATCAAATTAAAAAGGTTTTGTTCACACAAAACCAATGTAACCAAAATCAGAAGGGTAGCAACAAATTGGGAAACAATCTTCATAAAAACCTCTGACAAAGGTTTAATTACTCAAATTTACAAAGAACTAAATCAATTGTACAAAAAATCAAGCCATTCTCCAATTGATAAATGGGCAAGGGACATGAACAGGCAGTTCTCAGCCAAAGAAATCAAAACTATTAATAAGCACATGAAAAAGTGCTCTACATCTCTTATAATCAGAGAGATGCAAATCAAAACAACTCTGAGGTATCACCTCACACCTAGCAGATTGGCTAACATGACAGCTAAGGAAAGTAATGAATGCTGGAGGGGATGTGGCAAAGTGGGGACACTAATTCATTGCTGGTGGAGTTGTGAATTGATCTAGCCATTCTGGAGGGCAATTTGGAACTATGCCCAAAGGGCGCTAAAAGACTGTCTGCCCTTTGATCCAGCCATAGCACTGCTGGGTTTGTACCCCAAAGAGAAAATAAGGAAAAAGACTTGTACAAGAATTTTCATAGCTGCACTCTTTGTGGTGGCCCAAAATTGGAAAACGAGGGGATGCCCATCAATTGGGGAATGGCTGAACAAATTGTGATATATGTTGGTGATGGAATACTATTGTGCTCAAAGGAATAATAAAGTAGAGGAATTCCATGGAGACTGGAACAACCTCCAGGAAGTGATGCAGAGCAAAAGGAGCAGAACCAGGAAAACATTGTACACAGAGTCTGATACATTGTGGTACAATCGAAGGTGATGGACTTCTCCTTTAGTATCAATGCAATGTCCCTGAACAATCTGCAGGGATCTAAAAAATACTATCCACAAGCAGAGGATAAACTGTGGGAGTAAAAACACTGATGAAAAGCAACTGCTTGACTACAGGGGTTGAGGGGATATAACTGAGGAGAGACTCTAAATGAACACTCTAATGCAAATACCAACAACAGGGAAATGGGTTCAAGTCAAGAACACATGTGGAACTAGTGGAATCATGCATCGGCTATGGGAGAAGGAAAGGTGATGGGAGGGGGGGCGGGGAGGAAAAGAAAATGATCTTTGTTTCCAGTGAATAAAGTTTGGAAATGACCAAATAAAATAATGTTTAAAATTAAAAAAAAAAAGACTGTAGATTCAAGAAAATTGCTAAGCTACATTGGTAGAGGAAGTTTTTCACCCTGAGCTCTTTATCCCAGTGAAATCATAGGTCCATTCCCTATCTGCTGATGAGATGTAAGGCCCTACAGAATAGAGATAATTGTGAGGCAGAGGATCAGAGAGAGAAAAGAAATGAGTTGAAAATATTTTTTTAATGTAAATTAATTTATTTGGTAAATTTAGAACCTTGTTCCTTAGTTACAAGAACCATATTATTTCCCTCCCTCCCCTCCACCGACCCTTCATGCATTGGACACACAATTTCATTGGGTATTGCATGTGTCCTTGATCAGAACCTATTTCCATGTTGTTGGTGTTTGCATTAGAATGTTCATTTAGAGTCTAAAGTTCCCAGCCATATCCCCTGACCCCATGTATACAAGCAGTTCTTTTTCTTCTGTGTTTCTGCTCCCACAGTATTTCCTCTGAGTATAGATAGTGTTTTTTCTTGTAGATTCCTCCAAGTTGTTCAGGATCACTGCATTGCCATTAGTGGAGAAGTCCATTACATTCGATTGTACCACAGTGTATCAGTCTCTGTGTACAATGTTCTCCTGGTTCTGGTCCTCTCACTCTGTGTCAATTCCTGGAGATTGTTTCAGTTCCCATGGAATTCCTCCATTTTATTGTTCCTTTGAGCACAATAGTATTCCATCACCAACATATACCACAATTTATTCAGCCATTCCCCAAGTAAAAGGGTATCCCCTAATTTTTCCAATATTTTGCCACCACAAAGCACAGCTATATTTTTGTACATATCTTTTTCCTTATAAATGAATTGAATTTTTTGATGAATTTTCCCAAAATGAATAACCCTTGTCAGACACAGCTATGAATATTCTTGTACAAGTATTTTTCCTTATTGTCACCTTGTGCTATGGCTGGATGAAAGGGCAGACAGTCTTTTAGAGCCCTTTGGGCATAGTTCCAAATTGCCCTACAGGATGGTTGGATCAATTCACAACTCCACCAGCAATGCATTAATGTCCCATCTTTGCCACATCCCCTCCAACATTCATTACTTTCCCTTGCTGTCATATTAGCCAATCTGCTAGGTGGGAGGTGATACCTCAGAGTTGTTTTGATTTGCATCTCACTGATTATGAGATTGAGAACACTTTTTTCATGTTCATATTACTAGTTTTGATTTCTTTAACTGTAAATTGCCTGTTCATGTCCCTTGCACATTTATCAATTGGAGAATGGCTTGATTTTTTTACAATTGGTTTAGCTCTTTATAAATTTGAGTAATTAGACCTTTGTCAGAGGTTTTTCTTACAAAGATTATTTCCCAATTTGTTGCTTCCCTTCTAATATTGGTTGCATTGGTTTTGTGTGAACAAAAACTTTTTAATTTGATGTAATCAAAATTTTTGATTTATATTTTATGATTCTTTTCTAGCTCTTGCTTGGTTTTAAAGTCTTTCCTTTCCCAAAGATCTGACATGTATACTATTCTGGATTCACCTAATTTCCTTATATAGTTTCCTTCTTTATATTCAGGTCATTTACCCATTCTGAGTTTATCTTGGTGTAGGGTGTGAGATGTTGATCCAAACCTAATCTCTCCCATACCATCTTTGAATTTTCCCAACAGTTTTTATTAAATAGTGGATTTTGGTCCCAAAAGCTGGGATCTTTGGGCTTATCATAGACTGTCTTGCTGAGGTCATTTACCCTGAGTCTATTCCACTTAACCTCTTTCCTGTCTCTTAGTACCAAATTGTTTTAATGACCACTGCTTTATAGTATAGTTTGAGTTCTGGGACTGCAAGGCCACCTTCCTTTGTATTTTTTTTCCCATTATTTCCCCGGATATCCTTGATCTTGTGTTCTTCCAAATGAACTTTGTTATTTTTTTTCTAATTCAGTAAAAAAGTTTTTTGGTAGTTCAATGGGTATGGCACTAAATAGGTAAATTAATTTGGGTAGGATTGTCATTTTTAGTAAGTTAGCTCGTCCCACTCATGAGGAATCAATGTTTTTCCAATTGTTTAGATCTAGTTTTAATTGTGTGGAGAGTGTTTTGTAGTTGTGTTCATATACTTCCTGTGTTTGTCTCAGCAGATTGATTCCTAAGTATTTTATATTGTCTAGGGTTTTTTTTAATGCTATTTCTCTTTCTAATTCTTGCTGCTGAGAAGTGTTGGAGATATAAAGAAATGCTAATGACTTATGCAGGTTTATTTTGTGTCCTGCAACTTTGCTAAAGTTGTTGATTATTTCAACTAGCTTTTTGGTTCATTCTCTGGGGTTCTTTAAGTAGACCATCATATTATGTGCAAAGAGTGATAGCTTAGTCTTCTGTTACAAGGGAATCACTTTAAAAGACTGATATATATTAATTTAAGGTCGCCAAGGAATTCAGCTATGTAATTCCTAAATGAAAACTCAAGTCAGCAGTCTATCTTTTATGGAGTTTAATTACAATAGGAGGAAGAAAGGAATTAGAGATAGAGAGAGAGAAAAAGGGAGAGAAGGGAATAGGGCTTAAATACTCCTTCTGTTTAGGCTGGGCCAAAAGGCCCAAGCCCTTAGATAGCTGGGGCAAAGAAAAGAGATCAGTCCCTATTACTCACGTGACCAAAATGGAGAAACAGTCTCAGAGGCCCCCACTTTCAGCTTCCTTCAGAGCAAGCTTCTCAGAGCACACACCAACCACACCGACCAACTTCTCAACCCCCTCCTCCAGTCTTCAGACCCCCCCTATCCTTAAGGAAAACATCCAAGTTCCCTCCCCTCAGTCCTCACATCTACCAATCACGTGTCCATCAATTTCCCTGTGCCAATGGAGGCTCTAGCTTAACCCAGGACCGCCCAGAGGTCTTCTGGCTTTGCACATGTCTGTTGAAGGTCATATATATGCATCTATATTCATTAAGGAGATTTTCAAATAATTAAATCTTTGATCCTTTGCTACAGCCCTTTCTAAATCCTGTTAACCTGAGTAGGGTAGAGATTGAAATAATTAAATTTTGATCTAGGCTGCAGCCCTTACTCAATCCTGTTAGGACTGAATAAGGTGGAGATTGATTCCAAGTATCTCCATTGTATCAATTCTAAAATCAATCATGACTCAAAGAAATTCCTGTTCTATGCTTAAGCATAGGTCAAAGTCCTTTCCATTGTTCAGCAAAGGGTTTCTGTCCTAAAGTAATCTTAAGAAGGGAAGGAGAAGGAACCTCCCATGCCAATGGGATTCACATTCCAAAAGTCAAGACCCACTATCAATAGAAAATTTTTCAAGTATGAAATTTCCCAATGGTGAAATTTCCAACATTTATAAGTCTAAGAAATTTTGAGGTTTACACTTCTCGTTGCCTATTTTAATACCTTCAATTTCTTTTCCTTCTCCGATTGCTAGTTAGTGTTTCTAGTACGTTAAATAATAGAGGTGATAATGGGCATCCTCATTTCACTCCTGATCTTATTAGGAAGGCTTCGAGTTTATCCCCATTGCAGATGATGTTTGCTGATGGCTTTAGATATATACTCTTTATTATTTTTAGGAAAGTCCCTTCTATTACTATACTTTGTAGTGTTTTTAATAGGAATGGGTGTTGTATTTTGTCAAAGGCTTTTTCTGCATCCATTGAGATAATCATGCGATTTTTGTCAGTTTGCTTGTTAATATGGTCAATTATGTGATGGTTTTCCTAATATTGAACCATCTTTGCATTCCTGATATGAACCCTACCTGGTCATAGTGAATAACCCTTGTGATGACTTGCTGGAGTCTTTTTGCTAGTATCCTATTTAAGATTTTTGCATCTATATTCATTAAGGAGATTGGTCTATAGTTTTCTTTCTCTGTTTTTGACTTGCCTGGCTTTGGAATCGGTACCATATTTGTGTCATAAAAGGAATTTGGTGGAACTCCTTCTTTACTTATTCTGTCAAATATATTGTATAATGTTGGGATTAGTTGTTCTTTGAATGTTTTACAGAATTCATTTGTGAATCCATCTGGACCTGGGGATTTTTTCTTATGGAGTTCTTTGATGGCTTGTTCAATTTCTTTTTTCTGATATGGGGTTGTTTAGGTAATCTTATTTCTTCCTCTGTTAGTCTAGGCAATTTATATTTTTGTAAATATTCATCCATATCACTTAGATTGCCATATTTATTGCCATATAATTGAGCTGAATAATTTTTAATGATTGCCTTAAAATTCTCTTCATTAGAGGTGAGGTGTCTCCCTTTTCATCTTGGATACTATCAATTTGTTTTTTTTCTTTCCTTTTTTTTAATTAGATTGACCAGTACTTTGTCTATTTTTTTTGTTTTTTCAAAGTACCACGTTCTAGTCTTATTTATGAAATCAATAGTTCTTTGACTTTCAATTTTATTACTTTCTCCTTTGATTTTTAGTGTCTCTAATTTAGTCTTCATCTGAGGATTTTTAATTTGTTCACTTGCTAGTTTTTTAATTTGCTTGCCCAATTCATTGACCTCTGCCCTCTCTATTTTATATGAACTCAAGGATATAAATTTCCCCCTGAGTACTCTTTGGCTGCATCCCATAGATTTTGAAAGGATGTCTCCTCATTTTTATTTTTGTCAATGAAATTCCTGATTGTTTCTCTGATTTGTTCTTTAACCTATTTTGGAGAATCATATTGTTTAATTTCCAATTAATTTTTTATTTACCTCTCCATGTACCCTTATCATTTTTGTTGCATTGTGATCTGAGAAAGTTGCGTTTATTAGTTCTGCAGTTTTACACTGGTTTGCAATGTTTTTATGCCCTAATACATGGTCAATTTTTTTGAATGTACCATGTGCTGCTGAAAAGGAGGTATATTCCTTTTTTTCCCTATTTATTTTTCTCTACATATTTATGAACTTTAATTTTTCTAAGATTTCATTCACTTCTCTTACCTCTTTCTTATTTATTTTTTGGTTTGATTTATCTATTTCTGATAGAAGAAAGTTCAGGCCTCCCACTAGTATAGTGTTTCTATCTATTTCATCCTTTAGCTCCACTAGTTTCTCCTTTAGAAATTTGGATGCTCTGACATTTTGTGCATACTTGTTGAGTACTGATACTTCCTCATTGTCTATACTTCCTTTTCTTAGAATGTAATTACCTTCCCTATCTCTTTTAACTAGATCTATTTTTACTTTGACTATGTCAGATATCATGACTGAGACTCCTGCCTTCTTTTTATCAGTTGATGCCCAATAGATTTGACTCCATTCTCTTCTTTTGCCCTATGAGTGTCTAAGTTCCTCATGTGTGTTTCTTGTATACAGCATATGGTAGGAGTCTTGTTTCTAATACACTCTGGATTGCGTTTTATGGGCGAGTTCATTCCATTCACATTCAGAGTTATGATTATTAGGTGTGTATTTCCCAGCATTTTGATTTCTATTCCTAGTCCTGCTTTTTCTTTTTTCATTTCCTTCTATACCAATGTTTTGTTTTTAATCAGTCCCCCTAATTCTCACCCATATTTTATTTCCCTTTCTACCTCCCCTTCTTATTCCCCCCTTATTTTCTTTACAGTCTTTTTATACTACCTCCCCACCCTCTCCCTCCCTTGTACTGCTTCCCTCCCCACCAGTCTGTTTGTTATCCTTCTACTTCCCTATAGGGCACAAATCAATTCTCTGTTCCAATGGAGTGTATTGATGTTCTCCTCCCCTCCTGCCATGAGCTTCTTTGTCACATATAACTTTACCCCCTTTTGTTTCTTTTCCCATTTCCTTCAGTATTATCCTTTTTTTTAGCTCTAGTTGTGTATATATATATATATACATATATATGTGTATGTATATGTATTTATGCATACATATATCTATACACATATTTATGTCTTGACATTTCATGCTATATATTTTCTCACTGTTCCCTCTAAGTGTAATTCTTCTTAGTGCCCAGGTGATAATAACAATTTTTTAAATTAAATTATTTCATTCAGTTAATTTAGAACATTATTCCTTGGTTACAATGATCACATTATTTCCCTTTCTCCCCTCCACCCACCCTTCCCACAGCCGACGCGCAATTTCATTGAGTATTACATGTGTCCTTGATCAGAACCTATTTCCATGTTGTTGGTGTTTGCATTAGGATGTTCATTTAGAGTCTATATCCCCAGTCATATCCCCTCTACCCATGTATTCAAGCAGTTGTTTTTCTTCTGTGTTTCTACTCCCACAGTTTTTCCTCTGAATGTGAATAGTGGTTTTTCTCATAGATCTCTTCAAGTTGTTCAGGATCACTGCATTGCCACTAATGGAGAAGTCCATTGCATTCGATTGTACCATAGTATATCAGTCTCTGTGTACAGTATTCTCCTGGTTCTGCTACTTTCACTCTGCATCAATTCCTGGAGTTTGTTCCAGTTCCCATCAAATTCCTCCACTTTAGATAATAACAGTTTTTAAGAGTTACTAATGACCTCTTTTCTTATAGGGATGCATATCATTTTAACTTATTGAGTCTCTTAAAAAAAATAGTTGTTTTTTTAATTTTGTTTTTCTTTTTTCTGTCTTTCTTAATTAGCTTTTGATGATTCTCTTGAGTTCTCTGCTTGGACATTATGACTATAATTGATTCTTGGTTGTAGACCTAGTTCTCTTGCTTTCTGGAACATCATATTCCATGCCTTTCGGTCTTTCAGTGTAGATGCAGTCAGATCTTGTATTGTCCTTACTGTGGTTCCTTGGTATCTGGATGACTTTTTCTTAGCAGGTTGTAATATTTTTTCCTTGGTCTAATAGTTCTTTAATTTGGCTATAACATTCCTGGGCATTGTCAGTTGGGGTTAAGTACAGGAGGTGATCTGTGGATTCTTTCAATCTCCACTTTTCCCTCTTATTGTAGAATATTAGGGCAAGTTTTCTTGGATAATTTCCTGTGTAGAATGATGTCCAGGTTTTTTCTTTTGTTATGGTCTTCTGGTAGACCAATGATTCTTAAGTTGTCTCTCCTGGAACGATTTTCTAAATCTTCTGTTGTGTGAATAAGGTGCTTCATATTTTCCTCAATTTTTTTCATTCTTTTGATTTTCTTTTGTAGTGACCTGCTGCCTTGTGAAGTTGCTTCTCTATTATTTCTAGTTTTTGTGTTCTGGATTTTAAAGACTGGGTTTCTTCCCTGGCTTTTTGGTCATCCTCCTTCTGGTCTGATTTTCTTTGGAGGTCATGTTTCATTTTCTTTGCCTCATCTTTCATCTCCTTTGCTTCATCTTTCATCATCTTTGCCTCATCTTTCATCTCCTTCGCCTCGTTTTCAAACTGGTTAAATTTGGCTTTCAAGACTCTATTTTCTTGTTTTAGTTCAAGTACCTCTGTTTCTAGATGACTTATCTTAGTTTTTAAATTCTTTACCCAGTTGTCTTCAGCCTCTCTTAATTATGTTTTGAATTGTATTTTGAATTCTTCCAGAGCCTGTATCCAATTGGCTGGGGTTCCTGGTTTTGTTTTGTTTTTTTTTTTTTGCTTGGTGCCCCCTCATCCTTCTCTGTTCCATTTGTTCTTTGTTCATTGCCTGTATAGAAACTGTCGATTGTAAATTCTTTTTTCTTTTTATGTTGTTTGCTCATATTTACCCCTTCTTTACTCCCTGCAGTTACCTGAGCTCTTGTTCCTCTCATTTTTTTGTGTGGTTTTAGGCTTTTCTTTCTTTTCTTTGGAGCTTTGTCAGCAAATCTCTCAGTTTAGTCTGTCAGGGAAGAGTGTTGGAGCTTGAGCTTCCCTGCCCTCTCATGGCTTTGATGGGATTAAGTCCATCTGGATTGATTTGGATGTGCCCTGAGGCCAAAACCTTGGGAAGGAGGGTCAATATGGAGTGTCTCCTCTTTGCAACTAGGCTGCCCACTCTGTGCTCTGCGCTTCTTCTCTACCTGCTTCCCCACCACCTGTGTTTGACACTCTGAACCTGGTACAGCTTGCCTGAAATGTACTCCCTCCAGACCAGCACCCTTGCCCACCCAGAGGATCTATGTGCTGCTGGAGACTTAGCACTCTAGGTTGGGGAGGGCCTTCTTTTTCCTTCCTCTTAAACCGGAGTGTTCTCGATTTCAGGCTTTTGGGGGTGTACCTTTTAAGTTAAGTCTATCAGGAGGGTTATTTTGCTCTGTCTTGTTGTTATGTTTGATTTTCAGTCCCCTAGGAGCATTTAGCTTGTATTCAAATGGTAAGGAAGGGTTTTCAGGGGTCTGAACTTTCACTGTCTCTATTCTGCCATCTTGACTCTGCCTTCTGAAAATATTTTATAACTGCTCATAAAAGATTAGGAATTATAGTCTTCCTGCATCTATTTTGAGAAATGTGAATCTTCTACTTCTGCACTTCAGAAATTGGCTCCTTTCATTAACTAGGATCCAGAGATTTTTTTTCACACTTCTGCTTTTATTATTTCAAGTCAGATAACAAATGTAAATTACTTAGTAGAATGCCTGGTACACAGTAGGCACTGTTATAATTGGTAACTATTGTTATTATCATTTTAAAATTAAGTTGGCTCTGAAGAGCATAAGCCGACACATAAAGTCATTGAAGGTAGGAACTCTTAGAGCTGGAAATGAAGCTCATCTCACTTCAGACTATTTAGATTCCCACATATTACCACTTAAGAAAATCACACACATATTCTATTTCTAATCTGCTTCTTTACTCAGTCACATCTTATACTTGATCACTACTACCCTTATTCACTAATCCTTTTTGATATAATTCTCAAGTGAGACAAACTCAACTAAAACTGACTTCTCTAACCCCATGTCTAAAGAGCCTTGGGACATAAGTATAAGCTCCTTAAAGGCTCTCTTCCTGATTTAGTCCAAGCAAAATTATGTTGTTCTTTTCATTTTTATTTGCTAAATAAACATTTCCTTTTTAGTAGTAGCTTCTATAACATAGAAGTATAGTACTTTCTTATCATGAAAAGAATTATACATAACTAGACTGTGATGCAACCATTTAAAATAGTAACAAATCTTGCATGCAATAACATTATCCCAAATATATTTAAATATCCCTTATTTCAGAAGTCTTCTAGAGTTGTGCTTAGAATTTAATACGAGCCTTTTGTACTTTAATCTCTTATTTCACTGTTAAATTAAAGATCATATATTACTTTCACAGAAGCCGAAATTGATATTCGAATGAGAGAAGAATTTTCTAAAATGTGTTTTGAAACACTACTTCAATTTTCCTTCAGTAACAAAGTCACAACTCCTCAGGAAGGCTATATCTCACGCATGGCGCTCTCAGTGCTCTTGAAAAGATCCCAAGATGTCCTCCATCGCTACATCGAGGATGAAAGACTCAGTGGCAAATGTCCTCTTCCAAGGTTCCATCTTTTATTTAACTTTATTAAAAATTAAGGCAAACCCTTTTTTACTCATCAGTAAACAATGATGGTAATGATTAATCATAGTGTATTCTCTTTATTTTTTATTTTCTTTTTTTTTAAACCTCACCTTCTGTCTTGGAATCAATACTGTGTATTGGTTCTAAAGCAGAAGGGTGGTAAGGGCTAGGCAATGGGGGTCAAGTGACCTGCCCAGGGTCACACAACTAGGAAGTGGCTAAGGGCAGATTTGAACTCAGGACCTCCCGTCTCTAGGCCTGGTTCTCAATCCACTGAGCTACCCAGCTGCCCCCAGTGTCTTCTCTTTAGCATCAGTGTAATGTGTAAAATGCAATTTGAGAGCATCTTACTTCCCTGGTCAGTCTTCTGTAGAGTGTGTCTATTGGTTATTTCTGTTATAAATCTTCCTGGTTTCTGTGTCCACTTAGTCTACTTAATTAACCCCTTTGGCAGCAAAACCAGGGTATTTTATTTACTCTAGCTATCAGTGTCATCAGTAATTACTGTGGCCAGATTAACTAGAAGAGAAGGCCAAGAAAATTCAACCCAAACTCAATTGCAGGGAACTATGGAACAGTTACAGCTTAAGCTTACAGTGTAGCATTTAACAGGGCAAATGTCTGCAAAGAGAGTATAGGTGTCTCCAACGACTGACCCTGGCTCATAAATTTATTTCCAGCTGTCAGTATCACTTCCTACTTAGATACAGCAGAAGGAAAAGGAGAATTCCTAAGATTGAATTGCTAAAATTCAAAATAGGACTGATTATATGGAGTATGAAATTTAGGAGTTATCCCCAGACATGAATAAATTTGAGATAACACTGAATCTGTAAAATGAATTCCTTTATCTGAATCAATTTGTGCTGGCAGGCCCAAAGAAGGAATAATTTCTTTCAAAAGGATTTTCGCAACAAAAGCCGCTGTGGCATGAGCAGTAGGAAATGCTTCAGGCCACCTGGTCAGTTGATCAACTATGACCAAACTAAATTTATACTGTCCAGCTTTTGGCATAGAGATAAAGTCAATTTGTAGGTGTTCAAATGGTGTCTAAGCAAGAGGAAGTCCACCAAAGGCTTTTCCTTGAAAGGCATGTTGATTAAAGGCCTGGCAGGTAGGACACGCTGTACATACTTTGGAGGCAATTGTAGTTATTCCAGGTGCTATCCATACTCTTTTAACAGAGTCTACAATCCCTTCGTGGTTGCCAAAATGTGAGTTTTTAATTAATAATCAATAACAAAATATTATATTTAATAATTTTTATTAATAATAACTAAAACAAAAGAACTGCCTGACTTCAGCCCAGTCTCAGGTCCAAGAGAGGAAGAGGGAGGAGTGACAGCCACTTAAATACAATCATGCAAAATGCAGGGACACAAGAAAAGGGAATTTTGGGAAATTCTAAGGAACTTCTGGGGGATGAAGTCCAAAGGCTCAAAATCTCCATTTATGCAATTTGGACAGGTGCTTTAGATAAGTTTGGGAAGTGATGAAAAGACATTTCCAGGGAAAGGATAGCAAAACTGGACAATGTCCTGCTTCCTGAGTGATATCTTCAGAGGGTAATATCACTTCTTGTTTTCAGTACAATCAATCTTAATATAATTCCATTTGAAATGTGGAATTTTAGTTGTTGTGGGTTCAAGTTTACTCTTGGAAATAGGAGAGTTTGCGGTTACTGCAGAGTAAACCTTTGTGCCTTGGAAGTTGCTACTGACTACTCTTCTTTATGAATTCTACTGTTGCTTGGACAAAAGTGGCCAAGTCAGCCACTACTTTAATGGTAACAATTTTCCCATATCTATGCAACCATTTTTAGCCACTTATTTACTAAATAGCATTTCTCTTGGTTAGCAAGGTCTTGCATAGATTAAAGAACCTGACTTGGGCACTAGAAACAGGAAGCAGGCCTCTTATTTAGGTAGCTTTCAGAGCTCTGGGCAGTAGAATTCATTTGCAGTAACCTTGGGGAATATAGCACTTGTAATTAGCAATTGCTCCATCTAAATCTAGAAACTCAAAATTCAAGCTAGACACTGAAACTGTCTTTGAATATATGTTTTTGCTTACAATATGATATATAAACAAGTGATTTTTAGTATATTTTATTTGTTTAAAATACCATATAAATATTTAAATTAGCTTATTTAGCTTCAGATTCATTTGTACTCAATACTGTTTCTTTTCTGATAGAAATTCATTGTAAATTCATATATTTTAACTAAAATAATTTTCTTTTAGGCAACAAGTGACAGAAATCATATTTGTTTTAAAAGCAGTCAGTACTCTTATTGATTCACTTAAGAAAACTCAACCTGAAAATGGTAAGTGCTTCAAAAACTTTCACATATAAAATATTTAAATTGCATCTTTCTTTTATTTTGGTATTATCAATGTTCTATAGAATTTTTTACTCATAAGCCTGATTTCATTGAAATCTTTGCCCACTCTCCTTTCTTCAATTAGAAGAAAATACTTTCAAACATTCCATATCTGCCTATTGAAGTCCAACCCATTTCTCATAATCCAGATCAAGTACTACCTTCTCCATAAAACCTTCTGTGATCATCTCAACCATAAGTGATTTTGCATTTCTAAATTCCCATCAGAATTCCTACTTTTCTTATTTACTTCAGCCATTCTACCTTGTATTACAGTTTTTATGGGAATGATTTGTAAGCTGTTAGGGGTAAAATTTAGAGGTTGAGACTGAATATATTAGTGATCACCTAGGATTTACATTCAATCCCAATGAAATACTCAAGTCAGTATGGGATTTATGTTGGTTTATTTACAATAGAAGGAAGAGAGTAAGAAGAAGGAAAAGAGGGAAAGGGTAGAAGATCTGTTCCAGCCTGGCCTAAGCTAAGGAGAGTTCAGAGGCCTCAGCCAAGAGGGCCTTCTTAGAAGATTAAATCTAGTTTGTCTTCTAACCACAAGGCCTCCTCCAAGATAAGGGGCCTCCTCAGAGGATAGTGTCTTCAGAAGGTCAAGAAAAAGGAGGATTCAGCCTTCTCACTCACCAAGTCTGATTCAAGGGAAATTGCCTCACCTAGACCACACTACAGAGCTCCTCCCAATAAACTCCAACGCCAAGTCCACCAAAGCCTAAAGCACACCAAATACCACCAAAAGCGAGCTCACAGGAAGTGATATGAAATATATAGGCAGTTATTTACATCATTTCCTGTGTCTCACAATGTACCAATTTTGGCTTAAACTTGGCTTAGGACAGCCCAGGGGGTCAGTCAGTTGTTTCTGATTTGTCACTTCCTAGCACATGCTGGTCATAGACCATCCTCCCCACATTTAATCCTTAAGTCAAGGTGTATACATTCTTTGGTTTCTAAAATTCTAAAGACTAAGAAGGGTGGAGTAAATCTAAAATTCATAAAGCCCAGAGATTGTATCTTATTCATATGTGCACATCCACAGAGGAAAATGCTTATTGGATATTTAGTGATTGAAGGAATGATTCATAGGACACAAATTTTTTTCTAAATATTTTGTTGGCTTTTGGTTTTTTGATCTGTTTGTTTTTGTTTCCAATTTAATCCAAACATGATGGAGTACATATCTATAATTTCAGTTACATAGGAGAGTGAGGCTGGGGCTGGTGTCTTTTGAAACTCAGAAGTTCTGAGCTTCAGTGAGCTATGCAGATTGGATATCCTCATTAAAGTTCAGTTTCAGTATTGTAAGACCTTAGAAGCAAGAAGCCACTAAATTGCTAAAGGAGAGGCAAACTAGCCCAGGTTGAAAATGCAGTAGGTCCAAGTTACCTTGCCAGTCAGTAGAAGGATCAGATCACTTCCAGCCAGGCCAAGATGAGCAATGATAACAACAGCAATAATAAACAATAATTTCAGCCATTTCCACTCTGGACTTAAAAGATGGGTATGATCCAAGATTTTGTGACAAGTGAAATTTTATTATGCTGGAATGAATTTCTGGTTAATTAGTTATCCCTGATTTCAACCCTTAGGCTTTCAGAACTGAGTTCTTTTAGTAAGAGTGTTTTGGCCAGTTTTAATTATTAGATAATTATTAATGAGAAGTAGTTGTGTATTTTAAATATTTTGGTCTCTTTTTTTATTATTTTATTACTGTATATATCAGTATGATAAGAATCTGATTTTGTGAGAGTAGGAACTCCTTCCATGAATTTAGGCAAGTCTTGAGAGAGTAGCCTGAGGATCAGAAATGCTAAGTTGATTAGCTAATTTAGCTAATAATTGTCACCTCATGTTTTCTTTGCTACCAACTCTAGATCTCTCTAAACTGCCAAAGCTGGATGACTTTAGAGAAAAAAATAGGAAATAATCCAATTTCTCAATATTTTAAACCCCTGTTTGCCAGTTTTTAGTATGTATGACAGGATGAAAAAATCATGTTATGTCAATAATAACTGACACTTATATTGGTTTTAAAAGTTAACAAAATACTTTACATACATGACCTCAATTACATTCATCTTTCCCTATATCTAATAGTTTTTTAGAATTATAAACAAAGACATCATAGTTTTTCAGTCGTGGTCAACATGATCAGAAACATTTGTGATGTTGTATAGTAGTGGATCAGAGAAAGAGTAAGAAAGATAGTGTACGTAGAGAAGGACTTCTGAGGGTTTCCATGTGGAACTGGCCCTCTTTTCTAAATTGGCATTTTTCAGAGTTCTTTATCTCACAGCTTAAAGCTACAGATCTAAGGTGGTCAAGTTATCATTCCAGTAGATGGATTTTAATAGAACCAAGTATGTGGTACATTTTTCTCTTAGGTTGTGGACATCTATCTCACTTTATATTTGTTATTTTAAAAATAAAAATTCATATAAAACTTGATGTGTAATAATGCTACAGAAAAGTTGCATGAACCTGTTGTATCTCTGGCCTTCAAAAGTACTTCATATTCATCGTGATTCTCTTTCAACTAGCATTACTAAAAGAATATTATGTTGTAAATATGGACATTGTTTCTGGAAGAAGATTGCAGTTGTTGAAAGTGATTCGGTTTCCAAAGTACAATCGAAAGTTAGAATAATTCACATTGAAATCATCACATATTGATATAATTTAAAAGGTCTTGTCAGGTTCTTCATAGAATTTCTCGGCCTCTTTGTCCTCAGTAGCCAAGGTTGAAGAAAACAGTTATAATAATTTTGTATGTCATCTTTCTGTTGTATTTAAAAATTAAAGTAAACTGAGAGAATATATCCAAGAATGACCAATTTATTAATTATGCTAGCAGTAACCAATAAATTAAGTCAGTGGCCTTTGTCAATGATCAGTGACCATGAGATAGGACTTACTAGCCTTCATATAGTTTTCTTTTTCTCTTTAAACTCTTACCTTCTGTCTTAGAATCTATACTGAGTATCAGTTCTAAGGCTAAAGAATGATAAGGATTAAGTAATCAGGATTAAGTAACTTGCCCAGGATTCTGGTCTCCAGACCTACCTCTCAATCCACTGAGCCACCCAGCTGCCTTGCTTTCATATTTTCACTTCATTTTTGAGAAGTCAAGAGAGCATAGAACAGAGTTGCATAGGTGGGGAAATCCATGTGATTGATTACAGGATAGAGAGCTTCATGGGAATGGAGACATATTATTGGCTACATTAAGGAAAGTGGGCTAACTTGGGGCTAGTAACCACACCTCTTTGTCATTAAGAAGTGCTTGATTGATTTATGGGATCCCTCTGTATCCTGAGGACATTGTTAGTGGACCAAGGATAGCAGACTTTCTGGCTTCTTGGAGGGTTTTTCAGAGAGTTAAGACCCTTCTTAACTGTACAAGAACAGGCAAATATACCAGATCAGTTTGTAGGTCCTTAAAATATTCAAAAGTTATCCTATAATTTTCCTAGGAGCTGAAAATATGGTAGATAAGTTTCCCCATTATTTATAACTTTAAACTACCTCAGAGGGAAAGTTTATCCCTGAGCTCTACTCAAGAACATAAAAAGGAGGGCTTGGACAGATGCAGACTCAATTTTAAAAAATCGATAGAACATAAAGTCAGTTGCATTGTAGTATCAATATAGTAAAAATCAGTACAGTAAAAACTCAAAGTAATTTAATTTTGATCATCTCACCAGTTCTGGGCCCTGTTCACAGTTTATATGAAATGTTTGTCTAATACATATATACTGGTTGACCATATTGATGGATCCATTTCTTTTCCTTAATCTTCTGGCCTTCCTCTAGATATCTTATAAATACTACTACAAAAATCTGGCTGTTTATATGTCATCAATTATTCTCAGTATAAAACTAGCCTACCTCTTTTTCTGATACTACACATGCTCAGTGATTTTCTTCTGTATAACTCATTTCTGGGAATATGCTGCAGCCTGCTTGACTTCACCATGCATCTTTACATTGTTCTTTGGGTCACTTACAGTTTTGATATTTCTGGGAGCACTGTTTTCTGTCATTCGCCACTTTAGAGGCTTTTATAGAAGGTAACATCTTGAGATCTTTCAAGATTTTACAATTTCTCAGAATGTCATTTTATCTTCCCCTCTCTTCCTCATTTATAGCCTAGGTCATGGTCTATCCACTTTCCCTATCCAAAGGTCACATGTTGTAATAGAGATGTAAACTTAGAGAAACTGTTACTGCTTGAAATAAAGAGGATAAACTGTCTGGCTGTGACTTGAGAGAGCTGCTATAGGGAACCTGAAGCTGCGTATTAGTAATGGAGGTAAAACAAAGAAATGCTGGGGAATGCCACACACATGGTACACAAGGGACTACTTATAAAGGAATGCCCTGGGGTTTACTCTGGGGTTTTGCCTATTGATCCCTACTGATTGCTGATGGATCAATCTTTTTCCTAAACCCCTTCCTCCCTCACTCCCTCCCTTAACCAGCCTCTCCCTTTTGCCTTCCTCACCTCCCAAATCTTCTTGAAGCCTTTGTTTCTTCCCTCCCTCCTGAGTGAAACTATAAAGATACCTCAGTTGCTTTCTCAGTCAGGGGGTTTATTGGGATAACAGGATGGGAAACTGAGGTAAGAGGGATGAGGATTTCCCTAGACTACAGGGATAATTTTAGAAAGGTTTGAGGAAGTATTCTAGTCACAAACTATGACTCTTAGACAGTTAGGAAGATGGAGGTCAACTGTTTGAATCTTCTTTCTTCTTCACCATGAAAACTTCTTCTATGTCAACTTCGACTGCTCAGAACCAGAGTAATCTCAAAAAACCAAGTCAGCCTCACAAAAGGTCTTTCAGCCAGCTTCAAACTTCCAGGGGAAAAGAGTGACTTCCAGTCAGAGACCAAGTCCAAAAGCCCAGTTTCTCTTCTCAGTGTGGCCAGCAAAAGCCCCAACTGCCACTCCTGGGAACCTTCCATTAGAATCCTGGTTCTTGCATCTTGGTCCATAAGTCCTGCAAAACCTCTCTCTTCATGTCTCTATCACAATGTGTACTAATGTACTAACACAAGAACAAGCAAATCTAGACCAATACCTGTTTTTGTACAAACTTCAAGCTCAGGATAGTTTTTCCATTTAAAAACATTATAAATTATATATAAACTTTTAAAATTGAAAAATCACTCAGAAAGTTCATGTTACAAATGTCACAACATTATCCCATGTCATAGGAATCATTGGAAATTATATGATTATGGGGAAGCTAGGTGGTTCAGTGGATAGACAGCCAGGCGTAGTTCCTGAGTTCAAATCTGGCTTCAGTCAGATCCTAGCTATATGACCCTAAGCAAGTCACTTAACCCCAATTGCCTAGCCCTTACCACTTTCTCTTCTGCCAAGGAACCAATACTAAATATGGATTCTGAGTAAAGCCTCTTCAGGAAAGTAGTGTTTGCATTACTTAGAATGATCTTTAGACAACTGTCAGGCAATTAGCCCTAATATTATCAAAGGGGAAAAAAGGAGGAAAAGCCAACTTTTGTGTTTTAAAATAAAATATTATTTATCTTAGCCATAATTTATAAGTATACTATGTTTTTTATACTACAAAACCATTCAACTTTCAGGCCATACAGAAACAGGTGGCAGGCAAGATTTACCCACTCCCTGATTATATCACTGGGCCCATCCAACTGTGTCATTTTTAGTTGTTTTTCTAGGGCAGTGATGGCAAACCTATGTCACAAGTGCCAAAGAGGGTACTCACAAGAGCTCTCTGTGGGCATGTGGCCACTGCCCCCCCCCATCCCCCTGTGGTAGAGGCATGGAGAGAGAGCCAAGAGTAAGCCAAGATGCAAGAAACAAGGTGGGGACCTGACCTGCCTGTCATTCAAGAAGAAGGTTCCAAATGGAATGTTCCCAGGAGTTGGCAGTTGAGCTGACCAGGGGGAGGGAACTTGGAGTCACTCTCTCTGGAGGTTGAATCTGACTGAAAAATCCTTGTGGGGCTGACTTGGTTTTGGGGAGCTTTCTGACCAAGGGAGAAACCTCTGAGATTTGACTGACCAACAGTTGGAGGAAAGCCAGGAGAAACTGAGAGACTTTGAACTTTGTTTCTCTCTGGGATTAAGCTGAGAGACCTTGCTGACTTTATGAAGAAGGAAGAAGATTTTAAATAGCTGTTGTCCTCCATCTCTGACTTTCTCTCAGACACAGTTAGTGACAGGACTGATTATTTCCATAACCCTCCAAAATTCTCCTTGTAGTTTTAGGGAAATCTTCATCCCTCTTACCTCAGTTTCCCATCCTGTTATCACAATAAACCCCTTACCTGAGAAAGAGTATTTTATAGTCCACTCGGGGGGAGGGAGGAAGCCAAAGGCTTCCAGAAGAGGGTGGTTAAGGGAGGGAGGGAGGGAGGAAGGAGGTTAGGAAATAGATTGGTCCATCAGCCATCAATAGGGATTAGTAGGCAAACCCCAGAGCAGTTCCCCTGTGTGGCAGCATCCCTGTATTAGCATCTCTCAGCATCTTTCATTCCTACCACCATTACAATCAGGCGGTTTTAGGTTCCTGTAGCAGCTCTCTAGTCACAGCCAGTCAGAGTATAGTCATTTACAGCAGCAAGAAGCAGTTTCCTCAGTTTACTTATTCTATTTCACCCCTTGTCATTAGACAGGCAGAGGGACTTGGGCAGAGCTGCTCCCCTCCCCACTCCCCCATGCCTGACATAATTTTTTTTTTCCACATCCCTTACCCCTCTGCCTAGCAACCCAATGAAAGCCCATCCTCCCTCTTGGGGGGGGGGGAGCATGACACTCAGTCTGGGGGATAGGGGGTAGGCACTCTCTCTCTAAAAGGTTTGGTTTCACTTTTCTAGAGCTTTCTCAGCAAAACTTATTCCTTTTATCTTTTGTATTGACAGATATTTCATCCTTTATAAAGCAGAATATATGTATGTACTTACAGAAACTATGTAAATTTATGTGCTTAATATCATTAAGATTAAAAGTAAGACATGATGTTCTCATTTTGGAGATTGGAAATTTGAGCTATAAGAATATTAAGCAGTTTATCAAGTATCATAGTCAGTCACATTTGGGAAATTTGTATTTGAATCCAAATAACTTAAAAAGTTTGACCACAGTGTAGCTGCCCTTTTTTAGCAGAGCCTTTTTTAAGTGTTTGCTCATAAGTAGTTTATTAAAATTCTTTCCTGGAGTCTTCTGACATTTAGCCCATATTGCCTGAGAGATGTAACTAGAATGCTTTGGGAAGTATAGATTATTACTTTAAACCATAGTTAAACTTTTCTTACCATATTTATATTTATGAATATGTTCATATATTTATTTTTTGCATTTCTGAAATCTTTATTTGGCATATATTTGTGCAGTCATGATACTGTATAAGTTTTCCATCCATAGAATTTATAGATTTATAAGTATAGATTTTTAAGTAATTGCTATGTGGTAGGCTTCACATTGAGTACTGGGGATACAATGACAAAAGTGAAAAGTCCCTGTTCTCAAAGAGCTACATTCCAATGATGTTTTGATATTTAGGTACATATAAAATACATGAAAAGAAAATGTATATTTACCTTGGAGGAAAAGACACTAGCAACTGTGAAGCCCAGGAAAGACCTAGCATAAGATAACTCTTAAGCCTATTCTTGAAGGAACCCTGTATTCTCAGAGATAGAAGTGCATAGGGAATTCATTCTAGACATAGGAGACAGCCAGTGGAAAGATAAAGATAGAGGAGACGCAATTTCACACACATGCATTTCTTATAATAATCTCTAGACAATGATCAGAAAATGAATCATAATAAAAAGAGGCAAAGGAGAAAAAGCCAGCTTTTATATGTTTTAAAAGCCAGTGTACTGTGGGTAGGGCAGCACTGATAATGAAAATGAGTCCAACAGATTGCAATATACTCACATGCCCAGATGGATCTATAATCTATTCAGTTTCAAGGTTCTTTCCAACTAGGTAGGTCCTATTTCGGGACTTCCAATAAGTTTCTCAAAGAGTGTCCACCTAACATGTTAAAGCCATTCTTTGCTTTCTCTGAACATCACAAACATACAAAAAGAACACCTTTCCATTTATTACTATTTGTGATTTTTATTTTGATTCCTCTAAATCAGTGGTTCTCATCCTTTCTAATGCCATGACCCCGCAATACAGTTCCTCATGTTGCAGTGACCCCAAACCAAAAAATTATTTTGGTGGCTACTTCAAAACTGTAATTTTGCTACAGTTATGATTGGGAATGTAAATACCTGATATGCATTATGTATTCTCATTGCTACAAATTGAGAGGTTGAGAACCGCTGCTTTAGAGGCTGTTATAGTCCATGTTTTACAGCCAACATTGGTAAAATATTGGTATTAAGAAAGATGAATCTTTGCTTTCCTGGCAAGCTTGAGGTCATTAAAGGACTTCTACATTTTCCTAAAGGCAATCCAGGTTGCTATCTCCCCCTTGTTCAAATCTCGACCTGATTGTTGGACCATCATCCTCCAATTATTTTTTTTTTAATTTAGTCAGAACATTATTCCTTGGTTACAAGAATTGTATTCTCTCTCTCCCTCCCTACCCCCACCCTTCCCGTAGCCCACGTGCAATTCCACTGAGTATTACATGTGTCCTTGATCAGAACCTTGTTGTTGTTGTTTGCATTAGGATGTTCATTTAGAGTCTATATCCCCAACCATATCCCCTCAACCCATGTAATCAAGCAGTTGTTTTTCTTCTGTGTTTCTACTCCTACATCATCCTCCAATTCTACAAGTACAACTTAACTGTCATCCTCCACCCCCAGTGCCACCCCATAAAGAATCTCTTGTCAAGGTCAGTTGATTCCACCTTTTCAATATCTCTTGAATATACTCCTTCTCTCCTGTGATGCTGCCACTACCCTGGTGGCACTTATAATTTCTAACTCCATAGTATTTCTTAAATACTTCCCTTTCTCATTGCTCACATGGCCACTACCTGAGTTTAGGTTTTTATCATGTCACTTGGATTATTATAATAATTCTTCTAACTGGTCTTCCTACCTTATCACTTTCCAGTTACTCCTACGCTCATTTGTGAGAGTCATTTTCTTAAATTTCAGGTCTAGGCATGTCACTTCTCTAATCTATATGAATTCCAAGGATTCCCTATTGCTTTTAGGATAAACTACAAACTTTTTTTCTCTTCTTGCAACCTCTGCCCCTTATTGAGAAAGTAAAACAAAACCTTTATAATAAATATGCATGGTCAATCAAAACAAATAACTACATTGGCAATGTCCAGAAATGTATGTCCATTTGCCTTTTTTCATACCATAATCAGTATCATCAATTTTCTGGAATTGCAGTTGGTTAATGAGATTTTTAGGTCAGAGTTTTCAACATTGTTATTATAACTTGTTCTCCTATTTCTGGTAACTTTACTCTTATTCAGTTTATATCATCACTTTTATAGCATAATAGCATCCTGTTATATTCCTGTTTTGTCTAATCCTTCCCCAATTGTCAGTCAGTTCCCCTTAAAGTTCTTTGCGGCTACAAAAATAAGTAAATATTGTACATATGGGTTGTTTTCCTTTTTCTTTTTAAATCACTTTGACATTTAAGTCTTGTAGTGATATTTTTATGTCTTAAAGAATACATATAGTTCAATAACATTGGAAACATGATTCCAAATTGTTTTCCAGATTGGCTAGACCATCCATAACTTCCCTAACAGTGCACTGTATGCTTTTTACCATAGTTGTCTTCTGTAACAACATTTCTTTTCTTTTTTTAGTCATATTTTACTCTCTGATAAGTATAAGAAGGAACTTCAGAGTTGCTTTAATTTGTGGTACTCTTAATTATTAACATCATGGAAGATTTTTCACGTGGCTATAAATGTCTTCTCTTGAAAACTGCCTGTCCCCATAGTCTTTCACACCATTTATTAAAGATTGGTTTTGCTTATAGCAAACTTTCCTTCTGTCATGTAAATCAGATATTTCCTGGTTAATATGATTTCTGAACTCATGATCTCATTGTTTTCATAACTAATTTATAATAGTTAAACTCTTTTGTAATTTAACTTATCTAGAAAACTATATTATTATAATTAGTGTTGCTATCACTTAGTGACACACTGAGTGTAAACTATCTCTGAAAACTGAAGTGTGAAAAAGCCTAAAGCTTGGCACAATCCCCTTCTCCAATCAAAGGAATAGAGCCCAACTTTAACATAAAGTTCAAAGTCAAAAAATGGGCTGGGAAAATGAGCAAACAACAACAAAAGAACCTGACCATAAAAAGCTACTGTGATGACAGGGAACCTCAAAACACAAATTCAGAAGATAACAGTGTCATATATAAGCAAAGCCTCTAAGAAAGTAAATTCTCCAGAATCCCAATGAGAATACTTGGAAGAGCTAAAAAAAATTATATAAAAAATCAAATGAGGGGCAGCTAGATGGCTAAGTGGATAGTGTCAGGTTTAGAGCCAGAAGGTCCTGGATTCAAATCTGTCCTCAGAAACTTCCTAGCTATGTGTCCCCAGGCAAGTCACTTAATGCCAGTTGCCTAACCCTTACTGTTCTTCCACCTTGGAACAATAGTATTGATTCTAAGATGGAAGATAATTGTTTTATTTTTCAATCAAGTACAAAGAAATGAAAGTTATGCAAAACATGAAAAGATAATTAACAGCTTGATAAAAGAGGCACAAAAAATACTGAACAAAAGAATATCTTAAAAAACAGAACTGGTGAAATGGAAAAAGGTGCTATAAAGCCTTGTTGATGAAAACAATTCCTTAAAAGAAGTTCTAGAGGGCAGAGCTGGGTAGCTCAGCAGATTGAGCCAAATCAGTCTTCACATTACCTAGCCCAATACATAGTATTGATTCCAAGATGGAAGGTAAAGATTTTTTTAAGTTATAGGTCATACCAGAAAAAACTATTCTTTTTTAAAATGGTTACTAAAGGGGTAAGTCAGAGGAAGGCTATAATTGAAATTTACCTCAATTTTAGTAAGATGTTTGACAAAAATTCCTCCTGTTATTTTTGTGGGAAAGAGACAGAAATATCAACTAGCTGTAAATACAATTAGTTGGATTTGGAACTTAAAATAATCATATCCAAAGAATAATTTCATTAATGTCAATGTCAATTTAGAAAGTAATTTCCAGCAAAATACCACCAAGGAACTGCCTTTTGTCCTTCTATTTAACATTTTTTCAATGATTTGAAGAACTATATAGATTAAAATCCTTCTCATTTGTAGATGGCACAGAGCTAGGTGGTTTGGATGACCAACTAGATCCCAAAAGGCTGGAAAAATCTTGACTAAGATGAAACCGAGTAAGGATAGATGTAAAGTATTATATAAAAATTAATTTCCATACTATAATATTTCAGAAGCCTAGCTAGGTAGCACTTTTTCATCTGAAAAAGATCTCAGGTTTTTAATACATTTCAAGCTCGATATGATTCAATAATACAATACGACAGCCAAGAAAGCTGATGTGATTTTAGGCTACATTGAGAGGCATTGCATTCAGGAGGAAGGAAATCATAATCTCACTGTACTTTGTCCTGGTCATCTCACATCTGGGGTTTTCTATTTGGTTCTGATTGCTTTTAGTAAGGACTGTAAAGATAATTTTAGGGTTGTGACTTAAAATCTAGAGTTAATTGGTCACCGGGGGAGGGGGGGGGATCCCAAATAAAATCCCCAAGTCAGTCTGGAAATTTATGGAAATTTAATTAATATAGAGGGAGGGAATTTAAGGAGAAGGAGGGAAGAGGATATAGGATTCTCCTGCCTGGCCTGTGCCAGGGGGAATTTTTAAATCCCCACCTCTAGGTCTCTGAAGATTAGAGGTTTCTAAGGGGATAAAGTTGGAAAAGTAAAGGAGGGAAACTCAGCCAGAAACTCACCACCAAACCGAACAATAGCTTGTAGTCACGCTAAGATGCCGAAAGGCCATCACGCTGCTCTCAGCCAGTTCTCCGCCGCAAAGGGTGCCAGAGAGAGGAAGTGATACAAATATATAGATCTTTCACACTTGTGTCTTATATTAGAAATAGGATACTGTGGAGATATTACTAGTTGTAATAAATGAGATACTCTGGTTTGAGAGATACTAGGGGAAACCTGAGGGTGCCTAGTTGTAATGGAGATAGAGATACTTCTGAGAGATAGAGAGATGCTACTAGAGGGGATACTCTGGGGTTGCCTATTGATCACTACTGATGGCTAATAGATCAAGATATTCCCTACCCTCCACCCTTCACCTCCCAGTTTTTCAACCACGCCCTCCTGCCTCCCTTCCCCTCCCTGTTAGTCAGCCACTTTTCTATGTAACTCAAAGGTGAACTGTGAGGTTTAGAGAAATACATTTTCTCTCTTTCTCAGGTAAAGAGGTTTATTGGGAAAAACAGGACAAGGATGGAAATTGAGGTGGGAGGGATAGGGTTGTCCCTAGTGTAAAAGGAAAGTTAGGAGGATTTTAGGAAATGTCAATTCTGTCACAACGGTGATACAAAAGTCTGACAGGGAGATGAGAGGACAACTGTTTAATCTTCCTTCAAACTCAAATCTCAAATCAGTTCTTCACACTCTAAGCCACCAACAAAAGTTAATTTCTTCTCAGCCTAACTCCAGAAGCCCCCCCCCCCCCCCCCCCCCCAAGGGTCCTTCGGCCTACGACAGAAGTTAACAGGGAATCAGTTCAGAGCTTCTTCCCCCTTCAGCCTGGCTTGACTCTCCAACAGTCTTTCCTGGGAACATTCTATTTGGAATGTTCTTTCTTGATTGAGAGCTGAGGTCCTTTACTTTGTTTTGCATGCATGAAATTCTCTCTTCCTTCCTGCCTCTTCCATATGCTCCTCCTCTAAATTTTCACATCTACCAATCACATCAAAGGCTTTTCTCCAGGACTGCCCATACTTTTAGTTCTCATCTTCTTTTGATTAGATTATATCTTTAGAGTTACTTAACACTTCTTTGTTAAATTCACCTTTTGTTAGTTACTTGACCTTTTGTGATTAATTTAACCTTTATAGTTACTTAACCTCTTTTTGTATTAAGATTTTAAAATAGACTTAACTTAAAGTTCCAGCTTCACTATATGGTAAGAGTTAAGTGCCTTCATTGTTCAATCAGGAGATTACAACTTTATCTTCCCCTAAAGTAAGGTGGAGTAATTTAAAGTTCCCATGACTCCTGATTTTGTTAAACTAAGTATCTTCATTGTTACAATCAGGAAATAACTAAATACAATCTTCACAGGACCTTGATAAGCTAGAAGATGTTCTAAGGATATGAGCAGCTAAATGGCACAGAGCATCAGGCTGAATTCAAATTCATCCTCAGATATTTAATAGCTGTGTGACTGGCAAGTCACCTAACTCTATCTCAATTTCCTTATCTTTAAAATGAGCTTGAAAAGGAAATGGCAAACCACTCCAGTATCTTTGCCAAGAAAACTTCAAATGGTATCACAGAGTTGGGCCCAAGTGAAAAATGACTAAATAACAACAGTAATCCAAAGTGTGCAAACTGGGATGGTGAAGTTCCTAAGTTTATAGCAGATGAAGATTAGTTGAAGAATAGTTTTTTTAGCCTGGGAATTCCTAGGAACGTCACAAACTGTTTTCAAGTATTTGAAGGACTGTGTATAGTAGCAATGAAACTTGTTAGGCTTGTTCTTGGAGGACAGAACTAGAAAGGGGATAGATATTTAAAAAGAAGCAACTTTAGAATGAATGTGAAGAAGAAATTCACGATAATTAGAGGTTCCAAGCGTGGAAAGGACCACCTCAGGAGGAAGTGGTTTCTTCATCACTAGAAGTCAGACCTTTCCGCACAGATGACTAATCATCACTGTCACAAGAATTTTAAAAAAGAGAACCTGAGACAATTCTCTGAGTGAAGCAGCATGTAGCCTGTTAATAAAGGTATCTTATTTATGGTCTACCTCCATTTGTGTTTAAAGACCCTGAAGTGAGTGAGGGCTAGCAGGACTTTTTAAACCCAAATTTATCTTCCTTCTGATGCCTGTTGGTGCACCCTTTGGACCTCCTCTAGTAAACAAATGTAAGGCAATCCTGACTAGAAACTTTAGTGAAAAGATAGGTTAATAGTTCTCAGCTCCTCCCTTTTACTTTATCATTAGGGGGCAAGACTAATTCTCAAAATCAATCTGCAGCCAGGCAAAGTTGTCTGGCTTTCAGATGTGGCTCATCACTTCCCTCTCTGGCACCTGAGAAATGCTAGCTCCCCCATGTGGCCCTGCTGCCTCCAGCACTTGTCCAGAAAAAAAGAAGCCCTTTTCAGTCATTTTTTTTTTAGAACTTGTCATCCCAAACTTTGATTAGGAGAAGCAAGAACCCAACCAGCATCCCCTGGGCTTAGCTCAATCTGGCTTCCAGGCTGGTTTAAGGAACAGATTTCTAGAGATTTGAGAATGATTGTCTTATTCAGTTATTACACCCTTCAGAAACTACCTGACTTTGAGAAGTGAGTCTGAGGAAATGGATGGATTCATAGAGAAATAGTAGTTCTTAAATAATCTAACACAATATTAATTTTCCTTATAAATTATGTTTTTGGAAGAGATTCTTTTTTCAGGCATACACTGAACTTGCTGGCCACTTTTTAATTCTAAAAAATATATAGGTAGAAAGAACTTTCAAAAATCTAGTTGCTATATTTCAGTCTACAGGCAAAAACCAAGGTTTTTTGTTTTTTAAACCCTTACCTTCCATCTTAAAATCAATACTGTTTTTTAGTATCAAGGCAAAAGAGCAGTAAAGGTTAGGCAATGGGAGTTAAATTACTTGCCCAGGGTCACACAACTAGGAAGTATCTGAAATCCAGGACCTCCTTCCTGTCTCTGGGGCCTGGCTATTGAGCCAGATTAGCTGTCCCCTGTATCATCACCACCACCCCCAAGCACTTTTATCTAGATAGATAGTACACCCCAAGTGCAAAGAAAATTTTTATTTGGAATTTAAAAGGTATGAAATTGCATATTATGGTTCATATGCCTACATGGTAAAATATAAATGGATAAAGTATTCATCTTAGGAAAGGAACATTATTATTACATTGTGAAGCAGTTAGAACCTAAAAAATTATCTGAAAAGAATTTATTTTAAAATTTTGAGTTCAAAATCAGTACCAAAGTATATGTTGTATATGTCACAAAATAAAAGATTTTAGAGTTCTATTCATTTACCTTCTGTGATTTTAAAGACCTTAAGTGGTTTTCCCCACTATTCTTTTTCCTGAAGAACACTAAATTATAATTCGAGGAATCCCCAAGTAGTCGTGCTTATCATTCTTTTTTTTTATTATTTCATTAAATATTTCCCAATTATATGTAAGCATTTTTTAAGAATCTTTTTTGAGTTCAAGATTCTCTCCCTCCCACTCTTATTTCCTTAAGGTGAGTAATCTGATATTAATCATACATGTTATATTATACAAACCATTTCTATATTAGCCATGTTACAAAAGAAAACACAAAGAAAATTTAAAAAGTAAAAATAAGGAGAGTTTTAAAAAACTATGCATCTGTCTGTATTCAGACTTCATCAGTTCTGTCTGTGGAGGTGGATAGCATTTTTTTTATGTTGGGACCTTTGGAATTGTCTTCACTCGTTGTCTTGATCAGAGTAAATAAAGTCTTTTACATTTGATCATCCTTACAATGTTGGTGTTACTATGTGCAATATTCTGGTTCTTCTGTGTACTTCACTTTGCATGAGTTCATATAAGGCTATAATATTCTCAAGTTTTTTCTGAAATCATCTTGTTCATCATTTGTTGTAGAACAGTAATTAATATTCCATCACAATCATATACTACAAATTTTTCATCACTACCCCAGTTGATGACCAGCCCCTCTATTCCCAATTCTTTGCCATCACAAAAGATTTGCTATAAATATTTTTGTACAAATAGATCCTTTTCTTTTTTTTATTCCTTTGTGATACAGACTTAGTAGTGATATTGCTGGCTCAAAGAGTAAACACAGTTTGATAGCCCTTTATAGTCTTTTGGGCATAGTTCCAAATTATTCTCCAGAATGGTTGGACTAGTTCACAACTCCACCAATGCATTAATGTTCCCATTTTTCCACATCCCCTGTAACCTTTGTGATTTTTCCTTTTCTGTCATGTTAGCCAACCTGATAGTTGTGAGGTGGTATCTTAGAATTGTTTTAACTTAGATTTCTCTAATTAGTAGTGATTCAGAGCATTTTTTTTAGGTGACTATTGATTACTTCGATTTCTTCTTCTGAAAACTTCCTATTGATATCCCTTGACCATTTATCAACTAGGCAACAGCTCTTATTTTTTTTAATTTAGGTCAGTTCCCTATATATTTGAGAAAATGAGGCTTTTATCTCGGAGAAACTTTATGTAAGAACTTTTCTCCAGCTTTCTGTTTTGCCTACAATTTTGACTGCATTAGTTTTATTTGTGCAAAACCTTTTTAATTTCATGTAATCAGAATTAACCATTTTATATCCTGAACTGTTTTTCTTGTTTGGTTATAACCTCTTACCCATTCCATAGATGTCAGGTACTTTTTTCAGTGCTTATCAAATTTTGTTTATGATAGCTCTCTTTATGTTTAAATCATTTATCCATTTCGACCTTATCATGGTAAACAGATATGTATAGAGTGGTGAGATATTAGTCTGGGACTAGTTTCTTTCTAAACTAATTCTACTTCTCCCAGCAATTTTAGTCAAATATAGAGTCCTTAGCCTAAAAGCTTGGATCTTTGGATTTGCAAAACACTCAATTACAATAGTCATTTGCTGTCTGTTGTATGCCTAATCTAATCCACTGATCCACCAGTGTTTCCTAACCATTGTTATTGTTATTGTTTTGATAATTACTACTTTGTATTTTGTCAGTATTCATCCTTTTACTTTTGTCGGTTTTACTGACATTTAATTGGGCAGAACAACTCCAAATAATGACTTTTTTGATACTGGTAATTTTCTTTTTTTTTTAATCAAATGTTATTTTGTTTTGTTTTTTATAAAACCAACTCCTGATTTGATATGTAGTTCAATGGTTGTTTCGATTTCTTACTTTCAATTTTACTAATCTCTCTTTTGATTTTCAGGTTTTCTAAATTGGTGTTTAATCAAAGATTTTCAACATGATTTTTTAGTTGAATGCCCAATAGTTCTTTCTCTTTTTATTGGTACATGCATTTAGAGATACAAATTTTCCCCTAAATACTGCTTTGGCTGCATTCCCACAAATTTTGGGATGTTGTCTCATTGTTGCAATTCTCTTAATTGAAATTATTTCTATGCTTTGTTCTTTGAACCACTCATTTTTTAGTATTAGATTGTTTAGTTTCCAATTAACTTTTAATCTATGATTCTATGGTTCTTTATTAAATGTAGTTTTTATTTCATTGTGATCTGAAAAGGGTATATTTAATATTTCTGCTTTTCTACATTTGATTGTAGTGTTTATACCCTAATACATGGTCACTTTTTGTGAAGTGCCATGTACAGCTAAGAAAAAGGTCTACTCCCTTCTATTCCCATTCAGTTTTCTCTACGGGTCTATCATATCTGACTTTTCTAAGATTCTGTTTGTCTTCTTTCTTATTTATTTTATGGTTTTGATTTATCTAGTTCTGAGAGGGGAAGGTTGAGGTCCCCCATTACTATAGTTTTATTGTCTATTTCCTCCTGTAGTGCATTTAATTTTTCCTTTAAGAATTTGGATGCTATGCCATTTAGCTCATATTTGTTTAGTATTAATACTATTTCATAATCTGTAGGTCCTTTTAGCTAAGATGTCATTTCCCTGCTTACCCTTTTAATTAGGTGTTTTTTATTTTGTTTTGTCTGCGATCATGACTGCTACCCCTGACTTTTTTACTTCAGCTGATGCATAATACATTTTGCTCTAGTCCCTTATTTTAACTCTGTATGTGTCTCTCTGTTTCAGATGTGTTTCTTGTAAAGAACATATTGTTGGATTCTGGTTTCCAATCCATTCTGCTATCTGCTTCTGCATTATGGTTGAGTCCATCAGATTCACATTCACTGTTATAATTACTGACTGTGCATTTCCTTCTATCCTGTTTTCTTCTTTTTATCCTTCTCTCTTTTGATGTTGTCCCTCCACTCAAATCTATTTTGCTTCTGACTGCTGCCTTCTTTAATATCTCCTTTTTATAGCTCCTTTCTCTTGTCTCCTTCCCTTCCTACTTCCCTGTTGGGTAAGGTAGAGTTCTATTACCATTTGAATATGTATATATATATATATATATATTTTCCCTCTTTTAATCATTTTAAATGTGAGTGAGATTCAAGCATTACCCTCCCCCGCCACTCGCACACCATTTCCCCCTCCACTGTAAAAGCTCTTTCTTGCATACCTCTTAAATATGAGAAAATTTTCCCTTTTCTTCCTCTTCCTTCCCTCTTCTAGAGCATGCCTATTTATCGCCTATCCATTTTTTTTTACTTCATCTAAATTAATGGACTCAATATCACACCTTCTTTCTATGTAGAATCTTTCTGGCTGTCCTAATAAAGGTAAAGTTCTTAGAAGTTACATGTATTGTCTTCCCATGTAGAAAGGTAAATAGTTTATCTGTATTGAATCCCTTATGATTTCACTTTCATATTTATCTTTTCATACTTTGCTTGAATCTTATATTTAGAAGTCATTGTTTCCATTCAGCTCTGGTTTTTTTTTGTTTTGTTTTGTTTTTGTCAAGAATGCTTAAAAGTCCTCTATTTCATTAAATATCCATTTTTTCTCAAAGAATTATTCTCAGTCTTGCTGGACATGTTACTCTTGGTTGTAATCTCAGATCTTGTGCTTTCCAGAATATATTCTAAGCCTTCTGCTCATTTTAATTGGTATCTGCTAAATTGTGTGTAATTCTGGCTGTTTCCAGGATATTTCAGTGGTTTCTTTCTGGCTACTTGAAGTGTTTTCTCTTTGACCTGGGAGCTCTGGGATTTGAAATATTACTAGGAATTTTTATTTTAAATTTATTTGGAGGGGAATATTCAGAGGTTCTGCTGAGCACTTTCTCTGCTCTGTCATCTTAACATTGCCCCAAGCTAGTCTTATATTCTTGCTTGTCTGTATTATTTCCCCAAACAGATGGTAAATTTCCTGAGGTCTTATTTCTGACATATTGAAGAAGAATAGTACTGAACATATAGTGGACACTTAGAAAATATTTATTTATCCCCAAAATTAGCTTGTCCATTTGCCTGTGATAAAATTGACTTAAGAATCGCTTTCAAACCACTTCAAAAACCTTTGGATGCAGGGACTGTTTTCATCTTTGTCTTTGTACAATTAAAACCTAGTATAGTATGTTGGTCACAATAGGCTCTTAAGAAAAGTTTGTTGAAATTTGTTTTTATTTTGTCTGTTCCAATCAACTGAGCTCCTTGAAAGGAAGGACTTTCTTTGTATTTGTATTCCCAGAGAATAGCATGGTGCTTGGCACATAGTAGGTATAAGATTTGCTTCTTTAATCTATTGACATTACTATATTACTCAGATATCAAATCCAGTCCTATTTTGACTGAACTCTACTCCAGTAAGGTGATCTATTTTTTTTAGACAGTCCTACTTTAAGGAAATTATTTATATTGAGATAAAAGTCTTCTAGGCTACCTCAAAACATTTGTCTTAGGTATACGGTCCTAGGTAGAGATAAACTAAATGAAGTCTCTTTGTATGAAAATCTTACAGCAATTCAGAACAGAATCATGTCCTCCCTGTCTTTTTTTTTAAAGAATAGTTTCTTTTGATTATTCTTCCTTGTAGTGGAAATTCTTTCCGAGAAGGATTTATATAGTATCTCTTTCATTTTCAGTGCCTAGAACAATAACTTTCAAAGTATAATTTCTTAATAAATATTTGCTGAATTCATTTAAGTGGCAAAGTAATTAATTAAAGAGTAATTAAAAACCATATCAAAATTTGCCAACTCCAAGAAAAAAAAATCTAATTGTACTTAAGATTGAAGAACTCAAGCAGTTGTTCTCAATCTTAGCCCTCAGACTTTTGGGTGTTTATATGTGAGAGTAGAGGGGAAATATCCAGTTTTTACAAAAGCCAGTAAATCTATATATGAATCTAGAAATAAACAAATACACTTTTCAGTTAGATTCCTCATGTAAATATTACTTTTTAAAATGTATGTAGATATGATTAAAATGAAATTCCCTTTTTAAAAAAAGAAATATTTGTTGATCTCTATGTTTTTATAGTTTATTGGGGTTTTTTGGCAGGGAGGGAGTTAAAGTCTAAATTCCTCCCCTGAGATCCTCCTACATCTCAACCAAAAAAAAAAGGTTCAATAGCCACTACTGGTAGACATCAGAACCTTTTCATGGCCTTTTCTAAAGCAGCTATAAATGAACAATAAGTAGGCTGGTGGTGTTATGGGCCAGGCCTGACTGAAACTGGTCTGGTGGTTCACATTTGAGATTGTAGTGAAATGGGACAATTGTAAACCATCCAATAGGTATTTTATGCCCCACACTGTTCCAGACCTTAGCATAGAGCACTCAGCTAACAGTGGAGGGAGAGAGAAGGAAATAAGTATTATTCTGTCATACTGGGCTAATGCTTTATAATTATTGTATCATTTGAACCTCATAACAACTTCACCTGGGAGATAAGTGAGTCTCATTTGCTAAATCAAATATTTACTGTTAACTTTGTGATCACATATATAAGAAATAGAGAAGGAGGGTACAGCTAAGTGGTTCAGTGGATTGAGAGCCAAGAAGGTCCTGGGTTCAAATTTGTCCTCAGATACTTCTAGTTTTGCAACCTTGAGCGAGTCACTTACCCTGCCATTCCTTACTACTCTTCTGCCTTAGAATCAATACATAGTAATGATTTTTAAATGGAAAGTAAGTTTTTAAAGTTTTTTTTAACTTGGTGTATAATCTGATTGGGGAGATTAAAAAAATATGAAACTGTAGCAAATAATACCAAAAAGAATAAAGATGCATCTAATCCTTTAGAATTATGATCTAATGCCAAAAAAATAAATTAGAGCAAATAATTTAAAAGCATAAAGTCCTGAGTGGAGTCTAGACCCTTATTTGCTAGAGGAAATCACTTCACCATCACAAAACTCTGGGTTTTCATTTTTAAAATAACAAGTGTTGTCTTCCAGATTTTCCTCATTGAGGTGTTTTTAGGATAAAATATGTAATAAATGAAAGAGCTGAAAGTATTGTGAAACACAGTTGTATGGTATCATCAAAGAAAAGATTCAGAGGCACAAATCTTAAGACAATTTTTGTGACACCTCTACTGGTATTAGAAGCTTTACATATTGTTGCTCCGTTATTGTCATATCATTAATTTCAATGACTTTCAGTGACTTTAGGAAAAAGCACAAACTTAAATTCTTTCCTAAAGCTGTTCATGATTTGATGTAAGCCAATCTTTCCAGGCTTGTGGGACAGCATTCCTACTGACTGACCCCCACTGCTGTTTCCAATTAAACTGGCTCATTTGATGGTCCATGTATGACATTCCATTTCCCACCTATGTATTCTTCTTTCTGACCTCCCAGTTGTTGATGCTTCCCTTTCTCCCCCAGACTCCATTGTATAGTGTCTCTTCCAGTTTGGAATGTAAGCTACTTAAGCAGGGGCTGTCTTGTTTCTATCTTATGTCCACAGTCCCTTGTATGTAGTTGATAAATTCTTGTTGAATTAAAAGATACAGTTTTTAAACAAATTTTGTGTCATTTGCTTTGCAGTTGATGGCAATACCTGGGCACAAGTCATTGCCTTATACCCAACTTTAGTAGAATGCATAACCTGCTCCTCTCCAGAAATCTGCTCAGCACTTAAAGAGGCATTAGTTCCCTTTAAGGACTTCATGCATCCACCAGCATCCAAGGTACAAAATGGAGAATCTTGACGGCATATTTGTATTTGAAGGAAAAAAAATTCAAAAAAAGAATGTTTGCTTCTGAGTGAGGAGGACTCACTTTTGCTTCTGTGAGGACATGTCTTGCAAATAACACTTGGCAGCTGTTGTTGGCTTCCTTTTAATTGTACTAACAAGAGCTTGGTGATTTATGTATACTACAAGCTTACACCTCAAAAGAGTTCCAGAATGGGTGGCAGTGCAAGCCTTTAATAAATTAAACTGAATAAATGGAATCATTTATAATCTAATGTGCCTGCTACCATATATTGAAGTGGTGACTGAAAAGTGGGCTTATGTACAGTTTGTGGTGTATGTGTTAATGATGTAATTTTAGTATTTCAATTCAGTCCTTTATTAGGCTGGTGTTTTGCACCCTTTTTCAAGAATAAAATTGTACTAAAATTTTATGCAAGATGGTACTGTAACATTCCATATTGTCTGTAACCAGCCTTTGTAAACAAAGGGAGATGATATACTTGTGTATACAATAAATGGTACAGTTCTGTATAAAATAGTTGCATTTATTATTTAAAATTTTTAAATATTGATAATGCTAAATGCTTGAGAGGATATGTATTTATTATGAATATAAAATTGTGTGCTTACATATTTACTTATTTTTTTGATTAGCAGATATACTCATCACATGATCATGCAATTTACTTTGTGTTCGTTTTGAGTGTATTTACAATGGTTATGAAGCATCTGACTAGTAAGTTCATAGGAAGACTGTGGCAAATAGAGATTTGCTGATTTAAAATTTTGAAGTGTTTGAAATAGTGATTTAATTTAACATGTTGAAATATTGTAGCATTATGACTCCATACCTCATTTCTTTAAATATCTCTTGCCAATTTTGCTTTATCTATTCATTTTTGTATTTTCCCTCTGGATTTTAAATAGTATTTCTTCTGATGCTTACCCTCACTCCCCACTGTCTGAATTACAACCCAACCAGGTTGATTTAAAATATCTTAAAATATTTTGAACTTTTGATTATACCAAATTTTATTCATTTCAGTTATCTTCACTGATTCATCTCAACGGGGGATATTAATTCTGTGCTAAACTTTAAGTAGAAAATGTATGTGTCTTATAAAATAAGAAGTGTATTTTTGGAGATAGTCATTGCATTTAGAAGTGCAGTAAACTTTCTGTTGTGGAGTAGAATGCTCCTTTGTTCTAAGTTTTGAGGAAAGTACTCTTAAGTACTTTTACTGTTTCTTTTTTTTTTTAGAAAAAGTATTGATTTATGTCCTGGCTGAATATACTTTTTATTTTATGCATTATGGTAATGTGGTGTTTCTTAGTTCAAATATTCATTGATTGGAAGAGATAATAATGTTTAATGCAATGATTATTTGTAAGAATCGCAAATGGCATTAATGTGCTAAAATTCTTTCATTTTAATAGATTTTATACATTTTTTATTCATCTAATCAAATCATAAAGCTGGTAGAATTTATAAATATTGAGTAATGGATTTCATAGAAATTTGGGGCTCTTGTTAAAAAATTTTCACATTGTCATTCTCTTACACCATACCTAGGGACATAAAAATAGTGTTGGGATAGGTAGAAGATGTTTTAGTATGATTATTTTATGAACTTTTAAAATTCCATCTTAACTTTATATAATAGATTACATTTCTTAAGTTCTGTGATGTGATGTTTTTCCTTGAAAGTTAAAGAAAAACCATTTAAGCAGAATTTACTTACCTTATTCTGCCTTTAAGTATGGCAAATTTAAAAGTAGGAAATCAGTATATTGTGTTAATGTAAATTCTTAACTTATATATTTCAGCAGCTTCCTGGAAAAAATGTACAAATATAGTCAAAATCGGTATTTGGATGTCATCATGCTAAAAGTAAATCATTTTGAAAAACAACTTCAAAATGAACTGAATCACATGGATCACCTAACAAAAGTTAAAATGTGAATTTTATTTCTAAATTAGGATTCTGCTAGACTTAACTTGGTAGGAACGTGTTGCACAAACCCAGTTAACCACATTGTAAGTTTTAAAAGTGCATGAAATGATCACCAAATACTCTTTCTAAGTGTCTCTTTTGAAATGCACAAAACATCAGGAGGGGTTAATAAATTAAGCCATTAACACCTGAATTTTAATTTCTTTCAACAATAACAAACTTGCTTAAAGAGAACTGCTTTGCTGGGGCTTCCAAAAGGAAGATGCCCAAATCTCCCACTTTATAGCCCTTCTATTGAGTATTCATTTTTAAAATGAGGAGAGTTTGAGCTAGATGATCTCTAACAATTTGAATTTATGATTGTGTTTTTATGGGGGAATATCACTAAATGACCTCTGTAATTCATGTGTTAAGCACAATTTCTGAACTCTCATATGGTCAGTTATCAATTTTTCTGCATAATTAGTGTTTAGAGTTTTTTTTCTTTTTGACAATAGATGGATATTTTTTCACCAAAAAACTTACATAGCACATATTCACCATTCTCTTACCCATCTTATAGATGACAGAACAACTATTAAACACTCTTTCTGATATTGCTTACAAAAGGTGAAACAAATTACAGAAGCCCTCCTTTTCCCTGCTTTACCATTGCTGCCAAAAAAGGAAGCAGGGACAATGTAAAACACTATCATTTAATTCAGATTCTTTTTTTTTTTAACCCTTACCTTCTGTCATGATATCAGTTCCATTTCAGAAGAGTATTGAGGGCTAGGCATTTGGGGTTAAGTGGCTTGTCCAAGATCACACAGGTAGGAAGTGTCTTAATTCAGATTCTTAAAATTTCTTCTACTTGCTGTCCAAAGAAGAGAAAAATTGTACAGAAGAAAAGGCAAAAAAAAAATCATCAAAGATGTATAACCTAAAAAAACTTGGTCCTACAGCAAGAGCTAGGGCTAACAGATCTACTGGTTGAGTGCTGCAGATATTCACATAATCTTATGAGACCTAGAAGGTGGCTTCCAGCACACTGAGTGCTCCTTTTGTGGAAGATTTATGGTTGAGCATGAACAGGAGCCCGATAAGAGAAACAAGCATGGGTGAGTTGTGAGCTACACCACAGTAATAAGTATTGAAATTTGTGAGATTACAAATCCACTGAAGTATTCCTTAAAATCACTGCTAGCTTTTAAAAAAATAATAATTCTAGTATATGTAAGCCCTTATTATTAACATTTATTTTTATACTTTTGAGTAATTAAGAATAGAGAGGAATTAAAAAGAAAGTAAAACATCAATCCCTTGCTTTTGAGTTGTATGGAATCAAATAACATATTTACAGATTGTCTTGTTGAAGGATCATTTAAGTCATTCTGCTTTCCTTCCATAAGTGGACTGAGTTTAAAAGATTGACCTGTGATTTCATTGGTACAGGAAACTCTCAGGAAAGAAACTTATTCTACCTGTGCAACGCAGCACCTTCTCTTCAGTTTTTAATCTGAGTTGCCTGAAGCACTGAGTTGAAGTGACTTTATCAGGGTCACACCGCCAGTATGTATGTTTTACAAGAGGAACCAGACAAGGAGTGTGGATGAATGGGGTAGCAGTAATTCATCATCGTGATTTAAAAATCAAAAAATCTCCAAAAGCACATGTCATACTGATGTGTTGTGATTTTTTTTCTTTGTTCAAGAGATAGAATGAGGGGCAGGAGTCATCATTATTGTTATAACTGAAACCAAATATGGTAGAGCCAGATGATGGCCACAATCCTGCCCTAACCCTCTACTTTTCCTAGGGATCCCATTGTATCTGTTGGTAGTTGGAATCACTATTGCTAACAGCAGATGCAAATTTCTTTGGGAGCCTGCCCACATGGGTGCTAGCAGTGGCAGTTTGAGGTCTATTGTGTGAATCAAGTAATCTACCCAAGACTGATGTACAGGCTTAAAACTGAATTGGGGATCCTTATGGAGAGCTATACAGCTACTCCTGATAGAATTAGCCACATTTCTCAAGTTTTGAAGGATATGTTTGTAACTGAAGCTGTGGTGCCATATAAAGAAGACTGTTGTACCAAGATTAAAGTACAATATTGTTTTATGACTGTCTACTACTAGAGCAACTTATTTGTATGAAATAAGGATTAACATCATTATGAAGTATCTTTATAGGATGGAACAAACAAATGTATTACTATATCCAAATGACTCAAAACATTTCCTTATGACAGGGAAATTGTTATGTTTTCAATTTGAGAGTCAAGGGATTTTATAGATTAGAAAACTAAGGTAAAATAGTATAGTTGTACTTCTGTGTGATGAATGTGTTCATGAAAATTAACAAATAATTTTTAATAATAAAATCATATTTTAACTATATTAGGGCAAATGGTTTTTTTTTAAGAAAATGTGTGATGAATTCTTTTGTAATGAGTCAAAATTTGTCATCATCCCTCCTTCCTCCCACTTCATGAGATTATAAATCTAGAAGAAACATCAAAAGCCATCCAGTCCATCTCCCTAATTTTATATGTGAGAAACTAAGGCCCCAAGAAGTTATGACTTGTTCAAGGTTATACAAGAATTATCAAAAGAAGGATTCAAACCCAACTCCTTTAATTTAAAATCCACAGATACTTCCATTATATCATGTTCTCAATTATGTGACTTTAAAAATTTGCATATCTCATTTTCTTAAAGCAAAGTATATCTGAAGTGATTTGAACATGGTGACAGAGTGATTTTATTGTGGAGTAAATAAAATCTAGAACTTTCAACTCATACATTTTCTGTCCATAATTCCAAAACTGAGCAGAATGTGATTGTTTCATGTTTTTAGATAAGGAGTGATTTTTGATACCACCTATATTAGTCGTTTATTGTTTGATTTTTTTGTTATCTATTATTAGAAACATTTCCTCATTTCCACTTCTTTCCTTTCCCTCCCATACCAAACTTCTTCATCCTCTCTTTCATTATACTTCCATTTCCTTCATGCTTTCCTTCCTTTTACCTCTTATTCCCCTATCCCTTTTTCATTTCTCTCTCCTTCACTATTTCAGTTCTTGTGATTTCACCCTTCTACAATTCATAAGAAATATATTTTGCAATGAAGGCATCTTAGCTAAATATATTTAAGTAGCAACAAGTGCATATACTAATGCCACTGCTGCTTTTCTGCAGGTATGTTGTGGCCTGGCACAGTCTCTTGTTTGTAGGAGCAAAAAAACTGTAACCATCTCTTCCTCCTTAAAGAAGAGTCAATTGCCAAAACTATCCATTGCATTATTTCATTTGTTTCTGAGACCTAGTACCAAATTGAATGAATTTGCTCTTCTCTCTTTTAATCCCAATCTTAATTTAAGGCTATTTATGAAGCTCTCAGCTTTCTATACAGTATTGATTTTCCCTTAGGATCACAAAATTCTCTACAAGGTACCTTAGAAGTTATCTAGTCTAACCTGTACCTAAGCAAGAATCTCCTGTTATTCTAATTTTACGTTCTGGGTCAGCACAAAATAAGTCTAATCCTTCTTCAGAGGACATCTAGGCAGCTCAGTGGAATCAGAGCCAGGGGTTCAAATCTGACCTCAGATACTTTTTAGCCATGTGACCGTAGGCAAGTCATTTAATTCCCTTTTCCTAACCCTTACCACTTTCATGCCTTGGATACATGGTATTGATTGTAAGATGGAAGGTAAGAAAAAGAACAAAACCAATGTGGTTGATAGATTGGAAAGAGCATTGGTTTTGGAGTCAGAGCATCTAAATTGAAATCCTTCCTTTGATATTTAACTGCCTAAATGCAATTTAAACATTGAGTATTTGAGATGTTGTCTGATTAAGGTAGAGTAACTTCCCTTGTTCCAAACCCTGTGCCTAAGGTAATGAATTAGATTTTTAGCTGCTATCACACACTGTTGACTCAGATCAAGCTTTCATTCTGCCCAGACCCCTAAATCTCTTTCAGATGAACTACTAATTAGCTGTGACTTCCCCATCCTATACTTAAACAATTAAATTTTTGAGCCCAAATAAGACCTATTTATCCCTAATAAATTTAATTATGTTATTTTCAGCCTATAGCACTTGCCTGTCAAGGTGTTTTTGGAAACCAGCTCTTGTCATTCAGCATTCTATCACTCCAAGGTTTGTGTAATCTATAAATGTGCTAAATACGCCATCTGTGCCTTCAAGTCATCAGTGGACTTTTTTTAATAGTTTAAGGCCCAGAACAAAGCCATGGGATGCTGCTTTCCTAAACTTTCCTAAACTTCCCTGCAAGTTTAGGCTGATTGATTTGGGTACTCTCTCAGTCCAGTCATACTGATAGTTCTGAATCCACCAAACTCAGTTGTGATCTAGTCTACTTCTTTCTACATCTGACTTCCAGGATAATGAAAGGGATTTCCATGTTCAGGGAAACCTTAGACCATATTCTTTTTTTTTTTTTTAATTAGATGATTTTGAATAATTTTCCTTGGTTACAAGACTCATGTTCCTTCCCTCCCCTTCCCCCAGCCCCCTCCTGTATATGATGCACAACTCCACTGGGTTTAACATGTGCCATCGATCAAGACCTATTTCCTTATTATTAGTATTTGCACTAGGGTGATCTTTTAGAGTCTACTTTCCCAGTCATAGCCCCACCGCCATCAAGTGGTTGTTTTTCTTCTGTGTTTCTACTCCCACAGTTCTTCGTCTGGATGTGGATAGTCCTTGAGAATTGTCCTGGATCATTGCATTGCCACTAGTAGAGAAGTCCATTACATTCTATTGTACCACAGTGTATCAGTCTCTGTGTACAATGTTATCCTGGTTCTGCTTCTTTCGCTCTGCATCACTTCCTGGAGGTCATTCCAGTCTCCATGGAATTCCTCCACTTTATTATTCCTTTGAGCACAATAGTATTCCATCACCAACATATACCACAATTTGTTCAGCCATTCCCCAATTGAAGGGCATCCCCTCATTTTCCAATTTTTGGCCACCACAAAGAGTGCAGCCATGAATATTCTTGCACAAGTCTTTTTCCTTATTATCTCTTTGGGGTACAAACCCAGCAGTGCTATGGCTGGATCAAAGGGCAGACAGTCTTTCAGTGCCCTTTGGGCATAGTTCCAAATTGCCTTCCAGAATGGTTGGATCAGTTCACAGCTCTACCAGCAATGCATTAATGTCCCAATTTTGCCACATCCCCTCCAGCATTCATTACTTTCCTTTGCTGTCATGTTGGAACATTCTTGACAATTTAATGAAATATCAAAAAGGAAAGGATGTTGGGCAGTTATAATCTGTTTTTGGTGAACCTATATGCTATCTTTTTGTGATCCTTCAAAATGTTCAGAAATCACCTTTAATAATGTTCTCAGAATTTTCCAGAAATCTAAGATAACTCTAGCACCTTATTGTTTGAAGTCTACTCTCTTCCCTTAAAAGAAAATTAGGACATTGCCTGACCTTCCTATGCCACTTCTTCCATTCTCTCTTATTTATTTACTGATTATACCTGAAGATATTATCTTCTATGTTTGGGTCATTTGAAATCATTAAACATTCTCATGCCACCTCTTTCTTCTCTTAGGTTGAATTTCACTTCTCTGCTAAACATTTTTAGTCAATAAGAAAATTCCCCAAACTCAGTCTCATTGGTAGATACAGGAAGAGCTGAAATGTTCTAACTTTTCTCAAATATCTGTTGTTATCTCATCTACACCTTGAATTATTCTCACTCTTCTTTGATCTTCCTTTTAACCATAACATTTTTGTTGCTTTGATTTGTTTCAGTCCCATCCAACATTTTGTGACTCCAATTGGAGTTTTCTTGGAAAAGATACTGGAGTGATTTGCCATTTCCTTCTCCAGCTCATTTTACAGATGAAAAAACTGAGGCAAATGGTTCAGTGTCTGCAGCCAGATTTGAACTCAAGAAGATGAGTTTTCTTGACTTCAGGTTCAGCACACTAGCTGCCCCTAATCCTAACCTAATGTAGTTGATTTTAAAATACTCCTTTGTTCTAGGAATTCTTGGACAGTCTCTGCTTTCCTGTTCCGGATACTGTTTATAAAAGATTGTTTAAGTCCTTTGTATTTAAACTAGGTTACTTTTCCTCCTCTCTACATCCCTTTTTCAAATCTCATATGGGGTTCCTGCTTGTCCACATCTGTATCTGTGGACAGCTCCCTTTTTTCTACCTCAGAATTGTTTTATGAAAGATTTCTCTTTCTTCTTGAGCCTACTTCCCATTTTCATTTTAGGCTCTCTGTTATCTCAGAGTCCTCAAACCAATTAAGAATTCTCTATGGTGTGGATGAGTGAAAAGTTTACATTAGTTCAGTTTATACAGCACTTCACAGAGTACTTTCTTCTAAGCCTTTAGATTATTACACCCATGTGGGAATGGGCTTAGAAAAGTCAATTGACAGCCACGACATGGTTAATAAGCTCAGGTCCAAATCTAAGATTGATTTAGAACTGGAAAGGACCTTAGAAATCATCAAGTTCAACTCCTTTATTTTACAGCTGAGGAAACCAGGGCAAAGAAAGATGAAATTACTTTCCTAAAACCCCAGAGAAAGAAAGGGTCAGAGCCAGGCCTTTTGTATTCTGACTAAATCCAGTGCTCTTTGCACTACATCTTGTTGCCTCAAACATAAAAATACAACACTTATAGGAAACTATTTGAAATTTATTTTTAAAAGGATTTTAAAGCATGCTTAAAATTTTTAGTAGTCTGTCATTAATCTATTGTTTTCAGCTTTTCCTCTTCTGTTTCACAGCAACATATTTTTATGGAAAACCTAACACTCAGAGGCAACTAGGTGATTCCGTGGACTGAGAGCCAAATGTGACCTCGGACACTTTCTAGCTGTGTAATCCTGGACAAGTCACTTAATTCCCATTGCCTATTGATTCTAAGACAGAAGGTAAGGGGAAAGAAAGAAGAGGGGGAAAGAAAAAGAAACTAGCATTTGGCAGTTTTTTTATTCAGTCTTCCTAGTGTATATTTTATACATACATACTCAGCCCTAGAAATGATATCAGCTGGATCAACTGGAAAATGAATTTTTCTTAAATACTCTGTGGAACTAATTCTATCTCCTCAGATAAAGAAAACAGTAGTATTGCATCCCTGAATTTTGATACCTTTTTCATTTGCTACAAATATGGTCACATCATTTTAAGCTAATTCAGTAAATGGTATAAGCATGAAGTACTGATTTGTACTATTACCTAGAAAATCATTTCAACATATTAGGCAACAGCTTCCCTCTGCGAAGTTTTACTAGATAAGTGAAAAATACGCCTTTTTTTTTTTAACATAAAGGAAGCAATAAAATTCTAGTTTGTAGATTTAGCTGAGTAGAGTATTACTTGCTCTCTTGGTTTTATCTCAAAAACCATAGTTTTGCAACAGAATTTATGATCGTTTCTTAAGCCTGTTCCCATACTGGGAAGAGTATAGATGTCTGGCATGAGCATATGCATTTATTACCTTTTTATAAGAATTTTCCTTAGCTATCAACAGAGCCCTGAGAACAAAATAAAAGATAAACATGGCCAAATTGTTATGCTTTTCTACTTAATTTTTTTTTTATAATGTATATCAGCTATATATTGTGATCATGTTTCCATGGCCTTAGACCCAAATTTTTTCTTTTAGTATAATTTCATTGAAAGTTGTGTAGTCTTTATAAGTAGGATAAACTATCATGAATTGCTATTATCTTTAGTTACCACTCTTCATATTCCTTAAGAATATTTAATTATATTCCACAAATCATGATTCCTCATACTGCATAATCAAATCTATTTTTAACATTTTTTCTTGGTTATCCTAAGTCAAGTATCAGTAATTTTATCACTCAGAACTGAATTCAGCAGTGTTGATCATAACTCTTCTATCATGAGCCTATGATAAATTGTGGTTTTAACACATAATAAAATATTTCATCACAGATTTAGAGCTGAATGAGACCATTTAGAACAATCTCTCTTTATACATAAAGAAACAGACCTAGAGAGATCATTTGAGTTGCCTGTAGTCACACAGTTAATAAGTGTAAGAGACAGAACTCAAACCCACATCTTATTTCCAAGCCAAGCACTATCCACTGTGTTATGTCATGCTGCCTCTCCTAAAAATACAGTAAAAATCATTCTTTAGAAGACCTGTTTTTTCTCTAATAAGCTTTTTGTTTTCAGTGGATTTATCCTCTTTAATCAAGTAAAATAAATTTTGTAGCTATGTCATGACCAACTGTATTAGAGTTCATGAAATTAGAAATTTATAAAAATTTCCCATACCAATGATTAGGAATAATTAGAATCTAAAGCAGAAGAACATTATTAAATGAAAGGAGGAAAGTTACCGACAAGATTATTTGGTTGAAACTACTTACTGTTTTAAAACTGTTTTTGAAACTGTTTTAAAAGGAAAACAGAATTGGGACTTTGTAGTAGATAAAGTAAAATTTTAATCCTCACATGGACTGAACCAAATCAAAGAAATGTTTGCTAAATGGCTGCTGTGGGTAGGACACTGCAAAGCTTCAGAGTTGATCACTTTTGAATAATTTTGTTTGGGAAACAAGTTCAAGACAATCCATTATGCATTATTTCTTTAGGGAAACTAATGCTAGGCATTAGGGAAGTCTATTTTGCATAATTTCTTTTAAAGAATTCAATTTTTTTTTTTAATTAAACCCGTACCTTCCATCTTGGAATCAATACTGTGTATTGGTTCCAGGACAGAAGAGTGGTAAGGGCTAGGCAATGGGAGGTTAAGTGATTTGACCAGAGTCACACAGCTGGGAAGTGTCTGAGGCCAGATTTGAACCCTGGACCTCTCGTCTCTAGGCCTGGTTCTCAATCCACTGAGATACCCAGCTGCCCCTGAGAATTCAGTATTCTTAAAATGGACAGAGATTGGGGGACAGAGGACCTCAGCTCCAGTTCTTGAACAACTATTTACCACCTCTATGATGTTGAGCTAGTCTTCAATTCTTTGGGGCTTGCTATAAATAGGGCTTATATAAAATGAAGTGATAGGATTAGATGGCTTTTAAGGTCCACCTCTAAATCTTTGATTGTGTGTTTTATGACACAATGAAGTTGTTGTCTGTAACTGATGCCAGATCATCTTTTAAAAGCAAAGACCAAAATTAATGTGACCACATGTGAAAAAATAAAAATGAGAAAAAGATATTGTATGCAACTAAAACAACTTTAACTTAACCTATTTAATAATAATGCTGAAAAGGAAAAATAGGTCAAGAATTATTAAGCGCCTACTGTGTGCCAGGCATAGTTATGAGCTTTGGTGATACTAAGAAAGGCAAAAAGAGTCCTTGTCCTTAAGAAGTACATATAAACAATATATATACAGGACTTGGACACAGTCCTGGAGAGGAGGAGGACCTAAGAAGACTTCTTGCAGAAGGTGAACTTTTACTGAGACTCAAAGGAAGCCAGGAGCCAGCAACACAAAGAAAAATAATTCTAAGGCTGGAATTGACAGATGGAGCATTTTCTTTGAGGAACAGCAAGGAGACCAGTGTTACTGGATCATGAAATAGATGGGAGAGAGGCATAAGGGGCAAGAAATTTGGAGAATTAGGAGAAAGAGATCAGGTTATGAAAGGTCTTAGAAGCCAAACATGGGATTTCCATTTGATCCTGGCCATGAGAGGGGGCCGTGGAGGTTATCACATTGGGGAGGGGTATGCGGCCTGCCATCCCTGCACTTCAGGAAGACGCAAGACAAGGTCGAGGGAGAAGAAGTTGAGACTCATAACTGTACTGATGATGATTGAATTCATGAGATCACCAAGAGAAACGGCATGGAGGGAGATGAGGGCAGACCCCCTTGGACAGCCAGCACATGGACTTGATCCAACAAAAGAGACTAAAAAGGATCCTTCACACACTTGGGACCAAGAGAAAAAAAGAGTACCAAGATAGTGTCGAACGTTATAGAGAAGTCAAGAAGGATGAAAATTGAAAAAAGACCATTGAATGTAGCAATGAAGGGATCCCTAGTAACTGGAGAGAATTAAGGAAGGAGAGGACAACCGCATTCACCACAGAAAGCTTTTCCAAGGAGTTTAGCCGAGAAAAAACAATAGGGAGGTAGGAAATAGCTCACAGAGACAGACCTATGAAATAAGAGTTTCTCAAGGCTGAGGCAGTGTGTCAGGGAAGCAGCCAGCAGATGGGGAGATGGAAGAATAGTGAGGGGTGGTGATCCAGAAAAGAGGAGACAGAATGAAATCGTTTGTACTTGGGCCACTTCTCTGTATGAGATTAGGGTGAAAGGAAATGTAAGGGAAGGCATCGCAGTAATGTGATATGCGGAAGATGGACTTGGGCAGCACATTTTGTCGGGAGAAGTCACAAGAATTTCATTCAGAAGTTTAAACTACTGTCAATCAGTTTCTATAGGGAGGAGCCCAGAAAACACCTTTATTCAGCTGAAAAGAAACAGGGTAGCCAAAGGCCACCCCATGAGTTTGTAATGTAATATCATTTTTTTATTAAACCCTTGCCTTCTGTCTTGGAGTCAATACTGTATGTTAGATCCAAGGCAGAAGAGTGGTAAGGGCTAGGCAATGGGGGTTAAGTGACTTGCCCAGGGTCACACTGCTGAGAAGTATCTGAGGCCAGATTTGAACCTAGGACCTCCCGTCTCTAGGCCTGGCTCTTAATCCACTGAGCCACCCAGTTGCCCCCTGTATTTTCATTTGTTAGAGCTTACAAATAAGAATTATATTCCTTTCCAAAGCAGCATCTTAATAGAGAGACACCCAATTTTAAGAAGTCAACCCAAGGCTATTTAAGGGTGACCCTGGAAAGAGAACAGACAGAAGATGGAAAATATATTTTTATATAATCTCTTCTAACCATGAAGAACGGTAGAGCCACTACATTTGGACTGTCACAAACAAGTTCAGGTATGTTGTATGAAGAATTCAAAATGGCACTAAGAAAACCAAATATATCAAAAATTCAGGTGGACTGGACTAATATACAAAGTAGAGGGTCCTGCAAGTTTTTAAGAGAGTGATTTTCATTGTATCTACAGGAAAAGAAGCTACTAAATAGTGGGGAAAACCTCTTCAAAAAAAGGCAGCTAACCAAGAAAACAGAAATAAAATTATATGCTTATTTTCCCATATAGTTTTTAAAAATTGAGACTAATCTCCACATGCACACAAATGTGAAAGTATTAGAAGGCAACTGGCTGATTTCAAAAAAAGCTTTCCAATTTGTCCAAAAGATATAGTAAATATCCTACTGTTCTTATTGTCTATTTATCATAGAAAAGCTTTTTATTCAGTTGACCAAAATGCTGCCTTAAGGCTCCACTACAAACAGGTATCTCCCTAACTGTCCACATAAACAAAAACCAAATGGGCAATAAATGCCTGTTCTCCAGACTATGAGAAAGCTTGTGTGTGTGGTGTGTGGTGTGTGTGTGTGTGTGTGTGTGTGTGTGTGTGTGTGTGTGTGTGTGTGTGTGTGTGTGTGTGTGTGACACAGCAAATGGACAGATAAGAGGGAAATTACATTGGTGAAATGGAAACATTTTTAAAATGAACTCGGGCTTGGGACTATCTTTTAATGCTATATTCTTTTGATGTTTAATTCCATTCAGGTTCACAATATTTAAGCTACTACTATGCACTGTGCTAAACACTGGAGATACAAAGACACAAATAAAACCTCTCCTGCCCTCCAGAAACTTACTATTCTGCTGGAAGTGAAGAGATCAGGATTGGAGGAACTGGAGAATCAGGACAAGCCTGTCTTATCATTTTATGCTCCTAGGAAGTGTCCTTTGAAAGCAGAGTTCAGATGGAGGAGTAGTCAGAAATAGGGTTGTGTAACTATTTAGGCTACATTTTGTATAAAGTGTTAGTAGCTTGAAGAATGAATTAAAGTGAGGAAAGCCTAGAGGCAAGAAACTTTTTGCAGTCTAAGGCATTTACTTGATGGAGTCTAGAGAGTAAGCATATTGAGGTGAATATAAGAGACATTACAAAAGAATGGACAAGACCTGGTGTCTGATTTGATATGGGCCAAGGAAGGAAAAAGACTAGTCAGAGATGACTTGGAATTTCAAAGACTAGGTCGTTGAGCGTATGATTATGCAAGTGACCCATGGAAATCCAAGTTGGAGGAATATATAGGTCAAAGAAAGGAGAGACTTTTTCATTTGTGTATGTGTTGTTTTTTTGAGGAATAAAGATGGAAGATAGTGACTTTGGTTTGGGATATAATTGCTTAAAGTGACAGGAAAATATCTTAAGTGGAAATATAATATTAAATTTATAAAAAGGGACGTATTTTGTACTAAATATTTGAGGAAGTAATCATTTGAGCAGTAATGGAAAAAAGTCCTGAGGCTGAGCCTAAACCTGGCCTCCCTACAACCTCCACTCATTGCTTCTAATTCTGCCTTTTTGAACCAGGCAGAACATAGACTAATCTTTTCTCATGTATGAAGACCCTTCAGATATTTGAAGATTGTTACTATACCTTCTCCCCACTGAGCTATATATCCTCAGATCCTTTAGTCTACTCTCATATGGAATGATCTGAAGGTCCCTGTCCATATAAGGAATCCTCTTTGGAATGCTTACCAGTTTTATCAGTGCCTTTCCTAAAGTGTAGGACCCAGAATTGAATATCTGGTCAGGGAAAAGTACCACAAAATAGTCTCAGTGCCTCTCAAAGAAATCTAAGGTCACACTTGCTTTTTTGGCTGCTTAACTCATTGAGTTTGCAATTCCACTCAAACTACAGATCTTTTCCAAAATGTTTGCATTCATTTCTTATGTTGTACTTGGGAAGCTAAATTTCTTTAACCCAAATAGAAGGCTTCACATTTGTCCCTATGTAGTCACATCTAATTTGCTTAGGCCCAACATTTTAATTTGACTGTGTTGAGAATTTTTTTTAATAGTCCTATTCTGTCATCAAATGTATTACTACCTATTCCTCCTACCGTTGTGTCATTAATGTTCACTGAATTGAACTGAATTGAATGCATTTTAATCCCCATGTCATCAGTGCCCTTATCCAATTCACTGTTTAAAAATGTTAAATAGCACAAAGCCAGACACAGATCCTTAGGGCCTTCCATAAAAGACTGATTTTCAAGTTGATATCACACTATTAGTAACTATTCTTTCTGTTGGTCCATTCCAGTTCTGAAATCACAAAATTACTATCTTCTAGTAAACATTTCTCATCATAAGAATAGCATGAAAAATAACAAATACCTTGTTAATATTAAGATAAATTACACCTCTAGCATTTTCCTGATCTAATAAACATGCTGGGTGCTGAATTTCAAGGTACAAAGCATATCATCTTTAGTTGCTTTACCCCTGCGTAATCATAGTGCATCTCTTTTCTGTTTGTCCTTCATCACCTTGCAGGTTTCCATTTTTTCTCCTCAAAAGCTAAGTTGGCCAAAGATCTGTAGGTTTCCCCATCAGTCTCTCTAAACAACTGCCTGCCACTTCTTCCTCTGGTTTCTCATTGTGTCATTAACATTTTTTTCTTAAGAACTTGCCATCCCTCCTAGGGATTCTGACAGACCTCAGAATTTTTAATTCATGGGATCCTACATATCTTTTGTCTAAACTCTGAAATCTCTCAAAATATATTGTGCACATCAAACTCCATCAAGCTTTCCTTTCCTCACTTACAAAGATGAAGTGTTCAGATTCACCCAAGGATCCTATTATTTACCCTCCAGTCCCTTTTTGGTGAGAATCAGATCCAGAAAAGACATTCCTTTATTGGCTGCTCTCCATTTTAAAGGTTAAAATCTAGACAAGCCAAGAAACTATTAGTAGTCCTGCTTTTGACAAAGTGAGAGAGCAGATAATTGAATAATATCTCTATCATGCCTCTGTGCCAAGATTTGTGGTCTATTTTCCAAACTCCACAACTATTTCTTCTTTCTGTTTAGGTTTTCTATAGTATACTCTGATGACATACCAGTTTTGTTTTTGCTACCATTTATCTTCACTCAGAAGCTTTCCATCATCTTTCTGTCTTTCCCCCACTGTTTCCTGGATTTTCTCATATGGTTATATATTTCAATATACAATTATTAATATTTTCCCCTCCCTTTTTAGCTATCCAATTCCATGTGAATAAGGTATACTCTTTCTTAACCATATTTCTGTTGTGGGACTCTCCCCTGCAAGTGTCAGTAATATCTACTGTCAGGTCAAATTCCCTCCTCACATCGGTAGTTCTGTTTCACCTTTGCCACGAATATTATGCGTCTTTAATGATGCCTCAAGTTGTATTAACTTTATTGGTAGCTACATCATCTCCTGGACTTTGTATCTATTTTATATTTGCTTTTCTGTTTATGCAGTGTTTTTCTCTCAGAAGAATGATAGCTAATATTTAATTAGTGTCCACCATGTGCCAAGCATTGTCTTACATGTTTACAAATATTTCATCTGATCCTTACAATAACCCAGTCAGATAGAAACTGTTAAACCCCTTTTTTATTAGAAAGAGAAAAATCTAATAATTTGTATCTGCAGTGCCAATGCATATAGTAAGTGCTTAATAAATGCTTGTCAAATTGAACTGATTCATATTGAACTTAAAGTTCAATAGAATGCCCATGTCTTTTTTACAGGAACTATTTTCTAGCCACATTTCTTCTATCCTCTATTTACAGAGTAAACTTCTTGAACTCTGGTCCAGGTTTTTCTGTTCCTCCTTTAAAATGTGTATTTTCTCATTTCCATCAGGGGTAGATAGTCTTGATAAGTCTCTAGAACATTCCTATAGAAGTTTTGGAGATAGGAGAAAGTAGTCAAATGAGTTGGTCATTGCTAATGGCTTCTTAATATGTTTTTAAGAATATCAACTGTGATTACATATTGTTTGGAATTGACCAGTTTTCAAGACATCTTGGAAACTGATCCATGAATAAGCATTCATTCAGAAGTGCCTTGTCTCCATCTTTGTTTTTTTTCCATGTTTGCTTAGTCCAGTAGCCCCACCCAACTTTATCTCCATAAATTTCATTTCTACTTTTGGGAGAATCCAAATGTGATGGCTTGACTATCATCATTGACAAGAAGGGCTGCTAAAATGCTTCCAAATCTGTTCCATTTTCCATTTATTTTTTCCTTCCAGGTTCATCTGGAATGCTCTTGCTATTATAATTTGGCATAACTATGTCTGATGACAAACTTTCTGCCCCCTTATTTCCATATACTATTTTGTGATGTAATACTATCTTCTGTCATCCTTTTCCTTATTTTGCAAATGAATTTGTACTCTCAAGTCTGTGTTGCCCTTGGCTGCCAGTCTCTAAACTTGGCAGAGTTCAAAAGTTTGCTGGCTTAGGCAGTTTCTAAGTAATTTTGGCTTTGTTAGTGTACTAACTGCTTTGGTACAGAGGAAAGAGCACAGGCTTTGGAGTCAGAGAGCCTGGGTTTCAATTCTGGCCCTTATTGTTTGTTAACTTGAGGGAAATCACTGCTCTTGGCCTTGGATTTTTCACCTTTAAAATGAGAGAAGTCTCTAAGCCTTATTCAACTCTAAATATGATCTCATGAAGCTTGTTTTTAAAATAGTGATAACCAATGACTGATTTAATCTTTACCTCTCAATATTCTTAGAGTTAATTTGTTTAAAGAGATGAGGTTTGCACTGTTGTAATTGTCCATTTTTACTTTTTGTTTTAGTTCAATGTTAATTCTGGCTCCTTGAACATAGACAGCTAATAAAAAATTGTTTCTACAATAATAACTAATCCTTTGCTAGTAATATGTCAGTTTCAATTTTTGTGCTGGAATTTTGTTGTCACCATTTGCAGAGCCTTCCCATAACTCTCAGCCTAAAGAAAATGTTTTTAATGATAAACTGACCTTGAAGCTTTGGAGTAGCCCACAAGTGTCTTTGGCCTCTCATTTCCTAATCCTACTTTTCTAATATTCTCTCCTTTTGCTTATTGTTTTTCTTTTATTTATTTTGTTTCCTTATTATTCATTTTTAAGTGAATAATCTTAAGAAAAAAACCAAACCCCCAAAACATGTGCCCAAATAATTGAAAAATCATCTGCTTTCAAATTCCAATAGTTCTTTCTCTGAAGGTGGAGGGCATTCTTTGTCATATTCTGCTTATCTTTGGAATCAAAGACAAGAAGTATGAAATTTAGGTAAGTTATGGAAAGCACTTTGTAACCATAAAACTCTATTAAAAAAGAAGTATTTTCCTGACAAAATGTCAAGTCAAATGAAGTGCAAGGAGTTCAATTATTACAGTGCCATTTGACAGATGGGAAAATAAGCTTAGAAAGGTTTAAGTGAATGAATGAAGCTTTTATTTATTAAATACTGTGTGCAAAGCACAATGAATAAAGATAGAAAAATATGTCATTGCTCTCTAATGGAAGAAACATTTAGCATTAAGGTGGAAAGGTTCCAGGATCCTAGGGTTGCAGAAGTAAAGCACCAAGTCATGCCTCTTTAATGTCATATTTATGGGGGGGAAAAAAACACAAAACCATTATTTTCTGATTTAAACTAATTGAAGTAACTTGCCCAAGGTCACATCATTTTGAAATGGCAGAACCAAATGTCAGATCCAGTTCTGCAAAGTACACCTTGCCCTGTGTGGATAGAGTGCTAGATCTGGACCACTAGTGGTGAAACTTTGGACAAGTCATTTAACCCATCTAAGCCTCCATGTGATAAACCACCCTACCAAACTTAAGAGCCAAGTGAGGTTCAAATGGTATGGTGTGTAAGGTGCAGATATCACTAACCATTTATACTTTGTCAGATGTTTTTTTCTTGCCTTTATATAAGATATTTTCCTTTTCTCTTTTTTTTATTATTAAAAATTAGTTTCTTCAAATATTTATATTACAAGACTGACAAATGTGTCTTAAAGGGCAGGCACACACTAAATATGAATTCCTCCAATACATGTATTTTATATTCTTTCTTAAACGCATGGCATTTTCACAAGTTTGCATCATAAAATGTAGAAATCTACAAAGTGCATTTGTTCGCACTACTTCTTGACCAGATGTTTTTCTGGGTGTTTCAGCTAATCTGAAGGGCGATTCCAGCCTGCACAGCAGTCTCCTGTTCCATGCATGCCAAAATGCCGTATTTCTGGCTTGTGCTGGCAACCGGCCTATAGAGCATCATTCTGCCCAGTACTGGCCGCTCTTGCTAACAATTGCCGGGCTTTTCTTTCACCCGCTTTCTCCAATCTGATGTGGCCCGACCCTATCGTCTGCACCAAAGAGAAAGGGGAAAGGAAGGCATTCAACACTTAACATTTTTTAAAACAATTTTTTTTTTTAGATTTGTTTCAGTTAGTCAGGCATGGTCCTCAGATCTGGGTAAGAGCAGGGCAGTGGTCCGGCTTCGTTCCCGCCCCCTCCCTCCGTGGACTACACATCCCAGGAGCCCTTGCGCGGCCCGGCGAGGAGCCTGGGACGTGGAAGATGGCCATCTGCTTTCCCGCGAATTTTCTATTAAAAAAAGCGGCAGCAAGCGCCGCAGGGGCGAGTCGTGTCCCTCCTTCTCCTCCGAGGCCAGACCAAAATAAGCCAGAAGCTTCGGACTGCAGCCTTGCGGTCTGCCCCTCGCAACGTGCCCGCCGAGGCGGAGGCGAGCGCCGCCATCTTCTCTGCCGGCAGAGGCAGCGGGCAGCCTGGTGCCCCTCCCCAGCAGTGGACAGGGTGGCGGGGGCCCGTGGCCACGAGCGGCAGCACTTGGGTGACGTGGGGGTGCGGGTCCCCCGCGCTGCTCCCCCGCCTCTAGGGAACGCGATGGGGCGGGGCGGGCGTGGAGGGGAAGGATTGAGGCACGGCGGGGCCCCCGATGGAAGATGGCGGCGCCGGGAAGGGGGGAGGTGGCTGCGGGGCGGTCACGTGGTGGAGGCAGCGCGCGAGCCTCTCTTAAGTGATCTCTGTGGTGCGGCCGGACACACTGGAAGAGCGGCGCGCCGGAGTCCGCGTGGCGAAGCGGGAGCGCGAGCGGAATAAGCCGCTCGCTCCCCGCGGAGCAGTCGTTGCGTTTGTTTTCGATTTCACGAGCGTTTTCCTTTTCTCAGATGCTGGGATTTCCCCGAAGGGTAACGTCAGGCGGGGACCTACGGGTCCTGCCTCTGCCGGGCGCTCCCAGAGCCCGCCTGGGCGGCTGGAGTCGGAGCCAGTGAGCCCGCGCGGGTCGCCCCGGGGCCGCCCGACCTCCGACCCTTCGCCGGGCCCCTCCAGGCGCGGAGCGGAGCCGAGCCCCGGGCTGGGCGGGGTCGCCCTGCCGCAGCCACAGTCGCCGCCGTCTCGCCGCGGACCTTTGTGCCTGGGTCCCGCGCCCTTGGCCCATGGCGCCCCCGGCCCGCGCCGCTCCAACGTCCGCACCATGGCCCTGGCTGAGGTAGTAGTTTGTGCTGTTGGTCGGGTTGTGACATTGCCCGCTGTGGAGATAACTGCGCAAGCTACTGCCTTGCTAGTGCTGGTGATGATCAGCCGCGGGTGAAGACAATGGCCCGGGGAAATCCCCTTTGTTTGCGGGGGGTCGCCGCCGGGGGCCGCCTGCTCCTGGGGCGCTGCCGCGATCCCCGCGCGAGGGGCCGGGGGTGGGGTGGGGGCCAGTGTGCAGAGTGGGGGTGGGGAAAACGCGATGCATTCCCGAGTCTCGAGAAAGGGCCCGGGTGGGGCGGGGGGGGCGCTGGGGAGCTCGGAGCAGGAAGGACTGAGCTGGTGAAGCCACATTGTGCAAAGCCTGTTTCCAAAGTTAAAGCCGGCCTCGGCTCCTTTGAGCTTTCTGGTAGCCGGGAACAATTGGTCGGGGATGGATTGGCTTGTTCCAGGGTAAAGTGCCTGACCGGGTCATTCTCGTTCGGTCCGGGCATTAAAGGAAATCCTTCCTGCCCTTTTTGCGTTTGGTTTCTACTTTATCTGCATGGATTTTTATCTTGCTTTTTTCAGCATGTAAACTTGAAGTGATTTCAAGAAGCTGAAACATTGTGGGTTGTAACTCTAACTGCACTTAAATTTACGGATATAAACTGTATGGAACCTATTAAACATAAAATAAATTTCCCTTGTATTGAAAGTATTGTGATTTTTTTTTTAAGTCTAACTTATGGGGGCTCAAATTTTAAAACTAATTTAGTGGAGCGGTTTATTGGGGTGGTGCGTTCCGTCTTAGGGTCTGTGACTTTGAATCTCGATAAGCTTCATTTTGAATGTAGTGGAAACGGAGGAGCCCCTTAACTGCCAAAAGTGTATGTTAAAATTTTAACTCGCTGCAAAAGGGGAAAAAACCGCAATACAAATTGGGACCCTTGCTGAATACAACTTCCAACTTCCTAAATAAAGTTCTTGTAAATAAAAGAGAAGCTTCATTTCATAAGCTTATAGTTAGGTCAGCCGGGGGAAGGGAATAATTTGGTCTGGGCATTATGCCTAGAAAAGAAATATCCGTTGATTGTATCTTGTTTTAATAACTAAATGATTGGCTACATTACTACAGATTTGCTCTATTTAATAGCAGTGTGTTACATTTTATAGGGAAAAATACGTTTTTAATAGAATATTACATTTAAAAATTTTTCTCCCTCTTTATAGGATGGTTGTTTTGTTGTTTTTTTAAGCAAAGTTCTGAGTTAAAATTGATTAAGTAAATTGACTTCACCACGTTAGGGACGCTGTAGCCGTAAGAGAAACAATATTTTACAGCTCTACAGTTCCTTTACTCTTTAGCACCATCTCATTCAGAATAGAGGTGACCCTCCTGAAGTTAAGATAGTTTTGAAAACCTTTATGTTGTCTCCAGATAGGAAATATTAATGTGGGGTTCTCCAGTTTTGCTTTTTCTGATATTTCAGTAAAGTAACTTCCAAATTTTCACTTGACTTAATTGAGCATGTGATGTTGAACAAATGCAAAAATAGTATATCTTGGTCACAGCATTTAATTTTAAATTTCAAAATATATCACTAAATTGCAGAAGCAATATTCCAATTGCAGCCTTTCCTGTTTGTTTCATATGTAACAACTGCTAGCTATTATCCTCAGTATACTTGTTATACTATACCATATCCCGTCACCTCCAAGTCTCCTACCCTTGTTTAATATAACAAATGATATGTAGGGAATTTTGAAATGTGCCATTATAATAAGGTTTCTGGAGTAACTTAGAGAACTGTGTATCTTGTTTCATTTTTTTTAATGAAGTGCAATTTCAACCAAAAACCTTTTTGTAATTCCTATGGAAGCCATATTGGGCATATGACTGGAAGCAGAGATATGGAGGTAGTTTTAAATGCTTCCATTGTGAAGGCATTTTGGCCACATGAGGAAATACTTTTGCAAGTCTTAACATAAATCTACTTAGATTTATAAGTATTTATATATATATAGTATAGTATAGTAGATATAAATCTACTTAACATAGATTCTACTAAATGGTATAAGACCCAAAGATAAAAAGTTAGATTTCAGTGTTAACCCCTAATAGAGAAATGATATACAAATAGTTTCAAAGTAACTTTTAGAGAGGAATAGCTATATTTTGCCTCAAATTTTGAAAAAAAGATTTCTACAATATAATTTGTGCTTTACAAATAAAAGTGATGGTAATGTATAAGCATTTTTAAGGATTTAGAATTAAAAATTTTAGCACATCATAGCTGTTTTCTGGACAAGGGAAATAAAGTTGAATTTAAGAGCATTTGAAAAGGTTTTTTAAGACTGAATAATGAAATGCCTTAACTCCTGAAGTATTGAATACATTTCTTCCATCCCAGAAACCCAGGAAGGGTTCTTTGACTGTAGTTCTAACACACATTCCATGGCACTATACTGAATCACCATTGGTTCTTCCCTCAACATTCTTATCCAGATCTGTTGCCAAGACTTGTCAGAATCTTGCCAAACCTTAAGTCTCATGTGTCCCCCTTTTCTCCATTTCCACAGCCTATACCTTATTTCCAAGACTCATTTCGCCCGCCCCCCCACCGCACCCCCCATTCTATAAGCTGGCCTCCACCTGTCCTTCTGGTCTTAGTTCACATGACTACCCTTAATATACTGCTCCAATCACTCTAGAACATACATGCTTTTCATATATAGTACATCCCACTTTCTGGCTTTTCACAAGTGCACTCGCATGTGTCAAAGCATTCCATCTGCTTTGTAAGAAGCTCTTTAGCTTCCTTCAAAGCATAGTTCAGGTACCACCTACTTAGAAAAGACCTTTTATGAAACCCTTAATTATTAGCACTTCATTTCTTTGTACTTGTGTACAAATTATATTTATATCCACCACCCTAATAGGAATGTAAGTTCCTGTGAAGCAGCAATTGTTTCTTTTCTGTGGTTGTATCCCTAGAACTTCGCACAGTACCTTGTAGAGTAAGCATTTAAAATTGATTTCAGTCAACTACTTCTGCACCACACTATTCTTTATTCTCTCTTTACCTGGTCCCACTCAAATGAAATCTCAGAAAACATTGGTTAATGGGAGCAAAATCTTGAATCATTTCTACTCATTTCCCAATCTTAAATTTAGTTAGTGACAAGGTTGAGACGAGAAAAGCCTGTAATCATCAGAAGAGAATTAGACCAGGTTATGCCACCAAAGCAAAGAAGTAGAAATTAAGGTTAATACATTGAAAATCCACTTGTCAAAACATCTAGATCTTCTTGGGGGGGGGGAATTTCATGGATTTTGGTGGGGCTCCCCCCCCTAGAATTGCCATAATGATTGTTTTAGTTCAATTACTAACAACTATACTCTGTATTTATCACTTAGATACTTTGGAAGTTACAAAGAAAAGTATATGAACCAATCCCAACTCCCAAGAAATTGACTCTTTTTGGTGGGGAAAAAAACCCAAAATTTAAATTCATGAAACATAGTAACACTAATAAGCTTAGGTGAAAAAATGGAGGGTAGACATTTACCACAAAAATTTCCAAATGGATATGACCTAATTATAATTGGTCACATTACCAAAAAAAGGTAATTAGGAACTTTTCACAACTAGGCATATGGAAAGAAAACTGAACAGAGATCAGAAAATATAAAATAAATTATTTTATATGTGAAATAAAGCTTTTGTAAGGGCAAAACCATTGATTGGGGGAACTTGATGTTTACAAATACTTCTGATAAGTGATATCCAAGATATATAAGGAAATATTGTGGTTAAAAGATATGAAATAAGAATTTCACACTACTGTCATGAAAGACTGGTCCAAGCCACTGTTTTAGAATATCAAATTAAAGCAATTAAGATTGTTTTAACCTCACACCCAGCAAGTTGGCAGATACCTAAAAATGGGAAATAGTCAATGTTAAGAGGGCCTATGGAAAGCTAAGCATACTGATATACCACCTGTATTGGTAGAGCTGTGAATTTCTCCCTTCAGGAAAGGAATTTGGAATTATACAAAAAAAAAAAAATCTTATTAAACTGTTCATTCTGTGTGACCCAGAAATTCCTGTTCCTAGGCACATACCAAAAGAAGGTCAGAGACAGAAAGAAAGGTCTCAAATACACAAAATATCCCTAGCAGCCCATTTTGTGGGAACAAAGAACTGGAAATAAAGTAAAGCCCTTTTTCATTCATTCTGCCATTGTGGTAGAAACTCACTAAAGATCTCTGATCATGCCCAGCCAACAAGACTTTCAGAATCAAGAAATTTCTCATCAAAAAGCAGAAGCAAAATCGTTCTTTTAATGGATTTGGAGGAAAGATGGCGCTAAAGTAAGGTACAAGTCACAGGATACAGAAGAAGGACCAAACTGGGTTGCGAAAGAGCTGCCAACAGAAAGATGAACAGAAGTAAACTGTGTCAAGTCCAAAAACCATGCCATCATCTCTGACAAGAATGTTACTGCTCCATTTTGGAAGCTGCTTTGTTGTAGGCAATTAATTATTTGTATAACTACACATACACAAATACACACATATTGAAGAGATTGTTCCTTCTCTTGTTTTCATACATTGTTTTGATTAGTTCAGTATTAAATATATGTGATATACTAAAGTTGTCATCTATATCCTTATTTACATAGTAATTATATATTTAAGTTTTCATGCACTATAAATTTGTTTTTACTCGAGTGGCTGCATCTATAATGAATCAAATTGAACTTGAAGACAAGATGTGGGTTCAAATCCTACCTCAAAGTCACAACCCCAAGCAAGTAATTGAATCCATTTCTTTAAAATGAAGACAAGAAGAGCACCTACCTCACAGGGTGGTTATGGGAATCAAGTGAGATAATGTATAACACAATTTGCAAGCCTTCATACTGTATAATTGAAAATCTGTTACCCTAAAAAAGAACTACATATCCCAAGAGCCCACTGACTTCCTATCATGTACTTCCTGCAGACAGAGGATAAAGGACATGGGCTTTGGAGGCTCCCTCTCTCTGATGTAGAATCAGCATTGGTGGTGGTGGTGAGTGGAATTGACTAAAAAAATGGCTAACCAGCCATGGGCATGTGGTCTTTATTTTGTAACTTTATCCCTTGATTTCTAATGATCATTAATAAATCTCTTAAAATATAATATTATTATTGAGGTTTAATTTTAACTTTTACATTGATGGCAACCACTAGTTGGACAAGAACCTCTCAAATTTTTAAGATATCCTAAATAAAAAAAATTTAAGCCACATTTCTCCTGCCAAGGCTTTTTGCCCACCCTACCCACCCTAGCAAACTCTCTTTGAATCTGCTGCGTTTTTCTTTTCCTACTTTTTGCCTGGTTGCTTGCTCTCCCTACTGGCTAGGCTATTTTGGGGGAGTTTGGGGGGGGGACTCTTGGTAAAGAAGAAATAAACCGCTTCTCTAGTCCTCCTTTCTTCTTGATGCTGACTCTAGCGTTGCTTATGCTGCTTCCTCCTGATCTTCTGGACCCAGATTGCTCACCGGGCCCCAGGCTCCAGCCTCCAGAAATCCTCCTCCTAATCTCTAGGTTGGATCCTAAAGCAGCCTCAGCTCCAACCAGACCCTGATCACTGTTGCTGCCCCTGCTGGGCTGATTACTAGAATGGAGGAGTACTTGGAGTTGCTCCTCGGGGCAGATGGTAAAAAAAAAAAATCTTTTGCCTCCTAATGCCCTCTGGGGAAACTAGCATTTTACTTCGGGGGGATAGGGAGAAGGAAGAGACTCTTCCAAACAGGAAGTTGATTACAATCATGGTGGATTCTGTGAAAGAGCACTGCATTACCTATTTCAAACAGCTTCCAGCTTTAGGATGTTTTTTCTTTCTACCACTGATCCTTTCAATTATCTTGCCTGAGATTCAAGGAAGAAATTCATGCCCCTACAACCCTTTGCCATTTGGCCTGCCTGGTCTCTAAGATTCATTGCTTAAGCCCATGTTCTCCTTCACTGTGGAGTGCTGACAATAGGGATCTGAGTTTTAGAAATAGGAACTTTAAAGGGTCTGGAAGTGAAATTTTAAGCCTTTTCAGACTCCATTTTTTTTTAAATGAAAGTCTCTGTATCTTATTGTATTTTGCTGATTGTTTTGTTTAAGGTTTAATTTTGTTGTTTTAAGTTCATATTCTCAGTGTTCAGTACTGTTCTGTTACACTGAATCATTTTAATCTACTGTGTTTTAACTATTAGATATATTCTGTTACCTTTCCCTTATGACTACTGAACACAATATTGTAACAGCCCATAAACAGCCTTTTTTTTCCATTTTGCATTTGTTAATTGTCACATAGATGATGGATGGACTCAGCCTGGCTAACAACCTTTAAAAAATTGAATAAATTAAGAATTTAATTGTAATGTTAAGGGGTCTTCAGAAATAATTTTAATTAACTAGTGGTTTCTGAAAGGATGAGTTTTTTTTTAATTTATATTTTAAAGAATGTTGTATTAAAGGTAGAGAAACAAAGAAATGTTTGTAACAAGGTATTTCTATGTAGCAGCCAAAAAGAGCTGCAAAATTCTTTAGTTTAACTTACTTCCACCAGAACAATCTAGATTTCTTGGTGATGTTCTAGACCCAAATAAGTTTTACTTAAAAATATATTTGCCAAGGTTGAAACATTTGCTACATCTATAAAAATTGTGACAAATATACATCAGTTTATAGTTTTTTTGTTTTTTGTCATAGAGCAACTTATATGAAATATGATAGGTTTGTTTGCTATTGTAACTAAATGGGCTATTATAACTGGGGATATTGATACTTTTTGAATTTTTGAAATTTTGAAATTTTTTGAAATTTTGAAATTTTGAATTACATGTTGTACTATCGTTCTTTATAAAAAACTGTTACTTTGTGAAAATCATTTGCTTTGCATTCAGAGTGGATCATGGCCAGGTATGAAGAGGAAATGAATCTCATTTTTGGTGAGAAACCTTGTATTCTACATTTCCTTAGCTGGCACAGTGTGTCAATAATTTTAAATTATATTTTTTTTTATTTTTAAAACTTTTATTATTGTTTTTGTTTGCATGTGCAATATACTATTTCAGTTTTATTTTTTCTTTCCTTTTTGTATTTGAAGCACATGTCACCAATATTGAGATTTTCTTTAACTTTTTTTGATTTTGCAGTAATATAAGTTTAAAATATATTTGCTATAATGTCAATGCATATGCAAAAAGCTTTAGACTATAAAAATGATGTCACTGATTGTTTAAAACAATTATGGGACTTTGCTTAATGATTCTGATTCCAGGACAAGAGAATACAAAAAGAGCCATTGCACAGTGCCACTGAAGCATAAAGCTAAACTGCATAGTGCCAATCGAGCACAAGGTCAAAGAGACCAACCAATCCCAATGGGATTCATGAAAATTTTGAGCCAAGACAAGAGGACTTGAATTTGTTTGGGGTTTAAGGTTGCAGCTTTTTAACATGTGTTAAAGGCAGGTCTTCCTTATCCCACATTCTATCAAGTATCTCAAATTTGGCTCCTACCTTGCTCCTATAATCTAGTCCCTTTTCTTTCTTTCATGGTGTGGCAAACTTTCTATAGTCCTGGCTACTGATTGGGTTAATGCATAATTGCTTAAATCACTTTAATTGGGCCCTGATTCAATGACCTGTTATGGATTTATTTTTCCTTTACTTAGAATTTTTACACATAAGACTTTGATGGTCTATATTTCATTCAGAACTTTTTTTTTAATTTGTATTTTTTTATTTCTCTTGCCAATTGATTCATATACCTCATAACTCAGCTATGCATCCCTAAGTGATCCCTGTCTTTCAACACCCTCTTCAGGGGGAAATGTATTATTATTATTTTAAATTGCAAATTTTAAATTCTTTTTGAGAGTAATTTTAGGTTAAGAAACATGCTACCTCTCCAAATCCAGAAAATGAACTCTTCTTAGAAGGCATCATGAAGATGCCTCCATAGACCACAAGCTATATCAAGAAGATCCAGAATGAACTTTGGGTGTGGTTGATTAAACTGAAGGTTGATTGAACATTTAATTTGAATGTATACTCTTATGCCAAAAGGAGACTGCCCCCTAGCTGACTTTTTGTCCATGCACCTAGTAATTATTGGTTTTGTTCGCTTTTCCTCTTATCCTCAAATTATTGCAATTTCAAAGTTGGTATGTTTAAAAGATCCACTGGACAGACTAGTCTTCCTCAAGTCTCTGGGGAAATGTATGATTGAAAATCTGTTACCCTAAAAAAGAACTACATATCCCAAGAACCCACTGACTTCCTATCATTATGTACTTCCTGCAGACAGAGGATAAAGGGTGTGGGCTTTGGAGGCTCCCTCTCTCTAATGTAGAATCAGCATTGATGGTGGTGAGTGAGGTTGACTAAAAAATGATTAACCAGACATAGGCACATGGTCTTTATTTTGTATCTTCTTTATCCCTTGATTTCTAATGATCATTAATAAATCTCTTAAAATATATTATTATTATTGATATTTAATTTTAACTTTTACAATACTACATAAATAGGGACTATCCCAACCAGATTATATGTGGCTCTGTCCATGATAATTAAAAGGCACAGTCAAAAAGTTAACTGTTGATTCACATGTTGTTTTACTGAAAAGACAGGCCATCTTTGATCCATGATCCATCCATATGAGGCAGTTATGATTCTTGATATTGGCAAGTTCATAAATATCATAAATAGAGAGTCTAACCATTATGGAAACTAGACTCTAGACTGTTGATGTGAATAGCTTGTCAAATTGTTGAAGGTGCCATTCTACTAATCATGGACTTCTAACAAAGGGAAAATAATAAAAGCTCAAGATCCTGTTGACCGGAGAACAACTAAACAAATTGTGGCATATATAGTTAATGAAAATTCATAGCATGAGAAACAATGAATATGAGAGATGCAGCAGTCTATGAGAAGACACATAAGAATGAAATAATCATGAACAAGTACACAAGATACACAATGACTACAACAATGTGAATGAGAAATAAAGTGAAACAAAATGTGTAATCATAATGGCCAGTCAGCCCTGGAGAAGAGCAGAGGAAATATATATCTGTGTTATGGAATACTCTGTAGTTATGGATGATATGTGTTAGGTTTGCTTAATTTGTTGCAAAGGAAAGTTTACATGGAGAAGGCAGGGAAGTTTGGTAGGGATAAGGGATACATTCTGGAATGACTTGTATAAAAACAAGATATTAGTAAAATATATGTTGTAGATATTGTACATTATTCACAACTGAGAATGTCTGACAGATTTTTCTTTCATCTAATAAGGAAAATAAATCTTAAGGAAAAAAATATGAAACATTTAGAGTAGATTATGTGGTCTCTAAAAAAGTCTTACTAATCATGAAATCAAAGAAATTCAACATAATTAAAGGTTGCACTTTTGGAATATAAACTCATGAATTCTATAATACTGAAAAGTTTGAACATAGTTCTGACAATATATCATGTCAAACTTCCAACCAAACTGGTAAAGGATATAGAGGTCAACAGTTGGTGATTAATTCTTTGGCCATGACAACCCACAAAACAAAGGAAAATGCAAAATGGGCAACTCCTTCTGGTTCTACAGTGATGGTGGGAGAATGGTAGAAAAAGAATTGGCTAATGCTAAGAATCACAGTTTTTAGACTCCCTTCAGGTGATACTCTAAATTTAATATTCTTATCTAGTGATCAGCCATTAGATGCATTCTTCAAGAAATTAAAGTCTATTTTGACATTGTCTATAAATGCAATCCTATGACAGAAGAAAGTCAGAAGTGAAAATATGGCTCAGAGGAACTTCTTAGAAAGGAAAAAAAAAGATGAATGAAACTGGCTTTATTTTGTGTCAAAAGACAACAAGCAATCTAATTTCATGGTATGTATAATGTGTGAAGTAAGACATGCCCCACTCATACTACTAAAACTCTTAATCCCTGACCACATGCTTCCATTTACATAAATTGACTACTCATAATAACATTTTTAGATCTTAAACATATCTATTTAATTAACAATGAAGTAAAAGAAGTAATCTCAGATGCTCAAAGCAAAGGTGTACATCTTTAAGTACATCTCACTACAAACATGTACATGTACAAATAAGGTGAATATGACTGATGAGAACATATTTTGGGCAACTTACAAGCTAGAACTGTAAACTAAGGTATTCTCTTTTTGTCTCAGGAATTTTCCATAAATGTTCCTTGAATAATGTAAAGGATAATTTTAGCATTGTGACTTAAAATCTAAATTAATTTGATCGCAAAGGAAATCCCATATTAAAATACCCAAGTCATCTGGAAGTTTATGGTGATTTTAATTAATATAGAGGAAAGAAATTAAGAAAGAAAGAGTGAAAAAAAAAGATTTAATTTAAACTGCTCCAGCTCAGGCTGAGCCAGGCAGGAGTTCAAGGCCTTGGCCAAGGGGGCCTCCCCTGAGAGCCAAGGGAAAGGGAATCAGTCTTATCACTCGCCACATGACCATCTCAAGGAAGCTGTCTGAGGGAGCTCCTCCAGGCTTGAGTTCCAGGATCAAACTGCACTCAGCCTGCTCACAGGAAGTCACCAGCCAGAGCCACCTCTCCCAGGAAAGAGAGCGATGAGAGGAAGTGACACAAAATATATAGATGATTTTACATCACTTTCCTGCATCTCATCTGTACCAATGGTAGCTTAAGCTTGATTTAGGATAGCCCAGGGGTCTGTCAGCTGTTTCTTTTTCTGTCAGCTGTCATTTTTCTCTATCAAAGGCCATCCTTAACATCCTTAATGTTCTAGACATTCCTGATTTTGTTAGACAAAGTATCTTTATTGTTACAATCAGGAGATAGCTAATCCACTCTTCACAATGGCATAACTTCTGTCTTGAACAGAAGTTTCCAGTGCAAAACTTAGTTAATCTCAGCCAAACTAGTCTCTCTCATAGGTGACTGCTCTGATTCTCTTCTAAGTTATTTTGCTCAGTTGGATGTACTTCTTTAAAGGCAACTATAGTTTCCATCACTTCCAGATTTAAACTTATATAGTTCTATAATCTCTTTTATCCATTATTTACCTTTCTATGTCCTCTCTGCAAATGACCTCCCTCCTTCCCAGTTCCACCTTTTAGCTTATAATTAGAAACTAAATTCTCTTCTGTCTGTAAGCAGATAAATTCTATTTTCCAATAATGATAAAATATATCTTGGACCCACATTGTTCGAATATACTATATCTTGTCACAGAAAAAAAAAAACAAAACCCAAACCTCCCAATTCTGAGTAAGTATATGTCAAACCAGACAACTCAGCCACAAGCTAGCTTCCATATTCAAACAAAACAATAAACCAGTACCATAAGGGACAATAGCTTAGATAAATATTTGCTCGGGATTAGAAAATAAGAGGCATCAAAAATTTGTAAATAATGGGGCAGCTGGGTAGCTCAGTGGATTGAAAGCCAGGTCCAGAGACAGGAGGTCCTGGGTTCAAATATGGCCTCAGATTCTTCCTATCTGTGTGACCCTGGGCAAGTCACTTGACCCCCTTTGCCTAGCCCTTACCACTCTTCTGCCTTAGATCCAATACACAGTATTGAGTCTAAGATGGAAGTAAAGGGTTTAAAAAAAAACAAACTTGTAAATTATACAAAAACTTCAAATGTACATATGAGGTTTACTTCAAGAATCAATAGATTCATATAGTGAGTACCAACTAACATCAGAAAAAATTAAATTGATTATATTTTAACAGATGAAAAGTGAGTCATTACTGATGTGAGAGTCATTCCTGAACCATTTGTATTCAATCAAATCATGACTTGTTAGAAGAAAGAATAAAAATGAGATAAAGATTATATGTGGCAAAGTCTTTAGTACCTCTCCTATCCTTTTACACTCCATTCAATGTGAAGGGATTTGGTGATAGAACAACGAAGACCCACTAGAGGAATAGGAACTTAACACTTCAATAATAATACTAGTTCTGATCATATTTCTCTTTACAATAGGATATTCTGGAGATGACGATAAAATTAATAATCTGGATATGAATGGGGGAAAATCACCCAATAAGGGAAAGGCTAATAGGATAGATTAGTGAGAACAATATCACAACATTTTGTTTACAAGAAACACATGAAATTGAAAGGTTTACAAAGAATTAAAGATGAAAGGCCAAAGCAGAATCTATTATACTTCAGGAGAATTTTTAAAAACAGGGATAACAAACATTTCTTACAAGGCATCATAAAATATAGATATTATGCTGAAATATATGTTATGCTTAAAGATAACAGCTAAATTATATCAATGTGTAATACATATGGATACACACACACTAAAGCTCAAACCATAAAGTTCTTAGGGAAATAGACAGCATAAGTATAATAGTTGGTGACTTCAATGTTTGCCTTTAAAAATTAGATAAATCTAACAAAAAGATAATCAAGAAAGAATTTGTGCACCTGAATATAAAATTTTTTAAAAATCTGAATGTGATAGATAACTGAAAATCACTGAAGATGAATGGAAAGCAGCATTCTTAGTGCTTAGCTTCATATGGTACTTTTATGAAAATATGTTGTAAAGAGTTCTTAACTAAGAGTCCATTTTGCTAATATTTCAGTATAATTGGTTTCCCTTGTAATACTTTGCATTTTATTTTATAAATTTTTAAACACTCTGAGAAGGGATCCATAGATTTTGCCAAAGACAGAGCACAAAAGTTCAAACAAATGCATAAAGGCAGAAATATAAAATATATCCCTTACTATTCACAATGCAGTAAAAACTATTCAAGGAAGGATTTTTGAAGAAAGGATTCAAGTTTAAATGGGAACAAATTTAACACATCCCCCTCTTAACTTAGGTAGGGCAAGGAACAAATCACAAAAGCAGTAGATAATTCATCAAAGAAAATTACAACAATTATACAATATGCCCAAACTTTGGGGATAAAGCTAAGCCAGAGAGAAAGAAAAAGTCAATGAAATGAGCTGGAAAACTAAAACTAAAAACTAAAAAAATTTTAGGTAGAGTAGCCCCAGACAAATGCAAAATTTGACATTCTTAAAACCAAAGAGAGAAACAAAATAGAAGACAAAGTAGGAATCCTTAAAAACAATAGACTGTTAATTAATTTTATTTAAAGGGGAAAACCAAATTGCCAAGATAAAATTTAAAATATTCACAAAAATGAGGAAATAAAGGAATAATTAAAATATTTTGCCCAATTCTACTCTAACAAAATCAATAATTTAAAGGAAATGTATGAATATTTACAGAATTATAAATGTTTAGAATAACAGGAAAATAAATTGAGATTGTAAATTATCTCAGCATAGAAAAACAAATTAAACAGGCCATAAATACACTCCTAAAGAAAAAGGGCAAAGCACTAGACAGACTTACCAGTTAATTCTAAGAAGTATCTAAAGAGCAATAAATTCCTGTATTACAGGAACAGTTTGATAGAGAAAGAAGGCATCCTACCAAAATTTGTAAGACCAGATACCACCTAATCTATAAACCTTGATGCCTAAATCAGAGGCAAAGAAAATAATAGGTCAGTGTTGTAATACTATGAATGCCAAATATTAAATTTAAAAAGTTAACAAAATGGCTACAACAAAGTGCTTAAAGATTATAAACTATGACCGTGTTGGATTTATATGAGAAAATAATGGGTTGGTTCAATATTAGGAAAACTATAAACCTAATGGATCATAGGAATATGTTCTCCTTAAAGCTCACTCTGTACTTCCTCTATCAGGACCTACCTCTTTATCCTAAAGGAAATCCTGCTCTGGAATTCACACATTAGAATTACTCTGCTCTGATCCTCTGTTTGGATCGATCCCCAGAACCTCTTTTGAAGGAGACTGACTAGCCAAGCCTTCTTCTTTTCTAGGCTGCATTCTGGATTTCTTCTATCAAGTTCCTCCCAGTTCTTAGGTCAACCAGTTCCCTTTTTAATTTGCTTTTATAGAAGCTTCTTCCCTCTTTAGAAGGGAAGCTCTTGAGGGCAAGAACTCTATCTTCCTATTTGCATTTGTATTCCAAGCATTTAGCACTGTGCCCTCTAAGTTAGAAAACCCTCTAAGCTTCATGCTTGTCAACTGACTGACTGACAGACTTAATCAGTAATACAGAATTAAACACCCTTCCAGTTGGCAAAGATGACCATAAAAGGAATTTATAATTGTTTGAAGGACTGTCAGATGACAGGAACAAAAGACTATGCATTTGGACCTGGAAGGGATGCAGGTATCATCTGTTCATGTGAATGCCAAACCTCTTGTTCCAATTCCAGAATTCTTTATACTTCAGCACACTGACCCCTATATAGGCACATTACTGTACTGATAGTGGAGTGGTA